>NW_024340849.1:1342201-1395541 GCF_902729225.1 Pteropus medius | reverse complement strand
CCCCCCCCCCCCCGCCCCCGCAGACGGCGCAGACGGTGCTGGCCGTGGTCGTGGTCTTCGGCGTGTCCTGGCTGCCGCACCACGTGGTGCACCTGTGGGCCGAGTTCGGCGTCTTCCCGCTGACGCCCGCCTCGTTCCTGCTGCGGGTGGCGGCGCACTGCCTGGCCTACAGCAACTCGTCGGTGAACCCCATCATCTACGCCTTCCTCTCCGACAACTTCCGCAAGGCCTACCGCCAGGTGTTCCGCTGCCACGCGCGCGGCGCCTCGCCCCCCGGCGGCGCGCGGGAGCCCCGGAGCCGCGCGGACACCCCGCCGTCCACCAACTGCACGCAGGTGTGAGCCGCGTCTGCGCATGCGCGGGGCGCGCTGCCTCCGCCCAGCTCCGCTTGGGCTGCAGAAGCCCCTCCACCCGCTAGGAAGTCCGCAGGTGTAGCGGAGCGTGTTTCTAAATTTTGTTTTCGTTTTAAATTCCATTGCGAAAAAGAGGAGATGCCGCATCGTTTTATACCTCTCAAGAAATGAGAGTTTAGTACAATTCCGAAGATATATTCAGTTCCTCATAGAATAAGGAGCAAGGACCAATAAATGGTCGGGGATATTTATGACCTACATTTTGAAGCACATTTATTGAAAGGGGTAATACTGTGAGCTCTGTGTTTTAGAATATGATCACGGACAGATGACGAAAATTTAACCTGAATTTTACTTTTGTGGCCGTTGACGTAGAGGCACATCTGCTAAACAGAAACGGCCTTCCTAAGCTGGTGGCACCGGCCCCATTTCCTCCCAGCCGGGAACTGTGAGCTGGCTTCTGCAGGTATGCTGAGCTCGTTTTTGATCAGTTTATTCCAGGAGGTCAATGGCATGCTGCAGCGGTGACTCTAGGGCGTGAGCCGCTGGCACTGCCCCATAACACCTATCCTGTGAACGCAAGGCTTTCACACTTGACCGGAAAAAACCCCCAGGGAAAGTGCCGAGTGCAACTATTCTAATTATAGTGGGAGCTGTGAATGAGTTTTTGAGAGTAAAAGTGGGCATTAAAATTACGTATATACTTGGCCAGTTAGCCACATCTTGCATGGAACCTACCCAAAAGAGAGAATTGGAAAAAAAGTCAGTGAGGAGGACACGTGTATCGCAATTTCTGTGGGGCCAAAGAACGGTCACGTGCGGCAGTGATCCTGGTATGTGAGGACACGTGCTGACCGTCTGGCTCAGACACGCCTGAAGGAGGCAAGTCCGGCGTACCTGCAGAAATCCTCTCTCGCACAAAAAACGCTTTTATCGTTAGTTTGTAATGCTGTTTAGTGTGCTTTTTCCCTCTGCACATGCTAATCTGGGGTTAAAGTCATCACTGCCTGAATTTCGAATGTAGTTTTCATGACGGTTTCATATTTATTCATGTTTACAGGGAGACAATGGTATGAAAAGATTAAATTATCCTATATTAGAAAATAATTTCCTGACTGCAAGACTTTCGTATGTTTTAGGAAGATACAAAAAGATTTTTGTATAATGTATGCCTGTGTCAGATCAGGACTCCATGTGAAATATCAAGTTTTAGGTCAAAAAAAGAAACAATGTAAGCCTTTGCATGCTGACTTCTGTAGCTCACTATTTTTACTAGTTACCTTCCTTCTGCAGACAGTGTTTACATCTGCACTGGTGTAAATAGCTCTGGGTAGACTAGAGAAAACTGTTAGGACAGGAAACTAAGAGCTTTCGTGTCTGGTGGTGGGCAAAGAAGTGTGTGTGCACGTGTGTGCGTGTGTGTGCGTGTGTGTGCGTGTGTGTGTCAACCAATATATGCGTGTGTGTCACAGGTGTGGCGTGTGCTATTCGTGTGTCCGCGGTGTGTCAGCACCTTGCGGAAGTGATATAGTATGGTGGTAATGTGTCAGCAGGTAAAGGCAGGCAAATGCGTGTGTGGTATGCGTGTGTCGTGTGTACTTGTAGTGTATTATGGTAATGTGCCATGGTATTGTTTTAAAGGACAGCACGTTCTTTGCACGGAACATTTTCTGCACTTTATTCGAATACAGCAGCAGCAGCTCTTTATCCAGACAGCGATGCCTCGTGTGCTTTGTGGAACTTGACGTGGCCGCTGCGACGCCAGGCCAGCTTCTGTGCTGCGAGCTGGCCAGCCGCACACACAGGGGCACCTCCTGGTGGCCTCAGGGCCCGCACGGACGAGGATGACGCCCCGCTCCGCGCTGCGCCCTCTCCTCCTCTGACTCCTATGCACGCAGATGGCACTAAACAACGCTGCTGTTTTCTGAGGCACTGGAAACGCGCCTTGCGTGCCACGTCCACCTGTGTCATCCCTTCCCCTCCTCCCCCAGGCTGCTGGTGTGACAGCAGCGAGAGGCAGCCCTAGAGTGAAACAATCTGCGAAACCCCACGTTTTTGGGGTGCGAATGCAAATCGCCTCATTTTACAGTTAGATGGGCTATCCTTCCTGCTCCCACACCGTTAAGTCAGAGTTCAGGTTGTTCGCCCTGTGGCGGGTTTTGACCCTGGTGGTGACCGTGTCCCAGCGTGAAGCTCCCGGGACGAGGAGTTCCAGAAGAACCAGCACCGGACTCGGGGCGCCCCCGCGTCGGGCGAGCCTGGCGGTGGCTGAGCTTGTCGCTTTCCCGTGACCGGGTCAGAAGCACCTTCCCATCCTCCAGGAAGTGAGGCGGGTCCCCAAACGCATCCGCACCTCCCAGTGGCCGGGCCAGGGAGAAAGACGGCGGGGCCTTGAAGCCAGGCTGCTGACAGGCCTGGTGGGCGACTCGGCGGGCTGCCAGGGCAGCCGGTGCCCCCGCTTTAGCCTCGAAGGCCCAGGGCAGCCGCCCCGCCTCGCATGGAATGACAGCAGAGCGGACGGATGGCAGCCGAGCCCCATGACTCATGCGGCCAACGCTTCCTGTGACTCAGCTCCAGGCTGTGACGTCGCAGGCGGCTGCATCTGCTCGGCGTCTCAGACGCACAGCGACGGCTCGTTAGTGATCCCGACGTGTTCGTTGAATCCCAAGGTCAGGTCCTGAGTGGGGGAGGGCGGCCTGTCTGAGGGCCCATCCTTCCTGCAGATGGCCTGAGCTTCCTGTAGGCTCTGAACGCTGCCGTGGACACCACGTCCCACCGAGAGAACGGTGTGGCGTCCAGCCTCAGTGCGTCCCCGCCAGAGGCGCTCGTCAAGCACGCCGGGCGCGCCAGGCAGGCAGGCGAAGTAGGTCAATCTGTCGATGTGGCCGCTTCCCCTGGAAACTGCTCACCTGACAGTTTTGTAACTTCTGGTCCCTCTGCTTGCGGACATCTCCCAGGTTTTCGATTTGTAAATGGCTCTTTAAGGGAATTATGTATTTTTTGGCCATAAAAGTGTAGTGTGTTAGGTTATTTGTCAAGTAGATGTTAGTGACTAATTTATTTAATGACTTGTTTGTTTAAAAAAACTATATATAGTAAGAGTGGGTGGCCTAAGATGCGGACAGCGACTTGTTGTCTTGGAAGAAAATGTACAAAATGGAAACATTATCCGATTTCAATTCATACTGTACTTTAACCATTTCTCTTCCAGCGGGGGACACTTGAGCCTGAAGAGCGGTTCGGGTGCTCAGAGCAGCTTTGCGTGTGCCCGTGTGTCCCCGTGTGTCCCCAGGCATCAGGCAGGGCGACACGTACACTGTGACGGGCCACATGTCCCAGACGGCACTGTTAGCACACAGGGCCTCCCGCTCACCCGCTGGCCAGCCGCCCGGGGCGCGTGCCCTCAGCCCTCATGACCTGTTCCCAGCTGCTGGGAGCCCGGCTCTGTCCTGGGCGCTGCCGTGGGGACAGGGGCAGGGTGGGGAGTGTGCTTGGGGACAGCGGCCGCTGGCCACAGTCCAACAGCTGCGTGCAGAGCCGCTCTCACAGTGAGAGATTTGGGGGGCACTTCTGGGGTGGGCCGCCTCGCCTTTTAGCCGGGGCACAGGTTCCCGGGTACCACCAGCTGTGCCATGTGGCTCCCAGTGTCAGCCAAGTAGTGCTGTTGGGGGGCGGCTCCTGCTCTTGGCGCGGGCGACCTTCCTGACCCACCAGGCGGCTCGATGCAGCCAGCCCTCCCAGGAGAGACGAGCGGGTCACGCGCTGTCCCTGTCCCTGGGCGGAGCTTCCTCATCGGTCACGAGTGAAGGTGCAGACCGGGCGGGGACTCCGGGGCGCAGACAGCCGCAGGCGACGGAGGCAGGAGCGTAATTCCCACAGGCGCCCTGCGTGTGGACGGCTGCTGCAGGCCCGCTAGACCGTGTCTCCATCCAGACACGGACCCGAGAAAGCAGGGGCCACGCGGTTTCAGGGGAGTCCCTCCTCTCATTAGAAGGAGAAAGCAGTGTAAACGTGTCGTTCTGGCTCACCTCGTCGGGGCGACCTGCCTTCGACCGTGGACGATGTCGCTTGAAGCCGAAAGCATGCTGTTTTCCTTCTAACGGGACGGCTGCCGTGCGGACGGGGCCAGCGGCAGACCCCGGTGACGACGCAGCCGGGTCAGGCGCCGGGGAGGCACTCGGCAGCGTCCTCGCGCATCCGCGTCCTGCTGGACAGCTCTTTCCCTTTCTCAAGGGTCATCTGCCTGAGCCGGACGCAGGGTCGCGGTGCAGGGTAGAAGGGCCAGCGGCACGGGCGTCACTTCTGTCGGTGGGGTGCTCGTGGAAACGCTGTCTTCCCCACTCTCACGGGTGCAAGGAGGACCCAGACGGGTGAACGAGCCTCACGCCGACCGCGCCTTCGGGTGACCTGCAGAGAGGAGGCCCTGAGGCTCTGCGCTCACCTTGGAGCAGGTTCTCAACGTCACCAGGAGCCCGGCGTCACCCGAAGCCGGTTGAAACGTGGGCTGCCAACTGGGGAGATCCCAGGCGTGGGCCCCAGGTCTGCGTCTCTGACAAGCTTTTCCGTGATGTCAGTGACGTCGCTGCTGTGGCCCCGGGACCGCAGGTGAGAGCTGCTGCCGGGCTGACCTGGCCCGGGGTGGAGCCCAGGTGTTTTGAAGCGCTCCAGAGTTGAGACGCGCTCACACCCGGGTGGCCCTTTGCCAGGCTGGCCCTCTCTGGTCCTGGGAAGAAAATGTGCTCCTGTGAGACCCAGGTCATTCAGCTTTCTATGGTTTACATCGATCAGATTCATAAAATATCTGTTCGACTATTGCAATACCCTAGCGACAGAAAAGTGTGCATTTTCCAGAGGGCGAAGGAGTTTGGTAACTTACGTGCAGGGATTTAGAGATGATCATACACTGTCGCTCCAAAAAAATAAAATGAGTTGGTGGAAAAGGGCACCTGTACGTTCACTTCGCTCTCCCAAAATGTAGAGGGGTAAATATAATATTTACAGTTGTCACACGTGAATTTTTGAACTCCATGTTTAAATTAATTGTGTGCATGTCCTCCTGTGTGGCTGCTAACTTTTTTCTATGTTATTATCTCTAAGAGATAAATGTAGCTTGCTCTGTGTTTAAGGATGTTCAATTAAATATCTCCTGATCACATAGTAGTACCGATAAGGAAGATGATCTCAGAGCATCGTGCTTTTATTTTACTAGTGTGATTGCTGAGACATCGCTGTGTAACTAACGCTGAGTGTGGGGTCTTCTTATGCCAGATGCTGTCGCAGCCGTTCTCTGAGGTTTGTTTCTCTGAAGTTTGTCTCATCATCTACAAAATTAGCATGGATACCAGTGAACTTGCAAAGCCAAAAATTAAGAGGTGACATGAATCCACTTAGCAGCAAATGTAGCCCTGAATCGCCCTGCCTCTGTGTTCTGCATGAAATCTAGCTGGGATTTGTGTTTTGGACCAATTGTCTTGCATCGAAAATAAAATGTGTTCCTCCATGTGTTCTTCTTTACGACTATGCTGTTTTCAAACCCAGCGCAACCGCGCCATTCCGCGAGGCATCCCCACCACGCCGTGGGGAGTAGGAGGAATCACGGTGGGAGGCGGACAACAGTCTTGCAAATGTTTCCCTCTCTCCCTCCTCCCCTCCATCTCCTTCTCTTTCTTCTTCCTATTTGTCTTTCCCACTTTCTCTGTTTTTAAAGAGTACGTGTCTACGGTCTTTGTAAAAACGACACAAAATTACTACAAGAAATTATCAAGGAACATTCACCCCAAATTTTATTATAAAAAAATAACCATCTGTCCTTCTAGAGACCTCTCCAATGAACATAAATAAGAACAAAGGATGGAATGAAGGGACGAAAGCAGAAAACGGAATGAAGCTTAGTGGGGACAATTGCTAAACTCTAAAGCGTGGATTGTCATCGGTTAAAAACAAAGATTGTAAAAGGTTGAAACTTCAGTCATGATGTTTAAAGGATAAACACGTTCCAGCTTTAGACAGTGTCTATTTTTCTGTCTCATGAAAGTCTCTTTTTAAAAAATCCTAATTCTATATTTAAATTTGTACATTGCTTACCGATAGGCTTTTTCCTCTACTTTTATGAGTTTTTTTTAATTTGGATTCATCTCGGCAAGTCATATTTCATTTCCCCAAAGTTCTCAAAGGTACCTTATTCCTGTGTTTTTATTGCGTGTTTGAGGAGATTCATTTGTTGCTTTTATATCTGAGAAACGATATCAAATATGAAACCACTTTATTGCACTTTATTTTTATTACATGTCTCCAGGCCCTGCTCAGAATTTTAGATTATTGGGAAGAAGTCTGAAGGTGCAGGAATTTTCCCATTTTAGGTAACTAGCTGCCCTCCCCCTCAAAAAAAAAACAAAAAACAAAAAACAAACCAAACCCACTTGCTTTTCACGATCACCGATGCCCGGTATTTTCACCAGGGTGGGCTTATCCATCTCTATGCTTCAGTATTCTTCGCAAATTGAATTAGGATTTCACAAAAGTAAAAGAGATATTCGTGATTGTGGCCCAGTGATTGCCAGCTATTTGGAGTTTAAGCCTTCTTTTAAAAACGTAATTACCAGAGTTTCGTCCTTTTAGGATATGTTAAAGAGAATGTACAATGGAAAAAAGACTGATCTCTCTCATGAATATAGACATAAAAATAGAAACTCCCTCAATGAAATATTGGCAAACAACATCCAGCGAAGTTTAAAAGACTTATGCATCAGTAGGTTTTACGACCAGTAGGGTTTATTTGAGAAATGCAAGCCTGGATCAACATGGAAAAAATCAATCAAATGGAATCTGCCATATTAACAAGCTAGTAGAAGAAAATTACAGACAGGGTCACAATTGACATAGAAGAAGCATTTGACAAAACCCAATGCCCATCATGATTAAACGCTCTCAGCGAACTGGGAATAGGGGAGAACCTCCTCAGTCTGTTAGCATCTACGAGGAGCCCTACGGCCGACGTCACCCCTTAGATCAGGAACGAGGCAAGAAGGTCCGCTCTTATTCGGCATAGTAGGGGCGTCGCCACTCTCACAGAGCGAGAAAAAGGAAGAGAAGACGTAAGGTCGGAAAGGATCGAACTGTGTTTGCAGCCGATAGAATGATCTACGTAGAAAAATCCCAAGGAATCCACAAAAAACTGCATGAACGAATAATTTCACGGAATCCAGGGTCAATACACAAAATACAAAATGAAAAAAACGCGACGGTGAATCAGTTACACATTGAAATGGCTCATATTTTGTCAGTCACAGAGTAGTCTCTACGCTGTAAAACCAGGAATCCACAGGGGGAGACACACGTGGAGCCCTTAAGTTTACAGACGATGTCATTTCGAACTTACCTGGATCGCTGAAGAAACTGCAGAGACTCCCTGCATCAAATCGTGGGCCTCGTTTGCACCCCTAAAACGACGGTCTCGGCCGTGGGCTTCGGAACGCCAGACCTGGGTCTCGAGGTTCATTTGTTTTTCATGTTTCCGTTGCAGTTGCTTATCATGATCATAATTTTGAGAGACGCCAGGATAAAATCTATTTTGAGCCCAATAAAGTGTTTTGATATTTTTTCCTCTGTAGTAAACCCTCAAATCTATGATGCCACGGAAGGTTGAATAATACCTTAATTCTCCCTTCCACTTTCCGTCATGTTTATTACATTGCTTAGCGAGGGGAAGTTTTCCATATTTTTTGGCATATATGTACAAATGCGAGACAATTTTCCCCATGTAGATGAAAGATTTTGGTCCATAGGAGCTGTCATCCATTGTCGAGATACTTTAAAAAAACATGAACATTACCGTAAAGATGCTGTATAGTATAAATAACATTAGTAAGTCATTTATGCTTCTTCTAGGTGAAAAACACTTTAAAAATTAATAGACTTGGTATTTAAAAAAATTACACCTTCAATAAAAGCCATTTAAAATGCACATTCTCATATCGTTTTTCTTAGGTATAAGTACTATTCAATGACATAGTGAAATATTATTTAAAAACGGAAAAAGAATTCCGGTGCTAGTGTTATCTTGTGAATGCTCAGGCATGGGAATATAAGGAGTCAAACAGCGGGCGGCAAGGCGCCTCGCCCGTTCCGTTTTTCTGGCGTGGCTCCTTAGTGTCCCTCTTGAGAGCATCTGCTGGGAGCTCTTTTGATCAGTTGTCGTCTGTCTCAGCCCATTCAGGCCACTAAAACAGGACACCGTGGACTTAGGGCCCACAAACAACAAATTCATTTCCAACAGTCTGGAGCCTGGAGGTCTGAGACAAGGCGCTGGCAAATTCGGTGTGTGCTGAGAGGAGGCCTCCCGTCTTCCCGTGTCCTCACGTGGAGGGGGTCTCCTTTATGAGGATGCTCGTCCCATTCATAAGATCGTCATGTGCAGTGTGGTTTTTTCTAGGCATTGAGCTCTCCGAGGCGTGTATTACTAGGTTTTAAAGTCCTCATCTTGAAAACTTTAATCGTTATGAAGTACTCACTGTCTCTCTCGCTGCTACATGAGATGCGTTCTGAGCATGTTTGATCTGTTGGGGACAACTATGGGAGGAGGAAATGCTCGCAGACACCTGAAACCAAGCTATTAATACATATAAATGCCACTCAGCGTCTGGATGTGTATTAGAGTGTCTCATCTAGATGTAATTTCTGAGAAGTGTCTCTTCAGAAATTACATCATTCAGAGAAGCGAGGTATGGAACACTGGGAGACGAAAGATTCATACTCTTAAGATACATTATCTGAATAATTGCAAAACTGAAGAATGTATTAGATGGTTTATACACAATGCATAATGTACCCTGATTTCTCTCTTTTCCTAGGCAGAAAGTGTTTCATAGGAATGAGTTCGTGGAGATTCTACGACCTTAGTGAGTCATAGTTTGTGGTCCGAGGCAGACTTCCTGGAATTCCTTTTCGAAATTCCTTTATCATGTAGTCAATTAATAAACATCGTTCGAACAGCATTTGTGTGCAGTTGACCATGTTAAGCATTGCCAGGTATAAACCTTTACGGGCCCAAGTAGGAGCACAGAAATTTATAGTATTGACGGACATCAGGAGAGCGAGCGACAGTCACACGGTCACAGTCGGGGACTGCGACACCCATTGCCGCCGACGGACAGGTCATCCGGACAGAAAATCAGCGAGGGGCAATGGCCGCAGATGACATGCTGGGCCAGATAGATTCCACGGGTGTTTTTTAGAGCATTTCACCCCAAAGCAGCAGAATATACATTCTTTTCAAGCATATGGCACATTTTCCAGTACAGAATGAAAAGATGTTCAATGTCACCAACCATCAGGGGAATGCAAATTAAAACAGTGACGTTTCACTTCACACCTGTCAGATTGGCCATCACCGATGTATTAACAAAAACGAGCGCCGGCAAGGACGGGGGGAGAAGGGAGCCCTCGTGCACGGCTGGGGGGGCTGCCGACGCGCGCGGCCGCCATGGGAAACCGTCCGGAGGGTCCCCGAAAAATTAATCATAGGACTACCTCATGACCCAGCAATCCCTCTGCCGGCTATTTAACTAAAGAAGTCCAAAAACACTAATTAAAAAGATGCTGCGCCCCTGTGTTCACTGCAGCACTATATACAGTAGCTAAGACACGGAAGCAGACGATTGGATAAAGGGGGTGTGGTGCACACGCACCATGGAATATGCTCAGCCATCACAACTGAAATCTTACTGTTCGCAACAACGTGGATGGACCCACAGGGTGTTATCCTAAGCTAAATAAGTCAGAGAAGAACAAATACCAGATGAGCTCACCTCTCCATGGAACCTAAAGAACAAACAAAACAGGATCAGACTCACAGACACAGCGAACGCACTGATGGTCACCAGATGGGGGTGCGGTCAGGGGGATGGGTGACAAAGGGGACGAGATCAAGAGGCACCATCGGTGGTCACGAATCAGTCACGGGAACGTGGAGCACAGCACGGGGAATACAGTCGATTACATGGTAATAACCATGTGCGGGCGGGGACCAGCCCCATCAGCGTCTAACCACGACGCCGTGCACCTGAAACTAATATCAAGCAATACTGAATGTCAACCATGAATGAAAAATTAAAAAATAAAATAGGAAAGGAACGCGGAGAAAGGCGGCGGGCGGGGCCCCAGGCCAGTGATCCGCAGGAGGGGGCTGCACAGCGCCGGAGCCGCACGTTCTCGCTGCAGCAGCCCCCAAAGGAAACGCTGGCCGGCTGCACATCAGCGGGACTGAGAGCCAGGGCACCGCGCGGCCTCGCTCTGCCTGGGTGGACGCGCGAGTGCACCTGCCATCGTGGGCGGAGCCGCGAACTGGTGCATTGTTCTGGGAAGGTGTCTACAGAATTGCCCAGACTCGGTGACAGGCACGTCCTTTGCTTCGATGGCTGCACTGCCAAAAACATGTCTTAAGGAAATGATGCACGATGCAGATGATAATTTACGCGTGAAGATTTTTATTCCAGTGATGTTAATTACACTGAATAATTGCAAACAAAGAGCAAATAGTAGGGACTAGTTGAATACTTTCTGAGAAATCCTTGCTGAGAAATATGTCTAGCCAGTGAAAAAAAAAATTTTTTTTTAAAAAAGAAATACTTGTGAAAAAAATAAGTTCAAAAAGAAAAAAAGTCACTTATATAGTATGATTCATTTACGTGTAAACAAACACGCATTTTAAAAGGACCGAGGGGAAAGGCGGAAGCGTTAGGAATCGCTATCTCTGGGCTGTGGGGCTCTGGACGACTTATAGTTGTTTACACATTTTCTCCGTGAGTACACATAAGGCTTATTTTAAAAACTGCATGTATCTCTAAGTCGCACAGGCTTCACATCTCACCCTCCTCCCAGCAGTCATTGCCTTCACGGTGACGGCCAGCATTCTGCAGGTGCCGAGGGCGACGGGTGTGGCATTCGGGCTCCGGCCCATGACTGCAGACCAGGCACTCATTTATAGAAGCTGTTTTAATTCTTTCTCTTTTGAAACACTTTGGGAGTGACCGGAAGGTTGCCTGGGAAAGCTCCAACGTCTCCTGAAGACCTGAAGCTGTGAGACCAATGTCACTTTCAGTAGAGTGTCTGTCCCTGCCCCATGCACACTGCCATCAAGGGCCCCACTGCTGACCACCTTCGACTGTCCAGGTTCTGTATCCTACGTGTTATTGGACAGGCCGGCCAGAGGCGAGCACTGAGTACGCGCTCGGCCCAGGTGAGCTTGCGGCCCAGGGCGCGCTGGGGACCGTGTCGGACCTCTTCCCAGCCCCTCCGGACGTGACAGTCCCTGGCTTTTGCTTTAAGAAATTTAGGTTAGCCTATCGCTTACCCTATTACCCACCACTTCAGGCAGCCACGAAATCAATCGTCTGCCTCTAGTTGTTGGCGATTACATTGTGTTTTTATTTTAAACTTTATTTTTCAGTGTAGTTTTAGGTTTACAATTGAATTGAGGGGAAGGGACAGAGATCTCCCGTGACCCCCTGTGTCCACATGCATGCCTCCCCGCTGTCAGAGGGCACGCTGGTGACAACGGATGGACCTACACGGACGTGTCATCGTCACCGAAAGCCCACGGTCAGCGCTAAGGTTCGTTCTTTGTGTTGTACGTTCTGCGGGTTTGGACAAACGTCTGGTGACGCACATCTATCGTTATCTAATTGTGATTGACAGATGCCCCCGGGAAAAGGTTGTTTGCACTGGATGAGTTCTGAGTCACGTCATACAAAGACGGCTTTGTAAGCGGCATTTTCAGGGAGACACCGGACCACAGAAGGACGGTTCTTTGTCATTCGAGGCTTTAAAGCATCGCCTTCCTCTCCTGTCCTATCCAGCGCTGCAGGCGTCCCCCAGATTGCCGGCTGTTTGTTTTCAAGGCCACCTCCGGGCCCGAGGTCGGGGGAGGGGAAGAGGGAAGTTACAATGCCATAAAGCTCGCTGTTTTGCTGAGATTCAGCTATTTTTCTGGAGTAAATGCACCCCAGTTTTCTGTAAGGCTCCGGTTAATTTCCAGAATTCTGAGAAGGTCGATTCTGACTATTTTTGCCACTTTTATTTTTATGGAGGAGAGTGTTTTCCAGAGATCCTTACTCCCTCATTTTCTCCGATGGCACCTCCGTTAGTGCTCATTTTGTAAGTCTGCTTAGAGCCCACACAGGCCAGGGCCAAATGGCGTCCGTCCCAGGCTGGGGAAAGCTGGGGACAGATGTGATGCGGAGTCGGCTTGTTCTTCCGAGACAGAGGCGACGAGGGCCCCCGCGGTGCCTGTCGCGATGCCCCCGGGATGCCTTCTCCCCGGGCACGCACGCGCTGGGACGTCCTGCGGGGTCCGGGTCTGAGGTCTAACTCCCGTCTCTCCGAGGTCTGTCACACCAGCTGGCCTTCCTGGCTCCCTTGTCCTAGGTCTAGAGATTTAGTAAGTTAAGGGCTGTGGAAATTTTGTTTAGCAAGAAGGCGAAAATCAATATTTTTTTCTCCTAGAAGAAGAGACTTGTCTGTTTTGGAGACTGTGCTTTTCTAACCATGTCTTTTCCTACAGTCTCTGTGTTTTTTGATTAAAAAAAAAAAAGTGTTATTTAAGGCTTTAAAAATATTTTTTTTAACATGATCATCTGCATCTAGAATTTCACTTAGTACCACTAATTGTCCATTTGAACAGCTTCTGCTCGATCAAGATCTATTACGACTTACTTTTTGGAGGTAATAATTACTGCATATTTCTTCATCTAAATACTAAAAGTGTGAGTATTTAGGCATGAGACATTTACTTGATTTTCCAAAAGGGACAGATTGGTTTTGATCCAGTGAAACTTCTCCCCATTCTCTGGGGTCAATATCATCCATTTTAGAGACGATTACTCATGATTAAGGATTTAATATATGCTCCTGTCGGTCTGTTGGCAGAATTACCTCGACGCACCAGGGAGTGTGAAATGCCATGGCACCGAAAAGTATATAATGTTCCTTGAGGTTTAGCACTGTTTAAATACTTCCTGTTCTCTTGCACAAGTATTTTTTTTTTTTTTTACGAATTTATTAGGTAGAAATACATCCCATCTTTAAAATTATATTTTACATTCTTATTTCTTTTTTGCTGTTTGTTGTACAACTTCGATGCTCTCCCTAGATTTTGCTTTTAAAGCAGCGTGACCATTATTATGTAAACAGCAGAGCTCTGGCTGAGTGAACGCGTCCCGTCCTCTCGGAGTGTCACCCACGCTCGCCCTCCCATCGTCACTTCTAAGGTGACACACTCTTTCCTTGTTTGGCAAAAGCACCACGTCCACGTCGCTTGTCGTCTTTGCCGGGATCTGCTGTGTCTCCTGGGGACACTTTAGTAAAGAGGATGCTAAGTGCATCACGGGACACTGTCCCATCGGTCACCTGGCTGAATCAAAATGGAGACCAAGGCAATAAATAAAAAAGACTAAAAATTTTTCCTCCTATAAGTCATCAAGAACAACGGACGTTTGTAACAAAAATCACTTATTTTAGAAGTTATAGCACGAGATTTACGCTTGTCTAATAAATTAAGTTAATCAACAAAACACTTATTTATCTTTTAAACTAATTATTGACATTATTTCTTCCCTTGAGGACCTAGCGCTTCAAAACTTAGCACCTTGTGCATAATACACGATGAAGAAATATTATCAGCCTTTATGTTCGTGGCGATAGGACAGCTTCTGAAAACATTTTGCGTTATGATCTATTTTATAAACTCTAAAAACTTACTCCTTTGCAGGCAGAGCTGCAGCCTGAGAAATGAATGGTTCGTGATTTACAAGTCCAACTTACACATGGCCATTTAAAATACTTTACTTATTCTCATTTTGTTTCTTTGTGAGCCAGCTTAGCTAGACAGGAGTCTCATGGAGGGTTGGATTTACAGCAGATACGGGAACTTCGGGAGGTCGTGTTTTCCCCTTTTAGATGGTGCTAAGAATTTTATTCCTGTCAATGGGGCAATGACGAGAGGTGTGATAAGATTAAGAATTCGTTGATCTACAACTCAGGTCTGCTAACTCACTTTCTTTTCTCTGCGTTGGCCAGAGGTCAGTCGATCATAACAAGCGTTTTCGGGCTGTGTTGGTTTCCTGTGGCTGCTGACACCGTAAGCTGGGGGCTGAAACAGCCCACGCTTATTCCCTCGCGGCTCTGGAAGCCGAGAGCCCACAGTCGGAGGGCTGGAGGGCGTGACCTTCGGGAGGGTCCCCCGCCTCTTCCGGAGTCAGCGGTTCCAGTTGCTCCCTGGCCTGCGGCCACCTCGTCCTCACCTCTGCCTCTGTCTTCGCGTGTTTTCTCCTCTTCTTCATCTGTGTCCCTTCTAAGGACCCTGGTCATTGGATTTCAGATCCACCCACATAGCCCCAGACGATCGCACCTTGAGGTCCTTAATCATATCAGCAGAGAAGCCTTTTCCAATCACCGCGGCCACAGGAAGTCAGGGCGCGAGCGTATCTCTTCTTTTCTCTTTTTCTTTTCTTTTTATAAATTCACTTTATTGTTTGTTTCAAGTATACAGGAGATTGGTTAGACATTTACGTAGCTTATGAACCATCCCCCCCATTGCTCGCTCTCCCCTCCTCCTCGCCGTGACGGCGATGCCGACTGCGCTCCCCACGCCGTGCTCCCCATACGAGCACATCTTTCTAACTCACTCCACCACCCATCGCTCAACCCACCGCACGGATCAGCCCCCCGAACGCCCTCAAAGCCCAAAACCACGGTCCTAAGGGAAAGGCATCCAGGAGAGGGGTGTGGTCATTACGTCAACAACCAGCTCCTCAAATCACCACCTGCAGGTCAGGCCACCGTGAAGGGCAGAGAAGCAGGGTATTAAAAGTTGCCACTCAGAGCTAATCAGGTTTCAATCTCTCCTACCCAAGCAACGTGTCCTTTTGTAATATGTTCGAGTTTCTTAGATTTAGCTCTTCACTGAAAATGTAACGAATCTGCGTAGTAACTGCTGACCGATCGACTAAGGATGCCTCCAACTAAGACTTATCAAAAGGAACGGTGAGCCGCAGCAGTGGCAGAGAGACGGGCTGGCCGTTCGGGGTGCTCCGGGTCTTTGTGCAGTGGTCATAAAGCAGACAGCATAGATTCCCTAGACAATATTGATGAGCAGGACGGTCATCAGGCCTTTTCCCTGGACGGTGCGCTTCTGTGCGTGTGAGCACGCGGTGGGGACAGGGGCACAGTGCTCTCCCGTCCGTGCTGTCTGTGCGGATCCGTGCGGATCTCTTTAAAAAGAAAGGGCCACTTTCCCCCTCTTACAGGCATCCTATGTTTAAAAATTTCCCTAAATATGCCGATTCAATTTTGGTGATGATTTAGCTTTATCCAATTATTCCGTGAAAATTCAAAACTGTGCAAGGATTAATCCATCAATCCGGCTGGCCCCACTGCCAAAGCAAGGATGATGTTTGCATAATAATTCAGTGACTCTATGGCAATTTCCAATGCCGGTCCAGAAGATCTTATTTTTTGAACTATCCAGGGACTTTTTTTTGAGTTATCTAGCTCAGTTATAAAGGATGCCATGAAATCTGGTTCACATATAACTTATAATTTGGGGATAAATGGATTAACCTTGCTCAGCATTTATTGGCTCTTTCCATATAATGCGATACTGTGGCTCTGCTACAATATATCATTCTGCTGAG
The DNA here is from genome assembly GCF_902729225.1 of Pteropus medius. Lineage (NCBI taxonomy): Eukaryota > Metazoa > Chordata > Mammalia > Chiroptera > Pteropodidae > Pteropus > Pteropus medius. Next base: position 1,379,499 of record NW_024340849.1, on the reverse strand, counting down.
TCACATCGGTGCCTCGAGCAGAGAAAATTGCTGGGTGCGTGGAAGGCAAATGGTAATTAAACCACTGCTGTAGCTGGCTCTGCATGGTCTGAGAGAAGCCCAATTCAGCATGCCCGAATCGAAACCGGCTCTCTCTCGTTCTCACATCCGAATCCATCCCCACCTGCTGCGGATGGGAGGCGTCAAAACGCTGGTCAGACCCCAACCAGAACCTGAAATGCCCTCTCAAATATCTTGACTTCTTTCTCTTGTCTTTAACTCTACATTTTAAAATGTTTCAAAGTTAACGGTTTATTTTTTAGAGCAGTTTTAGGTTTATAGAAAATGGTGCAGAAAACAGAGAGCTCCTCCCCCGCCCAGTCTCTCCTACTAACCTCTCGCATTCATGCCGTTCCAATCAATATTATTATCGGCCGAAGTCCCCGGTGCGTGTTCGGGTTTGCTCGTGGCGTGGCACATGTCCACGGGTTTTGGCAAACGCGTAATGACACGTATCTACCGTGACGGCATCACAGGGAACAGTTCCCCTGCCCCCGAATGCCCCAGGACCCACCTTTGCACCCTGCTCCCTGCCCCAGCCCTGGCGGCCACCGACCTCCTCGGCGCCTGCTGGCGTGGCGCTTTCCCGGGGCCGCCCAGTCGCGTGGTTCAGAGCGGCGTCTCTCCCAGCCGTGCGGGACCGACCGTGCTTCTGTCACTGGTGACGCGCTGGCCCAGCGTCGCGACTGGCCAGCTCGTGTGCCGTCGCCCGACCAGGGTCCGGCAGTTCTGAGAAAAGCTGCTCTGGCCGCCGTGTGCGGTTTCCGTGGGCGCAGCGTCACTTCCCGGGGAGGGTCGGGCTTCGTGAGAACCTCCGGGTCCGTCTTCCGAGGTGGCCACACCAGGCGCGTCTCCACCGACCCCGCGTGTGCATCTCTGTCGCTCCGTCCTCGCCAGCGTCTGCTTCTGTCAGGGTTCGGGGCGTCAGCCTTTTCGTTTACGTTCGTAATAGCATCTCGTCGTTTTAATCTGCATTTCCCTGATGCCCTGTACTCCTGGAGCATCTTCTCATTGCTTATTTGTCATCTGTGTATCTTGGATGAAGCGTCTGTTAAGATCTGAGGCTCAGTTCTTCACGGGTCCTTTGTTTTCTTATCATTGGGTTTTAAGAGTATTTTGCACATTTCAATACTGTTCCTTTATCATATGTGTGTTTTAGAAATATTTTCGTCCAGTGAAAACTTTCGGAGCTCACCTCCCGCCTCTATAATAGGTCTTAGCTCATGGTTCATTCTCCATAAATGCTTACGTAGCAAAGGTACTTGTCCTTTCTCTGCACTGTGAGCTTCAATAAGAGTCATTCTTTTTCGAACAGCTTTTCTGAGGTATGACTGACACATGAAAAACTGAAGCTATTCACCGTATGCAGTTTGACGAGTGTGGACACACGCACACCTGTAAAACCACCACAATCCAGATGATAAACGTACCCATCACTTCCCCGAACTTCCTTGTGCTCCCTGTTTTTGCGGTAAGACTCTCTCACGTGAGATCCGCCCGATAAACCAAAATGTTAAGCGTGCTCTCCAGCATCCTTACCTGAAGCAGATCTCCGGGACTCAGAGTTTTTGGGTAACCGAAACTTCGTTCTGTTTTTGAACAACTTCATGTCGCCCCTGCCACCCCGTTTTATCCTCTGCCTCTACGAGCTTCAGTACCGTAACTACCTCATGTGAGTGGAGTCGTGCAGACTCGGTGAGCTGGAGAACGGGGAACAGGGTCGGTCACAGCAAAACAGAGGCGCATCCCTCACGGCAACGCCCTGACGAGGAGGCCTGTCCTTTACTAGGCTCGGAGAAGCCATTTGCTGGGTGACTAAGCAAGAATAGCAAACATTTATGCACGCCACATGCTGTTCCGAGTGTTCTAGATAAATCGACTCATCCAACCCAGGCTTCCCAGGGACCTCACGCAATAAATACCAGCATCGCCTTTAGCAGGTGAGTGAACGAGGCTCGGTCACAGTGAGCGGCTTGCTGAAGGCACGTCACTAGGAAGCTGCAGCATCAGGGGTCTGACAGCAAGCCCCCCTTCCGTGACGTCATCTCCCAGATCACAGGTAGCAGAGGGCTGTGTTCTGTGTGGCTGTCAGAAAGCTAAGCCCGAGTTCTTCTATTTTCTGTAATTGCTCTTTGGTGGGTAAAAGGAACCAACTCAACAGTGTTCCTGCCAATAGGCGAATGTTGCTATTTTTAAAATCACCGGCGAGTCTGATTTACGAAGGGTCGTATTTTCCCTGCGTGGAGGTTAGTGTGACCAAGCAGCTCCTTGGACCCCGCGTACCAGTGTGGACACAGCAAGGCACCGGAGCGTCCTGTATAGGAGGAGGAGGTGGCTGCTCTTTAGAACACACTCTAAATCCGCAGGAAGAGAGTCCTCAGTGTGGACAACTAGGGAGCTGGGGTGGCAGCGAACGGTGAGCCAGGGAGAGCTTTCAGGTTGGCCCCCGAAAAGGCTGCTGGGGGGCGTTCACCACCGTCTGCAGCCCCCAGTATCTGGGCTCCGATTCGGTTAACACACGAGACCATGCCCTCCTGTCGGTGGGAACTGAGTTTAGTCCAGCTTGCAATGCCGATGTGGGAAACCCAGATGTCAGCGTGCTTCTGTGCGGAGCTCACATGACCAGCTTGTCTTTTGAGACCGTCCAGCCAAAGGAAAGCCGCCCCGGTGCTGACTGGCGGCTGGGCCAGGGCCCGCGAGAGGACCGACTCCACAGGCCGTGCGTTCCGCGCCGCGGGAAAACCCTTTCGGGGTGGAATCCCGCTCAGGAACTCCCCGGAAAGCTTGGACGGGGGGACAGAAGGGCATCGACGTCACCAAACGTCTCACACGTCCGCTCGGGGCTGGCTGTCCGCTTGGTCTTCTCCGCGCTTCCTCGAGGAGAAAGGCCACGTTGCAGGTGTGCGCCCGTCTCCCCGGCCGCTGGGGCCGGACGGTCACGGCCAAGGGCGTTTCCCCCGCCGACCCCTGCGAGGCTTGCCCCGCCGGCATGTGCCAGCTCTGCGGCGGCGGCCGGGCCCTCCCCCAGCGTCCCCCGGGCGGCCCCCGGCCTCGGCCATGACCCGTCACCCTGCGCCCCTCCGCTCAGGGCCCTTAGCTCTGTCCTCGCCCCTGCGGACAGCGCTCCGCCCGCCACTCAGTGATGCCGACCTGTCAGAGGACACGCGCTCCCTGACCGGGGGCTTGGCCACTGCGGCCGCGTCTGGACGGATGTGCGATGCCGCTGCGGCCTTGCGGGTGCCAGGTCTGGCACAGGACACGCGGGGGCACAGCACGACAGGCCTGGTCACCCTGCCGGCATAACAGGTGTGGGCGCCGGGAACTGCTCTCAGCATCTGCGGAAGGTCTGTCCGCGCAGGGGAACTGGTTTCCAGCAAAACGCCCGGCGGCCACCCTGGCCAAGCCGGTCCGGGGGGCCGGGGTCAGACCTGCCACAGCGACCCCCTCGGGCACAGCTGTTAAGCAGCCTTTCCTGCGAAACTTTTCATCATGGACGATGTCAAAGGTTGGGGGGCGTATTGGATCCTCCACGTAATAAAGTGCTGCCGACATTCCCGCAGGGAAAGCAAAGAACTTCCGCGAGCGAGTCCTTCCGTGTGTCAGAGTTTGATAACGGCGAGTTTTGTAAATAAGTCATGGTAAGTAGAAAAAAATAGCTGAAAATAAGCTAATAGTAGGCTTCGAAGTTTCTTTCTCATATATACACACAAATGCTGAATTTTGCATGTGTCGCCTTTTTAAACATCGTACGCTTTCTTACCTAATTTTGGTTAGAAACAAATCTTTTGACAGTACGCATTATTTGACCCAGTTTCCTAAAGAATATTTTACTGAACATAACTTTTTATTTATAAGGTCTTTTTCGATACTAATTATTGCTGGAGAACCTTAGAAGTAATCTATATAACCTGTCTTCCTGTTTGTTTTTAATTATTTCAAAATGTCAAAAATAGTTTTATTTATCCGATTGTTATAGCTCTCTGTAATTTTTAATGGTTGCTTTCTGAATTATACCCGTACGTACCTTAATGTTCGCAGCACACAGTGTTAATATTTTCACATTTCGTGTAAGACAGAGGAGGTTTACAGACATACAGACGTGTTTATTGTTCTCCCGTAAGATGGGCCATCACGTGCGTCACATTCACGTCTGCCGATACGTCCCCTCCCTCCCGTCACGTTTATCTCAACTTGTAAAAACTTTTAAAGAACTTTGAAGAAGCATCACTTACTATATTTACCCAAACGCTTGCCATTTCTTCTGTTCGTTCTTTATTCCCAGAGTTCGCACATTTCCTTGAGGGTCGTTTTGCATCTGATTGAAGAATCCCTCAGGCGTTTGTGGGGAGCAGGTCTGCCAGTGGCCGCGCCTCGTTTCCCCTCACCTCAGAGTGTCTGAGTCTAGGCTTCCTTCCCGGAGGCACACGGTGGGGACGGGGCTGTGGGGACGCGGGGTTAGCCGCTCTGATCTCCCCCTGGCGGGGCGTGGGGATGCGGGGCATGCTCTGGAGGGGGTTAGCCGCTCTGTTCTCCCCCTGGCGGGGCGTGGGGACGCGGGGTTAGCCGCTCTGATCTCCCCACGGCCTCTGACCTTGGCGGGACGCCGACAGTCCTTGGATGTAACTACCCGGCCCCTCCCCTGCTGACTTCTTCGTCCTTAGTCCCCCTGAGTTTGTCGCTGGCATTCCCAGGCTTCTCTCTCTGGGTCTACTCTGCCCCTGTTCTGCTCGTCTCAAATCTGTAGAATTGGTATTTTTCACAAAAATTACCAGCCACCACTTCTCCGCACCTGTTTTTCTGTACAGTCTCTTCTGCCAGCTCGGGGGTCTCGGCGACGTAAATGGTGGGGCCTCCGCTCCTGCCCTGCGGTGACCTGGGGCTGCTCATTCCCCCTCCACACTTCTTCGTGTCCTCCGAGTGGATAATTCCTATCGGTCTCTTCCAGGTCACTCTATGCCTCTATTGAGCCCACTCATTGACTTATTAATTTTCTCAGTTCTAAATTTCGCGTTTTATTCTTTCCTGAGTTTCTCTGTCTCTGTCGAGCATTTATTTCCGTTCCCTTCAAGCCTGTTCCCCCTCGAACCGTGAGGACGTTCAGCAGCATCTCTAAGTCTTTCGCCGTTGCGTCTGGGCCATCTCAGGGCTGACATCTTTTCATCTTGCAGTGAACACCGGGAGCCGCTATCTTTTCGAATTAGTGTTTTCATATTGTTCAGGTAAATACCCAGAAATGGAGTTGCTGGGTCATAAGGTAGTTCCATTTTTAAATTTTTGAAGAACCTCCATAGAGTTTGCAGTTCCCCCAACAGCGCCCGAGGGTCCCCCTTTCTCTGTGTCCTGGCCGCACTTGCTATCTGTTGTCTGTTCGATAATAGCCATTCTGACGGGTGTGAGGCGGAATCTCCCTGTGATTTGGATTTGTACTTTCCTTATAATTAGCGATGTCCGACATCTTTTTATGTGCTTCTTGGTAATCTGTTTGGAAAAAGATTGGAAAAATGTTTACTCAGATCCTCTGCCCATTTTTTCGATTGTTTTCTTGTTTGGAAATGCATGAGTGCTTTGCATATTTTAGAAATAACCCCTAATCACGTGTATGATTTGCAAATACCTTTTCCCATTTAGCAGGTTACCTTTTTGTTTAAGAAACTTCTGCATAAGAAAAGAAACCGTTGATGAAATGAAAGGCATTCTTTATGTTTTCCTCGTTCAGGTATCTCACATGGGGATTCTCTGCAGGAGAATTAAAAAAACCTGGGACAGCAGAGCCAACCGAAGTACAGCAGAGGCCACCCCAGGGGGACAGGCTGCTTTCCCAGAAAACGGTCCGAATGTGCTCCGCGTTCTGAGTCTTCACCGAGGCGGGTCACTGTGAGGATGTGCGTGATTCCGCCTGGCTTCGAATCGTAATAATTCAATAATCGTGTTACGTTTTCTGTCGTAAAGCTCCCGTCTGTCAGAACAGACACGGCGCTGCTGGAGGTTTCCAGCGTAACCAAGGGAACTCGATTAGGTCGTTCCTCCCGATTCTTTCTGTGGCGGCGCGGAAGGCCAGTGTGGCCTTTAAAACAGGCCGCGCGTCCTAGCTTTTCTGGTTTCAGGGAGCCCTGCCGGCCTCCTTCTGGGGACCACTGCCGGGTTTTGGACCAGCGCGAAGTAAAAGGCAAAGTCAATGAGAAAAAGTATAAATTCGGATGCTGCGTTTCCGCAGCTGTGACAGTGACGCCTCTGCATGCCGCACACTTGCTCGGGTCAGTCGCCGGTGGATGCGCTTCGCTGCCGGCTCGCCCTGCGCCACCCCGCGGGCCCTGAGACGGCCACACGGGCAGCAGCTCGCGACGGCGCCTCGCCCGGCGGCCCCACTGGCCTGCCGCACCTGGGGTCCCTCGGCCCTTCCGGCGGCGCGTGAGGCTGGAGCCGGGGCCGCGGGGGGCGTGGGCTCCAACTCCTTTCGCCTGGTCCATCCTCACCCCAGGTCCCTGCGCCTCTGCACGTGCTGGGCATCGTGCCGAGGGCCCTGTGCATCCTGCGGAGCGGCCACTGCCCGCTGCACACTGAGCCGGCCCCCAGCCCCGGCCGCAGGCCTCGGACGAGCACGTGTCCCGGGGGGCCCCTCGCGTTCCCTCAGTGTCCCCCTGCCCCATCCTCCGGGCTCGTCACCACGTGGGCGTCTCCTTCATCGACGTTCCGGCCACCCACAGGCCAGGGCGCGCGGGAGTGAGTCTGTTCTGTTTCCTGCTTCCTGCTCTGCCCTCGGCACCCGACTCTCTGTCCAGTAGACTCGTCCGGTGTCACGATGGAGCGGCCGCCCACGTGGCCCCCTGGCTGACGCTCCAACGGCGCCTGCGAAGCAAGGACCCTCCCTGGAGGGGCCGGTCCGGCCCTCGGCTTCCCCGGCCGTCACCGGGCACCGCGCTTCACTGTTCGTGGCTTGTTCCATCCTGTTTCGTCCTCTGAGAGCGCTTCACTTCTGGGCGCCCTCGATCGTCGGGCTCTCTCGGGTTGAGACGGCCCCCGACTCTGCGATCCCCCAGCATCTTGTGTGACTAAGGCTCTCGCCTCCTGCCGCGTTGTCTGGAAGTGACGGCTTCTGTGTTTGTTGCGCCTGAGACATTCCGAGCCGTCCACGGTTCGGCGTCTGCTCGCAGCACCCAGCGCGACGTGGAGGGGGCTCTGGGAGCAGCCTTCGGGTCAGGGTCTGACTTGGGGTGCGAACTGCAAGAGTTTGGTCCCCAGCAAACACGAGGCCGACGCTGGGTCCGTTTCACTGAGCCGAAGGAGTTCATTCAGCCATGAGAAGGGTTTCCGTCTGAAGATGGCTGTTCCCATGAAATCCGGCTCCCTCCCTCGGAAGAAAGGGCCGGGGCCCCGGCGGTGCGGGCGAGCCCGGCGCGCGTCCGGGTGGCCGCGGTGGTTGGCGGCAAGGACGGCACCACGGTGTCAGCACGCTCGGCCCTTCGGGGCCATTTCACAACTGTACGACTCTCTGGAAGGCATCGCGGCTTCCAGTCCCGGTGTCACTCACACTGCGGGGTGGGACTGGGCACGACGAGGGACCCTCAGGGGGACGGAATGCACAGGACGGGACCGTGAGTAGGGCTCAGACGCCCTGCAGGCAGGCCCCGGAGCAGCGGCTGCCGCAGACAGATTCTAGCGCAGGGCGTCACCTGCCAGGAAAGCTTGACGTTCGGTGGAGACCGGCAGCAGCAGGGTCCACAGGCAGGTGACCGGGGGGACCAAGGCTTGAGCCGGGGATGGAGGTGAGAATGCAGAGTTGGCCATGCTCACGGCCGCAGGCTGACGGGGCGCGGGGGCCGCCTGAGCAAGGGGTCACTGGCCACTCGAGGCCTGGGGCGCGGCCGCGGCGGCCACTCTGAGTGTCCGTGGGTGAAGGACGGGCTCAGGAAGCCCCCCTCTGGCCGCGGTTTCTGGTGGAGAGACCAAGCGCGTGGGCGGCAGGGACCCGTCAGCGGCAAACACGCAGATCCACTGAGGCTGCTGGTGCCAGGGTTTGTGCAAGAGGCTACGTGTCCCGTTCACCCTCTGACGCGTCTGTGTGCTGTGTGGATGGCACGATCCCCTTTAACGGAGAAGCCCGGGATCGGGGAGTCCCGGAGCGAGGACGGCGGGGTCCCTGGTGACGGGCGTTTGGCCACCGGGGAGTTCCAAGAAGGGGCGCGGCCACCCCCACATTCCCTGGGGGTGAAAACAAGAAGGAATGAGCGACGGGGTGACCGTAGCCAAAGCTCACACGGAGAAACCTTTCGATTCCCGGCAGAACAAAGGAGGGAACAATTAAAAGAGTTTTTTTCCCTTTTCCCAAGAAAAGCAGTTTGCATTACTGAAAACGCTGATTTGACCAGAGCATTATCCTGGACGGCGACGCGTCCAGCCGGGTCCCCAGTGATAACTGGCCTGGGACGTGGGACTCCTGGGGGCAGAGGTGCCAGGACTTATAGGCCCTCCTCCTGGCCGCGGCCCTTCCAGAGCGCCCCAAATTCGGCCATCCGTTCCCCATTCCGAAAGCGGACTCCACACCGCACGTGTGGTGAGCCCGGTTCAGAGTGAATTCTCTACACGTCAGGTGAAACGGAAACCCGTCCGTGTTATCCCGATGGGGACGGCGGGAGCCTCCCGCGCTGTCCATAGATAAGATGACCACGCAGAGCCGCCAGCTGCAGACTGGAGGGCTCGGAGCCGCAGTTGCCATGGCAACGGAAGGCAGCTTTCTCCGCATCTCCTCCCCGGCTCTGCCGGAAACTGTTCTGGGCGACGGTTTCTCTACTGAATTTAACTGTCGAGGGGGCGTTACGATTTGAATGGTCCCCGGGTTTCCTCTCTGTGGGGAAGGGGATCTGGAGGTCAGTGATGGGGGGTTTCCAGCGCGCGAGATGCACGACGTGTCCATGTTAGTGGGGGTCAGGCACCGGAGCAACATTAGCCAGGCCCATAACCAGGGACACCCTCATCAAACCAAAGTGCCGCCTCCCACGAATCTCCCTCCTCCTCCTCCTTCTCCTCCCCTCCCCTCTCCTCCCTCCTTCCTCTCTCTCTCTCCTTCTCTCTCTCAAAGGTTTCGGTCCAGATCATCTCGTTTTCTTTAAGATCACGAGATCTCCCTCACAACTTAAAATTCACTCCCGACACCAAATCCCACCAGCAGAATGAATCGCCAACTAGTTTCCCACGAACATTTAGAAAGTCACATTCTCCCATCCGTCTGTTCCTCCTCGTGGCCCCGGACTGCTGTTTTCCTAGCAGCTTCCCCAATTCTTTTTGCTCTGGAACTTTATTTTATTTTTCATATTAAAGGTCTTAGCATCGCATTGGTTAATAACACTGTGTAAATTTCAGGTGTGCGCCATGCGAACCGGACAGCTGTGTACCCGGGTGTCCGTCCCACCGGGCGTGCCTGACCCCTGGACCCTCTTCGTGCCCCCCGTCCCCCGAGACCGCACAGAAGTCCCCCGGGTCTCAAACCCTCTCCTTCAGTTTCTCAATCCGTTTTCCCTGGGCCACCTGTGGGGCCTTGGATAGAACCAGCGTGTGAACTTACGACAATAACATCACCTCTTGTTTCTCCTGATCTCTAACTGAAATTCAGCATTTTCTTCCACTGCGAGCGTCGGGGACAAGCCACAGAGGTTTCCGCGCCGTCGCGGCTCTGGCTCTCTCCTCATGAGCTTTGAATCGCTTTTCCGTCTCACATTATAGTTCACGTGCCTAGATCTAGATGTCGTTTGCGCTTATCAGGACGATCCAGTCCCCACGGTCATGCGATGCACAGCTGGACTTTGCCGTTTAATACGTAGAGAAAGAAGCACGAGTGATACTTTCGTTCCCATTCGTTTCAGCGAAAAAGGCGGCCGAGATTTCGATGAGGACCGCCCGGACCCGCGGCTCGCTCGGGGTGGCGTGGCGCCCAGCGGCTCGAGGTCCCCCGCGCGGGGACACGCGTGCCTTTCCGTGTGTTCGCATCCCGGATTTCTGCGAGCCGTGTTCTGGGGTTTTCAGTGTATGAGTCTTTCCCTCCTTCGTTCACTTTCTTCCTGTCTTGTTTTCCTTCGGATGCTGTTGTAAATAAACTTGCTTTCTTAATTTTCTTTTCTGAGTTGATCAGTAGTGTGTGAAAACACAACTGATTTGTTTGTGAATTGGTTTTTTTCACCCTGCTGCTTTGCTGACATCGCTTAATAATTTGAACAGTTTATTACTTCTCGGGTGAGGTCTTCGGGGTTTTATGTGCATAAACCGTGTCGCCCGGGAACAGGGACGCTTCCAGCCCCTCCTTTCCGGTCTGGCCGCCTGTCATTTCCTCTACTTGTGCTATTGCCCGGTCAGGACCTCCGGTGGGGAGTGGACGCCTGGGCCTCGTTCTTGGTCCAGCGGCAAAGCTCTCAGCCCTTCACCGTCGAGTGAGAAGGTGGCCGCGGCCTTTGAGCACGTCGTGGTCACGTCCTTCTGGTCTCTGTGTGTCGAATGTTTTTCTCACGGAAGGGGGCTGAGTTTTGTCAAAGGTGTGTCAGACACAGTGCTTCTCACCTGACACGGTGCTGCCCGGGATGGGGTGGGGGGGAGCTGCCACGTGTGTTTCCACATCGGGGTGAAGACGTGGCAGAGCCGTTAGAGCTGGGGTCCTCTCTGCTGATCCCCTCTGCCGAAGGCACGAGCACAGAGCCGTTCACCTTCCAAGACGCTGCACTTCAGGGGCGTCTCTGGGTCCTGTGGGGACTAAACGTTGCCCCTGGTGACAGCTGTGCAGTGTTCAACACAACACCCCAAACACGAAGGCAAATGGAGCATCGGGGGGAGGCGGGCGGAGACGGGGAGAAACCCGGACAGACGTGGGTCGCGTCGCGACGAAGTCGTTAAGAAGAACTACTTCGTTTCTTCCCGCGCGATCGCCTGTGATTTGGGGAAATTCTTTTTCTTTTTCCGGGGCCCCTCACCAGGCCGGCACGTCCGTTTTTCCCGCACCATCGCTAAGGCCGGGCGCGTGGTTTATAAACACAAAGGTCGTGTTCCTTGGGGGGCATGTTATTCAATTCTGCGGAATCCGTGCTCCGCCTGGTCTCGCCTCGGATCAGTTTCAAACGAGCATAATTCAAAAATTTTAATGCATTTTTCAATCGGAAGACAAAGATGCACGTATTCATGTCAAGCTCATGGCCTCAGACTGAATAAAGTCATTTTGCCTTATTCAGTTTCAAGAGGATGAGGTCGCCAACGGGCCCCTGGGACCCAGAGAGCTTCTTGCGGGTCCTTGTGTTGGGGCCGTTCAGGGAAGAGGGCGCTGAGGGCCAGGGTGGCAGAGGGGACAGACGGCGGCACTAGCCGCGGAGGGCGACTGGACGTTGTTCTAAGGAGCGTGGCCTCTGGAATTCGGCCAGCGGAGAGTCGTGGAACTTATCGATCTGCTCTGAGCTGCATTTTCGGAAGACCTCCCGGAGCATGTGAAGGGTGGACGCACGGTGGTGACAGGGAGCGGGGTGACTGGACCAACCCGGACGTGACGTCCGAGCTCCCCGTCCTTCCCTTCCGGCCGTAGTCTGACCTTCCTCCCCGCTTGGCTTGGGAACGTTTTATTTGCCTCTCGCTCTCTTCCTTCCTTCTTGCCTCTGGCATCGTTCACCAAAGAGCATCTTGCATTTTCAACAGGAGTTGACGCCACGGAGAGCGAACCTAGTTTTCATCCCTGGGTCACAGACCCAGACAGGGGTCCCTTTCAAGGACGGTGGTTGGAACAGGAAGGTGTGGACACAGGGAACACGGCACAGCCCAATGCCGCATGCGAGAATTAAAACCGTAATCGTTTCTCTTTTAAAAAGCACATTTTTACCTTTCCTGTTAATTTTAGAATGTCATTGGAAAAACAGGGTTGAATGGCTTCATGAAAACTCTCAGCTAAAATAAAGGATGTTAAAACTCATTGATTTTCACCATACACTTCAAAACAATAAATATTTAAGCAGACAACATCATTGTGACTGTCAAGCCGTCTTGAAGATAATCGGCGTGTGGCCCGAACCACATTTGAGGGACTATCTGTCACGTCTGGCTGTAAGTCAACCGCTGGGAAGCAGAAATCTTTCTATTCATTTTCTGCCATCTGAAAGTGAGTGTTTTTGCTTAATGGATTTATCCCTGTTCGATGCGGAAAACACACACCTATCGATCTGTCCACCTGGTCTTCGTTAGAGCGTGAAGCCAGCATGATTTTCTTGTTTTCCCTCTGTCGGTGCACCAGTGGGAGCGCCCGCCTCGGGCTGGCCGTTCAGTCCCAGGCCACTGCGGGACAGTCATCAGAGGGCACGCAGAAGCGCGCACATTTCGGCAATAAACCCCGCTGTTTTAGATGAAGTGGTACAAGAGCCATGGCGTCTGCTTGGAAAAAATGGTTCCGAACAATCTAGATGAAAGATGCAGCTCAGAGCTGCGGTTTTCTCCGCAGAGAACGCGGCCTCTGCGTCTGGCAGACCTGGGTTTGTGTGTTTATTTCACCGCTCACTTTCTGTGTAACCTTAAGACATTATTCAACTTCTTTTCTCTTCGGTGCAGCCATTTGTGAAGCGTGGCTACAAGTGCTGTCCTTGTCAGGCTGTTTCGAGGACCATTAGTCATGTAGGACTGTCTATACGCTTGTAAGAATATGCAGTGTGCTGACATGCTCAAGTACATGAGCTGCTTTCTTTGTCCTGGAAGGGAAGTGGGGTTTCGTAAGGACGTGTAAGGGCTTTGTTCCAGCGGGGCAGATAAGTTTGCCAGATCTAGAAGTAAAAACACAGGATGTCCAGTTAAATTCGAATTTCAGAAAATGAGTCATTTTTTCTTTCGTATAAATACGTCCCATGATATATTTGGGATATACTTATACTAAAAATTATTCTTTGCTTTTTTAGAGAATCAAATTTAACTGGGTGATCTGTGTCTTATCTGGCAGCCCTAGTGGGAGCTTGTATTGAATAATCATTATTATTATGTTTTTTGACTATTCCGAGGTCTTATTCTTTTTTTAAGAGTTTCATGCCGCGTTTGGCAAGGGGAGGGCGTTGCTGTGGAAAATGAGCTGGACCAATGGTCTGGGCATAAAATCCCTCTGATGAACTCGAATGTTCCCTGTTCCCTGTTTATAAAATAGGGATAAAGATACTCCTTACTCTACAAGTTTATATATTTTCATGACGAAGTAAGTTAATAAATATGATGGACTTGGAAATGTGTCCAGCATGTAATAAACGCTCACAATGAAACGTGGTTACCACCACGTTTCATGAATCTTAGTATGTTCGCTTTTGTCATATTTTAAGGTTTTTCAAATTTGGAAGTGTCTTTATGATGCAGAGCCACCGGCGGCCTGGTGGCAGTAGGTGCCTGTGCAGACTTGCTCAGGACTCTTCTCGTGGTTGTGGATTCAACTGTGCTACATGCATCGTTTAAAAAACAAAACAAAAGCAAAACAAACAAACAAAATGCTTCGCTCGTAGGAGGACAGAATTCAAAGGCATAGCAGGGAATCCTAAAAAGAAAAAAGAAAAAAAAGCTCGCGAAGAGAAGCCTTTCTCTCAGGAGGGACTTTTCCTGGCTCAGGGAAGGGGCCGGACGTTGGGGCTTTAGTGGATGAAAGTCGCCGGGGCGTGTTCTGGTGCCACGACGGGACCGGGACCTCCCGGGGCTTCTGGACCCGCCGACGAATCAAGGACGTGCGGGTCTCAGAGCCGCAGACCACGTGGCACAGGAGCGGGACCCAGACGCTTCGCGCTGGGGACAGCACGCGCCTGCCCTTCAAGCAGGCCGCCCCCGGCTCCCCGGGACAGGCAGCAAAGTCACGCAGACGGAAACATGGCACCAGGGACCTGGAATCAGAAAGGGCCATGAGAGTCGTGCTCCAAGCGTGGAGAGGGCGTGGGAACAGCGCGTGCGCGGCTTACGGTCTGGATAACCCAGGGATAACGGATCAGCGGGCATGAAGTAGCCGCTTGAAGCGACCCTGGGTCACCTGCTGCCCTTATGTGTGAGTGCGTGAAGCGTTGCTGGGACCTAGGACTGAGGCATTTTGCCGACGAGGGCGGCGCTGCTTCCATTTGCCCTGTCGGCGGCTCCCACGTGGGGAGGCGCGGCCCGCATTTCTCGGCCGCTCGCTCTCGGGGCGCCGGGCGCTGTGCTGAGTGACACGCGGCAGAGCAGAGGTCGCAGACTCCGTACGGAGACCGGCGTCCGGGTCGAAGGCTTCGTGGCCGCGGCGGCCCCTGTGCGGCCCTGGGCTCCGTCTGCGGCGTGAGGGCGGCCGGACGCGGAGAGGCCTGGGCGGGTGAGATCGCGCGGCCGAGACCCTGTGTGTGGTCCCTGGAATTTTAACGTCTCGCGGTTTTGATGTGTCATAAAACGTGATTCTTATTTTGCTATTTTTCATCCGTTTAAAAATGTAAAATCCATTCTTAGCTCTTGGGCCGTACCAAAACAAGCGTTTGGCTATCCTTTGCTCACGGGCCTTAGTTTTCAAACCTCTGTTCTGGAAGGTGACGGAAGCAGAACCCGAGCAAACGGACAAATGGAAAAGCGTGTGTCGTGACGAGGCGCGCGCCAGGGCCCGGACGGGAGGCTGTGCCTGCGGTGGGCGGGCAGCAGAGGCTCATCTGAGGATGAAATAGATAAGGGCAAATGATACGAAAGACCCACGCGGGCCGAAGGTGAAGGGGTGGAAAGAGATATTTCATGAAAATGGACATTTCGAAGAAGCTGAGCCGGCAATGCGTATCCCGGACAAAACGGGCTTTAAAGCAAAGGCTTTGGCCAGGACGAAGAAGCACCTGGCAGTTCTGCTCTTGGGTATTTATCCGAGGAAACCCGAGACGCTGCCTCGGCGGGACGTGCGCATCCGTACGTTCCCCGCAGCACGATTTACGGCGGCCAGGACACGGAGGTGGCGCCTGCACACAGTGGACTGTTACTCAGCCACGAAAGACAAAGAATGCGACCCTGCCATCCGCACGGATGGACCTAGAGGGTGCTGTGCCCAGGGAGCAAGTCAGACAGAGACAGACAAATGCCGCGTGATCTCACTGACGTGTGGACTCTCAAGAAAAAAATTAACGAAACGTAAACGAGCTCGTAGATACAGAGAACATTGGGACGGCTGCCAGGGCCAGAGGGTGTTGTGGGTGTGGGTGACGAAGGTGACGAGATGGTCACAGGGGAGTGACATTCAGCACAGGGCGCAGAGCAGTCGCATCGTGGTACCTGTATGGTGTCAGGTGGGGACTGGGCGTACTGGGGCGATCACTTCGTAAGTGACGCGAATGCCCAGTCACTGTGCTGTTCGCCTGAAACCGCGGTTGAAATAATAAGAAAGGTTAAAACCGCCAGCAGCAGGTGTGCAGACCCTGGATGAGGGCTCGGACCCAGGAACAGCTCACACAGCACGTAAAGCGGACAAGTGCTTGGGTCCTGCGGCCAGGGAGGAAGGCCAGTGTCACCAGAGAGGACAGCGAGGAGGAGGAGAAGCCAAGAGGGGGGCAGGGCAGTGAGGGGCGGGTGCCGGCCGGGGGCCTCCCCCAGGCGCAGGGTCCCCTGGGGACGTGGGGGCGCAGGGTCCCCTGGGGACGTGGGGACGCCAGCCCCGCTGTCACAAACGGGTCTGTAAGCAGACGCTCACTGAGTCACCGCGTGCTGTGTTGGCATGCAGAGGAGGGGTGACTGTCAGACCCCCGTCAGGGGCCAGGGGGGCTAAGTCACGACGGGACTTGGGGCCTCGCACGGGCGACACACCCTCAGGTCGAGCTCACGAGTTCCCAAAGCTCCTGCTGTTTGTTCAGTTGCCAAAAGAAGCGAAAAAAGAAATAATTGCACATAATAGGAGTAATATCTCCCATTGTTTATGAGGGAATAAAGAACAGAGCTGCAGATTTGATGTGGGAACAAAATGAGGATTAATTATCTGCTAGTTTTATGTCTTTATTTTTTAAACGAATTCTTTTCTGTAGAACTAAAAGCCCCGGAATCACGTAGAAGAGAATGACCTCGTGGAGCGGGTTTTGATCTCACGCGTGTTCACTCCTCTTCCTTCTGGAAAATGGTGATGCCCGCTCCGGTTCTCCTCCAGGAAATAACAATGGGGTCCCAGGCCAGTCAGGGCGTCATGCTGGGAGCTCACTCTTCACCCCTGCCTGGGCTGTCTGTCTGTCTGGGTAGAAAATCCAACCCCAAAGGCCCTCAGCCTCCCAGTCTGAGCGTGCACAAAACCGGCTGCAAGGCCTTTAATCTATCCGCCTTTCCCGGGACCTGGTTATGGCCTGTCTTCCGTCACTGGACACGCTGGTTTCAAGTGGCTGTCTTTTCGCGCTGGGGAAAAGTGTGTGCAGTACATGACACTCAAACGGTATTTTGATGATAAGCAGATGTGGCAAAGGGCGACCAGCAGCGAAATAACACCCAGGGCCAAGGTATGCCACCGGCGGGACCCAGCGCTCTGGCGGGCCGCCAGACACTGCTCTGTAATTTTCTGTGGCGCTTGATATTGACGAGATTCTTTAAAAAAAAAAAAAAGCTTAATGGGACGCGCAGCTGGGGGAAAGGGCCCCAGATCCGGTATGGCAGGTCTGCTGCTGCTGGCGCGTTGATCGACTCCACCGCCACCGGAGCTGGCCTTCTCTTCTCGCCCTGCGCGGCGGCACCCCAATGTCCCCAGGACAGCATCGATAAAGCCCGCAGGGCGCTGGCCTGCCGGACGGGAGCCATGAACACGCGGTTAGCTGTCGGGTGTGTGGAGAGGGCCGAGAACCTCCCGCGGAGGGCACAACTCGGCGCGGTCGCGAATGGCTGACGTGGCGGGCTCCGGGGACACGCTCGAAGCCTGTCCCGTGGGCAAGCGAGGTGCTGGACAGGCTGTAAGCAAGAGAGCGAGGTGATAAAATTTGCATTTGGGGGAAATATTTCTGGTGGCCGCTGGGGAGAAGGCTGGAGGCATCTGGGCCTGTCGTCCAGCACGTCAGCGAGCGCGGGGGCCACAGCGGCCGACACAGCGCAGGTCGTGGCCGGAGGAAAGCGGCCGGCCCGCGGCGAGGTGGCGGCAGCCGGTGGAGCCTGAAGCCGGTCCCCGTAGGATGCTCGCGGCCAGCGTGGCGCATCGGTGGTCGATGCAGGACCCGGGGTCGTACCCAGCAGAGTCAGCTTTACACAACCTCCAGCACGGGCGAGGAGCTCGTGACCTCTGCTTCCGTACGGCTGGTCTCTGAATGGCAGGCGTGCCCGTGGAACCAAGGCACCGTCTGACAGCGCCGTGTCTGCTCGCTCCTCGATCTGACTCCACCCCTCGCTGTGTTTGAAGCCGCTTCACCTCTGACACCGAAGGGGCAGGTGTCCTTGTCTCAAAAACCCAGCGCTGTCCATCTGTGCTTTCGCCGGGCTGGCCCTGAAGCCTCGGCTTTCGGACTTTATTTTTCACTGCCTCGGTGAGTTCCTGCCATCGAGTCTCGGATTCAGCCTTTTACTTGACAATATCTAAGGCTTTCACCCCTTATTTTCATGGCCTCTTGGCACAACCCTAATTTTGGGGGACCCCTGTCACTCGTCTGGGCTTCAGATAGCTGGTGCCGCTCACTTTCGAGGTGCGGAGGGCCAGGGAGCTCCCGAGGGTCTCCGTCACAGGGCGCTGACCTCCCGATGAGGGCGCCCCCACGACCTGGTCCCCACCCAGGGGGCCCACACGCAGGACCACTGCTCCGGGGCTTACACACGCGAGATTTGGGGGGACACACACCTGCAGACCACAGTAACGTTCCTCTGAAAACACGACTCTTACCGCACAGTTCATTTGTTCAAACTGCTCAGGTGTAGGTGACAGATACACACTTGTAGGCGTGGAATTTTCCCGAGGTTTGCATGCTCCTAGATTTATTTTAC
Organism: Pteropus medius; assembly: GCF_902729225.1. Taxonomy (NCBI): domain Eukaryota; kingdom Metazoa; phylum Chordata; class Mammalia; order Chiroptera; family Pteropodidae; genus Pteropus; species Pteropus medius. The sequence continues at coordinate 1,361,559 of NW_024340849.1, read as the reverse complement.
ACATATGTGCGTACGTGTGTCTGTGTGTGTATGATGATACACATGTACACATAGACACACACACACAGAGACACATGTGGCACATAATAGAGAGAAATGGTGTATAAACAAGACATTCCGTGATCTAAGTCAAACGCGGCCATTCGCAAGCATGTCGATGAAACCCTGGCAGAGGCATAAATATGGGAATAGCAGTTTGAAAATTAATAGATCATTAAAAATACCAGAATAATGGTGGCTCGCTTCCGAGTCCTGCAGAGAGAAGGCGCTTCGTCCAGAGCAGCTCAATCTGATTACACAATGATCAACTGTTGTGTCGTATGAACACTTTATTGAGCCAAAGGATTAATATTAGGATTCCGTTTAGGCCGCTTGCCTGAGTTTCTGTCCTGCACCCTCTGCAAATTCAGTGGCGGCCTCTGCATCGATGAGTAAGAACACGGAGCCATGGAATACACCCTTTGGCACTCAATTAAGATGAATGTGTGCTGTGTCATACTGGAAAAAACCCATCATTAAATTAAGTGCCTTCATTTGCCCTGAATTACAGCTTTTTATGAAGATAAATACAAATTATTTAAATGAGAAAAACGAAGGACCGGGGCTGTCAGTTTCATCAATCAAGAGAGCCATTGCTCACCTGACTAAATCACGTCTGGGAATTCCAATGAAATCCAGCTGACTTAGGATGCGCCCTGTCTCGAGAATGAAATATGTGTGTTGCCCGTAACTGGTCAGTGACCAGCCTGCGGGAGCATCTCAGAACGAATGCCTTGGTTTTTTTCGCTATTTTAGGGTTGATTCAAAATAATAAACAAGAAAGTAATGAGATGCTACAATAATTGATACAACTAAGCAACTGAGTTTTACCACAATAATTTCTTTAATTCGTGGTGGTAATTAAGCTTTTTAAAGAATCCTTTCGAAGATGTAAAAATTTAAAAGATGCTTTTATCCTTCTCATTCCTTAAGGACAAAAGAATCACAGAGCGCACACTTAGTGTTCCTTGAGAACGTCTCAAGATAAATGCACCCCAATCAGTCCTTTGTATATCTCTGCCGGAGGATGGGCATTTAATAAATATCTGCTGAATGGATAAACGAGCAAAGAAATATGAAAAAAGATCCAAATTTCTATTTCACTAAGAAATAGAACTTTGAAAAGTATTCGTGCCTTATCTAAAGAGTAGTCTTATTTCAGATTCCCCCCCCCACAATTTCTTGATATTATGGATAATAATACACAAATATTTATGCTTATTTGGGATTAAAAGACCACATACCTAAAAGACTTGTTTTTGTATACGATCACTTTTTTCTCTTATGTGCGGCTCTCAGAGCAAAATGGTGCCTCCCCATTTCCACAGCAGCGATGTTTCGAAAGCAGAAATGAATACGCTAAGAGGGAAAAGCACACGAGGAAAAAACAGCCATTCGAACGTTAATTCATGCCTCCCAGAGTACGGAGTGGGATGTTCGTCGCAGTATTCACTTGTACGAAACATCATAACTTAAATGGACAACGTTCGGAAGAAACTTACTAAAGGGTTTCTCAGCTAAATCGATTTTAGAGCAGCTGCTATTTGTTCCAAAAAGGCCTGGTAAGGGGAGGGTTGAGTAAGGGGTGTCGATGGGGTCAAATTAAAACTGAACAATAGCCCAGGCGGAGACGGCGCCCTTAGCACTGAGCGTGCCCCCTCTCTGGTTTTGGGGTACCCCCCCCCCGTAGGTGGCCTCAGGAAGAGCCTGCTGTGTGTCTTGCATGAAAGTCACGCTTGCTTCCTGGAAGGGTTTCTTGGCTATTTACACGGCAGCTGGATTTTATTAACGTGTTCTTTCTTAAAGGGCCGCGGATGTCGCGCGTTCGCTAATTACGAAGTGAAAGGCAAGGACCCCTGTTTCCGTCCATCCGCATTTCAGGCCCCGGCAAACACCGTCAGAGGGTTTGCGCTGCAGTCCCCACACTGTGCCGTGACAGTGGCCACCGTGCTGCTGATTATAAAGTCTATTTGGTCCAGGGAGGGAGACGCAGTGAGCGGGGGTTCGCCAACGTGCCCCCGGCCCCAACCGCCGTGCGGGGTGCTGAGTGCTCCCCGTCCCTGCTTCGTCCACCATCTGGGATGCGGCGGTTCATTTCACATTTCATATTTAGTTTCATTTCCTCTGATTATCTGGGAAGTTGAACAAAAAACACATGAATTGCCTTTGAGGCTACCGAGTGTTTGGCAATTTGTATCGCTCCCTTTATATGTTCTAACTAGTTGTTAAAATATGCCATGAACATCTATCGATAGCCTGGTAGTTACCCCTCACCTTATTTTAAGCTGTCATCGGTCAGACAGAATCTTTACATTCTTTTTTATTAGTTTTAATCTTTAAAAATGAGACTCGAATTCGTTGAATTTTGGAGAATGCTTTAATTATTACAACAAATTTATACACGTATAGGTTAACATGTAGCTCCCGCTAGACACAATATGTATCTATTTAATATCATTTTTATGGTTTTCAACTTTCAAGTTATGGAAGCTTCAGGATCTTCATGTGAAACCCCACCGCGAATTATCTTCTCCGTCTGTTATGACATCGAAGCGCACCGAGGGTCCGCCCTCCCGACAGGACTTGCTGCGGATGCTACAGTCTGAACGTCTCGCAGAGCCTGCGCTTCGCATGTTGTCTCGAGGCAAATTTGGTCTTCTTTTCCTATTTCCATTCTGGATTCTTCGGAAGGAAATGCAGCCCACGTTTAGGAAGCGGCAATCACGCGTCCCCTGCCCGCGGAGAGCGGTCTACATACTTCACTGGGAATTCTTTAGGTGGAAAATAGACAACTATGACGGTATCTTAACAATCCCAGGGGCTTCTAGGGACCCTACATAGGGACTCGCTCTTCCTCTGTTTGGATGTTCGCTTTCTTTCATCAGAGTTTTGTGGTTTTCCGCATGTAGATCTTGTGGTTTTCCGCATGTAGATTTTGTTAGGTTTATGCCTGAGAACTTATTTTCAACGCTGTTGTAAATGGTATTTAAAATTTTTAAATTCTATTTTTTATTAGAGAAGTATTTGAATATTTTGCTATTTAATACATTTATGCATTTCCTCTTTTCCTTTTTTCTTTTTTGCTTTTATAACGCAGTCATGTCTTTCATTATATCTTCTAACCTTTTTTGTCTCAATAGATGAAGGCTGTCGATCTCTCTACATCGATTTCAAAATCTGCTACTTTACTACATTTTTTTGTTTGTTTGTTATGGTGTTCCCAACAGAAATTCAACTTCGTTTCTTTCTTTCTTTCGAATTGTTATGTCTCTGATTGCCTTTTCTTTTCTAATTGCTCCGTGTCTAACTTTTGTGGAGGACTTGAGTTTTTTTCCCCCATAAAGGGAGATGCTGTGTTGGGGCGAAAATATATGAAAAATAGTCATCGATTTTTTTTTATCTCACATTTCATGTGAGTCATGAAATTTGTCAAATGTCTTCTACATATCTATGGAAATTGTACGTTTTTCTTCAGCTTTCTTCATGTGATGGGTTTAGTTCATGGGCTCTCTAACACTGAGCCTGTTTGGATTTTTAGGATAAGCGTCCTTGCTTGTGAAATACTTCTATTTAATATGCTGTAACGTCGTGATCGCTAACATTTTATTTCAGATTTTTGCACTGATATGTCATAAATTAGAGTGGTCTGTATTTTTCTTTACACCACAACTGTGTTATAAAAACGTCTTTCTGGCATGCTTTTATTGTCTGTAAAGATGGTGTTTTCTACTTAATTCCTTTTCTTATAAAAATTTTGTATAAATTTGATAAAATTGTATGAGATTTTTTTCTCTTGATTATTTTAAATTAAAATGAGTTTCTTCCTTCCTTCCTTCCTTCCTTCCTTGGGAGAATCGAATCAGAGTAAAAGATACACATACACACACAGAAACATTTCTAGCTTTACGGCTCCGGACAGCCTTTTCCATTTCCTTTTATTTTTTGTTTTCTGCCTTTCTCCTTGTGTTTCGGATGCGTCACGGGGCAGGGACTCATGGTCTCTGAGATCTTTTCCCTCTGTTCTTCTCCCTTTCATCTGGATGTCACTTCTTGTCTCTGATCTGCTCAATTGGGAAATTACGGTGAGAGCAAAGTTTCGTCCTGGAAGGCGTCTTTTTCCCTCTGATCCCACACGGGTGAAGCACGTCCATCACTCTGGTCGTACTGTCCCTTTAGACCTGTGCATCGCTGTGGACACACAACGTGGCGGGCTGCTGTGGGTGAGAGCCAGAGCCCCGAGGGAACAAGAGACGGCTTCGTAGAAGTGCGCGTGTTGAGACACGCTTAGTAGGGTTTCATGCTGCGTCTTGGGTGCACGCGTGGTCCCACGGCAGCGAGGCATTTTGTAGAGCAAGGTCTTGAGCAATGTAGCGAATCAAAGGCACTCATTTCCCACAGGCGTCTGCCAGAGCCGAGGGGAACGGGCCGGAGCGTCGGTGGTGTCAGCCGCCCGGCCGTTGTCTTTGTTTCTGGGCGACGCACGCGTGGTTGAGGCTGTGGTCCCTTTTCCTGGCTCTTGTCACATTGGCCTGGAATTAATACAAAATGAAAGAATTTTCTTAAAAAAGGAAACATTTGAGGAGCATGTTGAAAATTGCACATCTATTTTCCAAATGTCTCCGGCCGTGGTGTTACCTGACACCACACATTCTGGAACAGAATGATGCCCAGTTTTTATCTAAGTGTTTATAATTCATAGCTACATTTTGGTGCATCTTCAATCACCTTGTTTAACTTGATCTCTTGAGCTTTTTACTTAAAAGCCCTTGATCACTATTTGGAAAGATCTGCAGAAATAAAATATTTATCAGATCCAAGCACTTGTGCAAACTAAATTTTAAAAAAATCATTCATGTTAAAGCGTGTGTGACAGTTTCAAAAATTTCAGGATGTGTGCACTTAAGCAAAAAAATGTGAAAACGTCTCTGATAGACACGAGTTAACCACTAGGTCACACCCATTTATAATAGGTATAGTTGTTTTATTTACAAATGCCTTAGCCTTTTGCTGTAAGCCCGAGAGGAAGTGATCGACAGGGCCTTTCTGGACGATTAGAAACGCCACGCCTTGAGAAGACTGCCTGCCAGGCATCCGAGACACACGGGCTCAGGTGGCTGGCTCTTCACTATGTTCACCTCTCGAGTCTAGTTTACGGGGCTTCACACACTAACATATCGTGGCGTAGATATGTCACAAACTTCCGATATGTCAGGTGAACACCGAATCTCATCCAAACGAGGACACATTTGTGAGTGAAATGGGGCACAGGCCACCCTGGCCAAACGGGGCTGTGTGGTCAGTGACTCTGGGGACGCACCTTCTTTCTAAAGTTCCTGGTTAGTCTGCAGCTACGTGTGTGCCCCAACGACTTCTGCTCATAATTCCTAAGTTCTTCTGAGGAAATGCTGAGGCTGAGACCTATTGCGACTGGCTTATAACAGTCACCTTGTCTGAGGGATGAAAGTAATTCATCGAAATATGACTTAAATCAAGCTACTGAAAATGGGAACGACCATGCGTGCGGTGACGGCCTCTGGGGCCACAGCCCTCCAGGAGCGTGGGCGGGGCCGCCTCCCTGCATCGAGGCACAGCCTGAGCGACAGAGGAGAATCCTGTCTCCCCTCAGACACACTTTCCGGTGGGTCTAGAGTCTCCCCGTTAAGGAACTTGCTCACTGTTTCTGGTGTTTGTTTTTGTTTTGTTTTGTTTGTTTTTGGATTGTAAAGGGACAAAACAATGAACTTAAAGTTTATGTAAACCAAAAAATAGTGTATTTGATCATGTGACTGGAAACTCAAGGGGCTTCTTGCCCAGTCTGCCCCAGAGATGAACAGGCCTTGCTGGCCGGGTCCCACCTCTGTCCCTCGGCCCTTCAGGGAGAGGGTGAGCAGCGGGGGACAGTCACATGGCGCCATCCTACATTCTCTCAAGTTCAGGTCCGTGGGACGGAGAGCAGAGTGTGCGGGAGAGCCGGGCAGTGGTGCGGGGTTCAGCCTGGTGGCTTCCTTGGCCTGACTCGGTCGGGCACAGTTTACGTCCTGGTCACCTTCAGGCACACAGAGCATGGGGCGCGTTCGCCGCACCCCAACCACGGGAGAGGGCTGGGTGCCCCGGAAGAGCACGGAGATGTTGATGAGAGTTAAAGCTGGAGGCCGAACACTGGGGCGCAGGTGACCAGAGCCACTTCTGCGGGTGGCGGGTGGATGGTGGCCCTCGGGCCTCGCGCGTGTTTATCAGATGCCCGCGAAGCCCCCTCATAGGTGTGGTACCGAGGACGATCAGTCCAGCGAGGTCACACGTGGGGGACCGGCATTGAAACTCCAGCAGTGGATGCTGCCCCGAGCCTGGCGCTCCGCCGGGCGTCACCCCGAGTGTAGGGGAGGTGGGCAGGCCCAAGGCCCCGAGGGACACAGTGGACGCGGACCTGCTGGCAGGAGAATCTTAGGTGTCTGTATTTGCCAACTTGTCCTAGAGGACGTGCCTGCCACAGGAAGTATCGGAGGACAACCTTACAGATGCCACATCAGTCCTCACCGAAGGCGGCCTGTGTGAAAGGCCTGTATGCGCAAACGTGTCCAAACGCGACCATCGGTTGTCCTCACCCTTGAGTGCCACCCGGGTGACAACAACTTGGCCGGGTCCTGAGCACCTGCGCGGCCCGTCCCCCCGTGGCCCGTCTCCCCGGCCACCGCGGCCCTCACTGGCCCGGGCCTCGCCCTCGCTCCCCGGCTTGTCCCCCTCTCCCTCCTGTGCGGGGTGCTGTCCCCCTTCCACACGGCCGGCGCCACACGGGTCGGCTCCTTCTGCTCCCGCAGCCCCCTCCACGGTGACCACACCGGCTCCCCAGCCCCGGCATCTGTGCCTGGATCCTGGACCGATGGCCCCGGGCGCCCCCGGCCCCTCGCTACCCGCCATCCTCGTCCCACACGAAAGTCCAAATTGACTTTTTTCCTCCAGACCCGCAGTGTTTCAAGGCTCCGTCCCCAAGCCTCAGGCTCGGGAAGCCCTGCACGTGCTGCTGTAAGTCTCTGTCATCGCGTCCTCAGGGACTAACTTTCAAACGCCCGCCACACTCGCTGTTCCTCGCTGGACATTCGTCCCGCCCTTGCTCAATTCTCCGCCCGTGCGAACTCAGATCTGCAGCCGCGCGGCTCCTCACAGTGCTCCTGCCCCCCTCCTCTGGGCCCCCCGCCGCCACCTGCGCCCCGGCCTGGAGCCCGCACCTCCTGCCCGCTCCGTCCCCGCCCGCCGGCCGATCCTCGCTCCCGACAGGACGGCTTTCCAGCATCTGGAAGGGGCGTTTCCCTTTTCCTTTCTGGAAGGAAGAACGACCGTTTTTAGTAGAAAAATATGAATAAAATTAGTGAAGACAAAAAGCAGAGTGGGAAGACGTGAGACTTGCGGGGGGCTCGGACCCCGCAGCTTACCCTGCGAATCGCGGGGCGTCTGCGGCCCTGTGCTCAGGGCGGACAAACGGAGACGCGCCCGTCAGGACCCCCCGGAGCCCTGGCCGTGCCCCGATCGGATGCTCTTTCAGAAACTGCTCCGGCATCTCATCACTGTGGTCATCGCTGCACGAACGCGCGTCTTTTGTTGTTTCAAAAGGGAGGCGCGTCTTCTCCTTGCTTTGCCAGAGTCCGCTGGGAAGAAAAACGAAATTCGGAGGCAGGCAGGTGGGCCGCGCGCCTCTGCTCTGCCTCAGAAAGCCCGTGTGCACGTTCGAGTCTCTTGGCCGCGTGTGGTCCGCAACTCCCCATCTGCAACGACGAAATCTCACTGTCTGGATAGAAAATAATTCTATCAGTAAAAGTTTGTTTTCAAAATAAATAGCTCAGGGGATTCAAGTGTGCTGCTGCCTTTGCTAAGTCTGTCCGAGAGCTTTTCTAAGGCTGAATCCTTTATTTTTTTCTTATTTTTTAAATTTCCCCTCACTGAACTGCCCGCCCTAATTGTCTAAGAGCCAATGCACATGTCCATGTCTCAACTCCAAGTAAATCATTTAAATTACCTTTAGAGAAAGGGTACTTTTAAACTTGTTTATCTGGTGGCTTTATATTATTACATTTTACTCCTTTTAATTAAACCAGTATTTTTTGGAAGGAAACAAAATTAAGGTGCTTCGAAATACCGAAACTTTATCTAAAGTGGCTAACATTTCATTTAGATGCTTTTATCCTCTTTGGAAATAAACTAGGAAAGGTATTTAACATAGTTTGCATAATAGTGTGATTTTGAATTATTCATTAATTTTAAAGGTTGATAAATTTTAAATCTCTATGGCTTCCAATTAAGTATATTGCACCAATTAAGCATACTTAGGCACAAACAGCTCTGTCCCCCTTTAAAAGAGTGAGCCTTCAGAAAATAAATTCCACTCCTTGTCCAGCTCATTTACGCTGCTGTCACTTCAAATTGGGTTTTAAGAGCCTTCTCTTCAGATTAGCAGGCACTAATATGAGCCAGATTTATAGAGTTAGACAGTAAATAACTTAATTTTTGTTAAGTTATTAATTAACAGCACCTGCGGCCTGGTGCTGTCTCCGCGTGAGGCCCGCGCGCACCGGAGCGGCGAACAGGTGTGGGCGGCGAACAGGTGTGGGCGGCGAACAGGTGTGGGCCGCGCGGCGGTTCGCGCTCTTCCTGCCGACTGGCCACACCTGGCCGCCTAGGTCCCTCCCGGCCGCCTAGGTCCCTCCCGGCCGTGCGCACGAGGCGGACACGTTGCGAAGGGCAGAGCGCAGGTCCGCGACTGCGGCCGGGGCCTGGCCGGCCAGCTCCGCCGCGGGGGCTGGGGCGCCCCCCAGCAGTCCGGGTGCCACCGCCCCCAGAGTCTGCGCCAGGAGGGGAGCCGCCGCTTCAACCCAGGTATCATCCTACTTCACCTTTAGAAGCAGCGTGCAGCCCGCCGCCCTAATTAAAGGTGTTTGCCAAGTGTGGAAGTGTGCATTCTGCCACCATGCCACCAGGCCCCGCGCGGGGTCTCCAGTCTGACACCACAGAAGGCACGAACCACACAAGCGTGGCCCCCCGGGAGAGGTCAGAGTGCTCCTCTGACGCGAGACTCGCCGTCTGTGTCATGTCTACCTCCCTGCAGATACGCGACAATCTACCCATAGCCTTGCGTTTGGCCCTACTCTGTTCAAGACAAAATTCCCAGGATTGTAAAGAAACGTGTCATGACCTCTGCTCTCAAGAAGCTGTGGCCGACCCTCTAGGCGTCAGCTTCGGGAGAGCAGCCACTGCAGGGAGTGGGGGTGCAGGGGTGCAGGGGTGCAGGGGGGTGAGCGCTCAGGTGGTGACGGGGGTTGTCGACACCGGAACCCGTGATATTTCTGACACCTGCTCCCGGGCTGCCTTCTCATCCGACAGCGACCTGCGGCTCACGTGCTGGGCATCAAGCAGTTTGGGATCTGTGCATCTGAGACCGCTCTCTGCCTGAGAAGCCGATAAGCCATTCAGTTGTTAAATAGCATGGATTTGCTGAGGCCACGTCCAAGGGAAACCACGCAACGTGCACATTCAGACAGTGGAGACCCTGAGTTTCGGGACCGTCGCTGACCACGCTCTTCGGGTGCGGTCAGATGAACGTGCTCTTCGAGGGGTGGGCCGCGTGAGGAGCCGGGCAGGGGCGGGCCGGGTGAGGGGCAGCGGCATTGAGTCCACGTGGAGAGAAGCCACTCGCGTTTCAGGAGCACGCGGCCGGGAAGAGCCGACAGGCATCGCGTGAAAGGTAGAAGCGAGATGCGGGGAAGGAAAAGGCGGCGATGCCAGGTTTGGGGCGCTTGTCGACAGCCATGATCTACTCGGAGACACTTCGCGGGAAACTGAGAGCATCTGAAAAACATGGCAAGATACATCCGGGCAGATTTCTGAATTTTGTCGTGTTCTTCGCTTAAACACGCGGCAGCCGCCTCAGGGGGTGCTGAACTGCAGGCTGCACCAGCAGGTGTGCGAGGGCCGAGACTCTGAATTTCTAGCCGTTCCTTGGACCGTCTTTGGAGCAGCACTGCCCTGGGGTCATGAGGCCAGTCCCGGACGGAGCCGGACAGCCAGGCTGGGTCCTCGTGGGAGAGCAGGGGTTTGGGGGAGGCAGGACGCGGGGCTCCGGCACGGACATGGCCAGCGCAGAGGAGACCTTATTCAAAAGTGGGGTGTTGCCCCTGATGACATCTCCTCGCTTTGGAAATACAGCGGGCGCCCTGCTGGTGGTCTCATGTCCACCCGTGCCATGTAGTCTTGAGGGCCACGGTCACCCCCGCACCTGGGACGGAGGTGAGGACGCAGAACACATGGCCACTGCAGAAACCTGGGCAGCTATCAAAACCGGTCGCCACAACCCCTCCCTCCGAACGCACAGAGACAAGCGGGACCACACACGTCACCAAACGCGGCGTCCCTCCTCCTCCGGGTCCCTCCTCCTCCGGGTCCCTCCTCCTCGGGGTCCCTCCGCCAGGCCCGCCTTCCGCACCGTGCTGGAACCGCTAGCTCGCCGCGTAGCCGCCTTTCTCTGCACCTGCACCGTTGCCGGCTGCCTTCTGTGTCGAGGTCAAGGTCGTCCTCCTGGAAGGCGGGACGTCCCCCCTCCTCTTCTCCGCGCCCTCTGCTCGGCGCCCGCTCGGCTCCTGCTCACCGCTGTCCGCCTCTGTCTCAAGTCCTTGACCCCTGGGACCTGTATTCACGACAAAGCCCTCCCGGGCGCTGCTTCCCGATGCTCGGAACCCGCCCCACCGTCCAGGCCGAGCGGCGTGCACTGCGGCCGTCGCCGGTGGCGTCGTAACGAGGTCTTCGTTTGTGCGCACGTCCGAAGGTGTTTACCGAGCGCCCGCGGGGAGCGTTCACGACAGCCGTTTCCGGTTTTCATTGTTCTATCTCTCTCCCTTCTAGATGGCGTGAACCTCTCCCGGGCTGAAAACACTGAACTTGAGTGTCATTATTAACTGTTGTTGCCGTCGTGTCTGTGGCGGTGGAGGGCGCCGTGGTGGAAGCTTCCACGTCCAAGGGGCTGAACGCACAGCAGCGTGTGGATCGTCGGAGATGAACAACGCTCGGGCCCCTCCCGGCGGTTCCTGGTCTGTGAAACCAGGTCAGTGGTGGGGCTCGTCGTCTGGGCCCCCACGACGCTTAGCTAAGTCTGTCTACAAACGGCCGGCTGCGGAGTTACGTGCGTCACTAACCTTAGCCACCAGCGTCCGGGGAGCCCGGCCTTGGGCAGCGACCTTGAGTGCGCTTAGGCTGCGGCCCTGAGGATCCTCGTCGAGGAAACGCAGACCGATTTGCTGGCCGGTTACTGCGGCCGGGGGATCGAAGCTCGGTGCTGAGTGTCTTTCACAGTGCGGCACACCGGGTTCTTTGTATGTTCTTATTTAAAACGGAAGGGCCTTAAAAATAAATCAGCGAGGAAGGGGACGGTCTGGCGAACGAGTTCAGCTTAAAGGGCAGAAGTGGGGGTCACTCACGGCAGGAAGGGAGCCGATTCTGGAGAAAAGTTAGCGTCTGGGAGCGAACGGCACGCCGAAGTTATTCGTGTTAACGTTTACACGCAAAAGTAGGGTGATTCTGAGATGGCACGGGTTTCACACGCCAGCGCTTGAGGGCCGTGACTGCGCTGGAGGCCGGCGCGACCTCGGACGTGACCTCGGACGTGACCTCGGACGTGACCCGGGACGTGACCTGGGCGTCCAAAGTTTCAGGGTCTCCTTTCCTCTTAAAAACTATCGACAACCTCAAAGTAGTTTTGCTTACGTGAGTGATATCAAAAGTCACGAAGGCTCTCTGGGTAAATATCACACCCAGAGGAGAAAAATAAGATGCTTCTCTGCTCCAAACAGAGCAGAAATGTAGACGCGTCCCTTCATCAGAAACTTTGAACCAAGTCTACGATGACAGAGAAAACCGTTTTCCCTTAAGATCGAAAGTCTGCATCTAACGGAGTTTCCTATTTCTGAAGCGCTGAGAAGCTTTAACATTTACATAGGCTTCGGTGAGGAATCAGGACGTGCCTCCTAGGACGGGACTGAAGCCCCCCAGATGGCAGGAACAGAGACGCCGTGCGGGGCACAGCCACCGCCCTGGGAGCGGCCGCTTCAGGTTGGCTAAGTCCAGCAGGCAGGCCCCAGGCACAGCTGGTCATGTCACCATGGGAGCCGGCCGGAGAGCAGAGCCTCTCTTCGAGTATAATTCAGAAAGGCCACATGACTTCCTCCACTGGGCCGGCCGTGCCATAAAAATAAAATATATTTTGATTCATTTATCACCAAGGAAGTAGAGCCTGGTTGTCAGGCATGACCGTTGCCATGGAATCCATGTTGAGAGGCTGCCTTGGTTATTAAGTTATATTTTCATCTCCAATTAACACTGCATGGACATGTCTGATGCCGGCTGAAGCAACGGCTTCGCTCGTGCTCAGGCCTCTGACGGTGACAGGCTGATCTCACTCTGTTCTCCCTCCTCTTAACGTGGGATTCCTTGTGAATTAGAAACAACTGTAATTTGACACCGTTAAGCTATTTCCCTGTACCAAAAAGTCACGCTTCTTGTGTTTGTTTTCCTAAACGGATGAGCTTCTAAAACCTTATCGTTCCCTGGCAGATTCTTAGATCAGCATCTAACTCCAGGAGCTTCTCCCTGATTTTGAAATGAATGTGAGTGGTCAGAGCATCGGAAACACCTGTGTGAAAATGTCTTCTGTTCGTGATCCCCCTCCACTGAACCCTAAACATTCATCCCTGTTTTCCAGATGAATAATGTTTAGCCCCGCTTACGGAGAACACCCAGCGGTCGGCCGGAGCCCCCACTCATGGAGCTCGGCCCTCGGCCGGGACCGCACGAGGCCACAGGCAAGCCACGAGTGCAGCCACACACCCCTCCCCGCTGGCTCGCAAGGCCACCTTTGCTGCACACGGGGCAGTCACACGCGCTTTGCAACACATTTAAAGTATGTTGCTTCTTAGCTTTTTATTCTGCGCCATTAATCTGTCATCTATTCTTAAGCTAGGACTGCTGAGAAGGTTGTAGCTCTAAACATTTGTCACTTGTCTTTTTTCTTCTCTTTTAAATAAAACATCTGAATAGGTAGACAGTATAACTTCCAGGATCTGAGCCCTCCTGACTCCATCCTTTGCCGGTCTGGGTGCGGGGGGCATGGCGTCTGTGTGGGTGAGGGCGTGAAGCCTGGGGGGCGGGGACGGCTGGGCTGCTGGGAGAACACAGCCGGGTGTAGCGGGCTCCCTCCTGCCATGTGGGGGGACCTCTGAAGTGTCTGAGCAGGAGAGTGACCCCCTGGATTCGGGTATGAGAAAGTCGTATTTGGCTATGGTATTCCAGAAAATGCTGAGGTGATTTGAGAATCAAGCAGGAGCCACTTGCTGGCCGTCAACCTGTTTACCAGCCCAAGAGAAAGTCCAGAGAGGACAAGATGTAGGGGACAGGGGGACGCAGGTGAAGTGACACGCGCGGACTGACGTGAGCCGGCAGCGCTGGCCGGCAGCAGCTCCTGTCTGCAGCAGGGGCTCGCGGGCTGATCCTGGCTTTTAACGGGTGAAGCGTGGAGATGCCCGACTGATTTTGGTTTTTGTCCTTTCGATTGTGACCGAAATGACTTCAGCCGATCACCTTCACGGACCTTGGAGCGTCGCAGCGGGAGTCCTGATGCGGGAAATTTAAACCTGATGAAACTGCACTTGGCAACACGAATAAAATTGGCTTTGAAGAAAAAAGGAACAATCAGGTGAACCCCAACCCATACCCTCTTTTTTCCACCCATTAATAAATTACTTAACTCTACCAACCAATGTTACTCAGTGAAAATCTTTCCTTGTCCTGCTATCAGCTTAGATCGCTCCTTCTCTCACTGAATATTTACATTTCTTTACTAACTGCCGTTAATACCGAGTCTGGCGATTCGATGTCCACGGAATTATTGCACTGCAAAGTAAACAAAAATTTTTGACTACTCCGGAAAAGCTTTCCTCAAGTTCCGTATCCTACAAAGAGGCGAGAGAAAGTCACCGGTCTGAGCAGAAAAGGGGTCTCCAGGTTTATCGCACCGCGTCAGGCGGTGTTGAGAACCAGCTGCGACATCCCTCAGGGAAGTTTAAGCTTTTCCGAAAGTTGAAATTATATTTCTGGGCAAACAAACAGACGTTGTGGGTGCTCAGTGCAAAGATAACGTTACTCGTCGGACTCAAGTATTAAATTCACTTCAAAGGATTGTTTTGCAGTGTAGACATTCCGCCGTTCCTCGTCCTGGCTCTTAGGAAGCATGGGATGAGTGTTCGGCGGAGGTAACTAAAATGAACAATCTTGAGAAACTTTCAGGAAATCAGAGTGTCATTTTCCCTGGTTTGATTTTTTAAAGAGACTGATGGGCTTTTGTGCACTTGGACGTTCTATTCTCTTAATTATGTCGTGTTTTCTAGAAAAGCTCTAGATTCAGTCTAAACTCCCCTAAGCATCTCCGAATGGCTCGTTACCCTTTTTTCGTTTGCTGACTGTCGAATGACGCTTGTGAGCGGCCTTCACGGGGACAGCCCCTAACACCAACACCATCGCTAGGATCTGTTTCGTTTTTGTCCCCAGAAAACTCTGAAATAGATGAAGATGTCATTTTAACTGCAAGGCAAACTGCAGCAGAAGCACAAAAAATCATGTGCTCTTCAGTTTCCCGTTTCAAATGCTGTTCGGAGACGTCGTCCGATAAAGCTCAGAGGAGATGCTGGACCCGGAGTAAATGACGACTCGCAGGTGACTAATAAAACCTCACGCTCACATCCTCTAATAATAAAATTCCGGGGCAAAATGTGCCGACTTTGAGTATAAGGTCCCTTTGCCAGCGTCCTGGCAGAAAACCCAAGTGGTCTAGGCCTTCGAGAGTTAAAGTCCAAAGAAATCGAGGTTCCAAATCGAATTACTTTATTTCTTGTGAGTGAAACGGCCAAAGCAGTTAAAGTCAGAGAAATGTCCTCTTCCCCCGTTTCTGATTCCTCACGGCCGCAGGGCGCCCCCAGCCAGGCAGCGCCCTTTCCTGGGAGATCCGCCCAGCGGGCATCTCAGCCCGGGCCTCACGTCCGGTTCCGACGGCACTGGAGACAGGGGACACGCTCAGTGCACGGAGGAGCAAATTAATGGTGACAGGGTGGCAGGGCTCAGTGACGCCGAAGGTCCACCGCCCGAGCCCGCCAAAGACACCGGCAGGGCGAGACCTGGGACGGTGGGCAGCGGCCGCAGGCCACCGGGTGGGGTCCGGGAGGTCCCTAGCCCAGACGCAGCGTGCCCACGCTGGCGCCCGCCCGCTGCTCGTCACAGAAGCGTGGGCAATGCTGCCATCATCCGGGGCCCCACGCGGCTACGGTGGCAAACGAAACGGCCAGTAACGCCGCCGGCCTTTACGGTGACTTCCCTGGGGAGCGCTGTCACCTGTCCGAACTCCTGGGGCCGCTGCGTACGGCCCCCGCGCCGTGCGGAGTGAGGCCCCATCGGATCGCACTTGCGAACCTCCTCCCTGGGCTGGAAGGAAGCGCAAATCCACGTCTGGCAGAGGAACGAGGGCCGGGGCCTGCCTGCCCCGCACCTGCCCCGCACCTGCTCCGCACCTGTCCGGCTACGGAGCCTTCCCTCCTGTCGGATTCGGGAGCCCAAACGCATCCTCTGCCACCTTCACGGGGGAAGCGAGGGCCAGGTGGACGCCCCGTCCGCTCCCGTCCGCCGGCTCCGGTCTCGGAATCTGGGGCTCCCCTCGCCCCCCGCTGTCTTCTTCCGTGTCATCTTTCCTCCCCCGCAGTCCTCTCCCTTTCCGGGCACGATCACGTCAGTTCTGTTTCCGTGTCACCTCTGCCGTTTCCGGCTGACTCTGGGCCGCTCGGGTCCTGGAGGCAGAAGTTGCCAGGCAGAGACCTTTCTGCACCGACTTGGCCTTGGGTGCGAAATCGCACTAAGCTGCTTCGTAACCGCGTTAGTTTCCTGGAGTTGCCAGAAATCTCAGATCCGACTGGCCAGAGCACCCGGAATGTGTCCTCCGGCCGCCCTGAGCTCAGAGGTCCCACATCGAGGCGTCACTCGGCCACGCTTGCTCCGCCCCTTCCAGCTCCTGGGCCCCGGCTCTCCTGAGCCCCAGCGCTGGCCGCCTCGTCACGCAGCCTCCTCTTCCTGCGTTTGTCTCTCTGCGACCTCTCCTCGTCCTGTGAGGACACCGATCTGTGGATTCAGGGGCTGCCCCCAAACTAGAGTGGTTCCACCATGAGGCCCTCAATTAATTACGGTCCCCAAATAAGGTCACGTTCTGAGGTTCGGACAGAGCTCCAGCTGGTGGGACACGGCGGCTCAGCGCCGGCGCTGTCCAGCGTGGCCAGCGGGGACACTGTCCCGGTCACCCTCCGCTGTTACTTTCTGTGTCACGCCTTTGGCCGAGCCGCGTAGAATCCGAATCTCAGAGGTGCCAAGCTATCCACGGACACGGCATATGCGATTAACGAATTCGAAACCGTGCCGGTCGGGGCTGGCTTTGGGGGCTCTGGGTAAACACACGAGCTAAGGGTGAGTCTTCCGTGTTTTTTTCTACCTCGTCTCCGAAGGAAATCGAAAAACAAAATAGAAGAGGCATAAAATTCGAAGAACTGATCTAACACAACTGGAAACAAATCCTCAGAGATGGCACTTCACCAGTATTTGTCAGTTCACATGAACTCAGACGCCTCTGCATATGTGGATAATTTTCGTATCAGACTCTGGCTAGTAATGAATGTACCGCTGAGATTTTGATGAGTGTGAACAATGCAAGCTGATGAGCTTTGTTATTATTGTTCCCGTTAATTTTTGAAAGGATAATGAGAGAAACGAGCACAGATAGCAAAATAACTAGAAAATGACAAAGGTGCCCAGAGATGGGAAGGAGTCATAACACCAACAACAATGGCGCCGAAGGAAATAATAGCGATGGTTTAAGCTTCCCCTGCAGGTCAGCGAATACTGTTTCGCATTCACCGATTCTAGGCTGTTGAGCGTTAAGAGAGACACAAAGACACACTTCAAAGAAAGTAGGGTCCACAATCCAGTCCTCAGAATTTATATACTGAAGAAAAGAAATGGGGCAGAAAAATGTGCATCAGGACAATGACACCTTTTATGTCGAAGGAGCGAGATATAACTTCCCTAAGTTAAGGTAACTTCGGTGCCAGGATGCTTCTGGTCTTTGAACACAAATTAAATTACAGGATGAACGATGCTCCGGGCAAAATCACCGTGTCTCCCGAAGAATGATTAAGGGACAACTTCATTTGAAGTTCATTAGTTACAAGACAGACTTAATCCGTGTCTTACATCTGTGAGAAAGGGCAGACGGGGACAGCCCGTGGTCATTTCAGGGAGCGACTGAGCCAGGCTCCTGAGTGCCTGGGTTGGGGCGCCGACGGGGGTGCCCGTGGCTTTGGGACCTGGAAACTGGGAATGATAGATGTCAGGTGACGCCGATGGCGGAGTCCGGAAGTCATAGCATGGCTCGCTGGAAGACTGAGTCAGGGAAAATGTGGGCAAAGAAACAGAATAAAGCAAAAACAGCCACAAAAATCCAGACCAGACGCCTGTGGAATCGGTTTAAGGGACAGTCGTGAGGGGAAGGGGAGCCGATCCCCGAGGGGAGAGCCCAGGCTGGTGGCAGAAGTCGTGGGCACTGACCTGGGCCCGCGTGGGGCACTGTGGCGGGGACACGCCCTGTTCCCTCCGCCACGTGAGCTCCACGCCCTCCCTGCCAGGGGTCGGCCGAGGCTGACGGGTTTACCTGGTAGATAGGTGAATGCTGTCACGGAGGACTAACTCCCTGGAGAGAGCGTGCATGTGGGCGGTCACCATCAGAGGGTCACGCAGGAGCGGGAGATAAACAGACACTGACCGCCCCCGTGTAGGACTAAGGCTGGTCCAGCGGCCGCTGACTTTGTGGAAATCCGGGGAATTGACGGACACTGTTTTTTCCATAAATGCAGATGTCGTCATACGTACGCTTCACCCGCGTGACTCAGGGGTTCACGGAAGTCCTGGATCCCACCTGCGAGAAGTGACGTGATGGACCGCAGTGCCACGGCGGGACCGCTGGTGTCTTTCCAGGTTCGTTTGCTCCCTTCGTGCTTGACAGACGCGCTGTACCGGTCTCCTGTTAACCACAGGAGAGCGAACACGGGGACGGTGACATCGCAAGCCGACGGCGCCGCCATCGAAGCCCAGACCACCGTCCACTTTGGCCCATCGTCTCGTCATTGTCTCTCCGGGTGAAGGGTCCCGTTCAGAATCACGCGTTTCCTTCCGTTGTGTCCCCCAAACTTTACAAGGTAAATCCAGCCCCCGAGGGGACGGCGGTCGGAGGGGCCCTTCGGGAGGGGATTCGGTCCTCTTGAACGGGACTAGTGTCCTTCTAAAACAGACCCCGGAGAGCTCCCCCACCCACCCCCGTGTGAAGACACAGCGAGGATTCAGCCGTCTGCAGCCAGGGAGCACCCGGCCGTGTCGGAGCTGGATCCTCCACGTCCAGTCTCCAGGGCGGTGACAAACCCACGCCGGCGGCTCACGACCACCCCGTCTCTGGCGTCCTGTCCTGGCCGCCCTGAGGGGTCGTCAGGCTCTGCGCCCTCAGTTCCCAGGTCACTGTGATCTTGACGCGCCAGGAGATCAGAGAACAGGTGTCTCACAGGGTCCCCCAGCCCGGGTTCCCGTCACAGCCGCATCTTCGTCAAAGGTCCCACAGAGGGGACGTCCTGCTCCCCTGGGTCCTGCTCACTGTGACCGAGGTGGCGGCTTCCAGTTTTCACGCCGACTTTACGTTTATTGTAACTAATAAGTGTTGGTGGGGAATTACTTACGAACTATTTAAATATCCCCTTTCTCACATAAATTCGATTATTCATTCATTTGCGTCGATATAGACTCCCAGTTTTCTATTTCACTTAACAGGTCGAAGTTCCTCATTGTCATTGCTTATGCTGGTGCTCAGCCTGTTTGCGGACCGGCCAGTGGGCGCCCTTCGAGCTGGCCTTGTCCCTCCGAAACGCTCCGTCACGCTCGGCCTCCTGGCTTTCCGGCTGACACCGCCCATTTCTCCAGGAGACTTGGTTCATTGGACGGGAGCATCTCATTTAGAAGTCATGACCTTGGTGGGCTCAGGGTCACTGGCGTCTCCCTGCCTTCAGGCCCTTTCAGTGGACAGAATGGGGAATGTATGTATGAATATAATGTCTAAGTGTATAGGCGCATACCTATAAATACGTCTGTCTGTCTATCTACCTAATCTATCTATCTATCTATCTATCATCTATCTGTCTGTCTGTCTGTCTATCTAT
>NW_024340849.1:1273306-1341624 GCF_902729225.1 Pteropus medius | reverse complement strand
TCTATCATCTATCTATCTATCATCTATTTATCATCTATCATCTATCTATCTATCTATCTATCATCTATCTATCTATCTATCTATCTATCTATCTATCTATCTATCTATCTCTCTATCTATCTATCTATCTATCTGTCATCATCTTCTATCTGTCCTGAAGTCTATGAACTCACGCCAGTCACACCAGCTCTAACCCGTTGCCAGTCAGTCTTGTCTCGTCTTCGCACGTTTGTAACCCCCTTTCCAGCGCTGGGGACCTGGCTCCCTCCACCTCAGCACTCGTGTTGATATGAGTCGTGTGGTGTCTACTAATATCATCGATCCTCTCGTATGCAGTGACCCCCCGTGGCTGGTGCAGCCCCGTCGACCCCCGCTTGGACAGCCCGCACCTGCTGGGGCTCCCCCTCACTGCTTCCAGATGCCGGTCCTTGGGGCCGCCCCGTCTCCTGCCTGGGCTCTGACACCCCTCTCTGGGCCACTCCCCCACGAGGCTGCGGGAATTTCTCTGCGACCGTTGAGCATTTCGAGCCTGCGAGTGCATCCTTCCCAGGAGGGGAGCCAGGCCTCGTGGGCGCCCCGCGCGCCCCAGTCCCAGTCCCGCAGCGGGGAGAAGCGGTCTGTCAGCGGCCGCCAGACAGAGCGCCGAGTTCTTCGCCTGCCCCCGATTTGCTCCTCGTGGCAGGAACGAAGCACTAAGCCAAAACCGGGGCGCAGGTCAGTAGGTCTGTGAGCATTAGGTGAATCGTCAGGGAGACCGCAGCCGCCTGAAATAACTCACTCCGAGCAAGTCTGCATTTTCTCATCCACGCTCCGCCGCTGAAGGAAATTGCCAGATGACTTCGTCCTCGTCTCGGTGATCGCCACATTGGATGCCACGCGGTAGAAACTTTCCCAGTACACCCATCTGAACCAAGATGTAGACAAAGCACTCAGTGACATGCTACGAGCCTCAGAGTTCAGAGCCTTCTGAAAGTAATTTGGCGTTTAAATCATTTGAGTGTTTGTAGAAACTTAGAATCACTTTCGATTAAACTTTTCTCATTTCATGGCTGATGAACGCAGCTGTAGAAAACGATTTTTTTTTAGGCTGTGGGGAAGATGCTCTTCATCTTCTTGTTTTCGTTTAAGCTTGAGTCGAGACTAGAGCAAGACAGAACTTCAGAGACATTCATCTTCCGTGCTAATGGGCCTGCTGGATCTAAAGCCTTCGTTTAGCTGCGTCATGATCGCATTACTGTTATTCTTCTACAGAGGAAATTAATTTTGTCTTCTTCACTCTCGTCATACGTTATTCTTCTCGTGGGAAAAGGGTCCACGTGTCCATATTCTCCTTCGGACCCTAAAGAAGATGTTTGGGTGAGAACCACTCACTGGGCACACAGACGAACGTGCAGAGGCATGGAAGCACGCCGGGCGGATCTATCTATCTCCTTCTTTGATTCCAGCTCCTAGAACGACGTGTGATACATCACAGATGTGCGACATGTGTTTCTAGAACAGAGCTGCTGCTATGGTGATTATAGCCCCACCCCCCTTTTTTATTACCTGGACTGACTTGTTGTATTTTTGAATATCTCTTTATAGAATGCAACACGAATCCAAGCAATCGCCTTTGTTGTTGCTTTCACAAGTTATGATATTCTATCTCTAGAAAACATGACGCGCATCTAGGATTCCGAGATCGTCGTGAGTGGGGTTTTCTGTGTGGCCGCCGGCTTGGTGGTCCGCGTGTGCAGTGCTCTGCGTGTGCAGTGCTCTGGGGATGGATTCGGTGACACAGGACAGATGAAGGGGCCCGAGACCGATGGCTTCAGTTAGAAGAGCCGCAGATGAATCATTTCGCCGGAGCCTCATACGACACATGGGTTCAGTCCGTTTCCTCACCGGCCTCTCTGGGCCAGTCCTCAAATCCGGAGCGTCAAATTACGATTATGCCCGGAGCAGCGAGGGGCACCGAGGCTCAGGCCCCGTCAGGGCAGCAGAGACTACGCCTCCGCGCGGGCCGTGCCCGCGGCGCTCTGGGACACGCCTCCAGCCGGCGCGCGCGGACGCTTGGTGGTGGGAGATGAGAATTCGCGAGCCCGCCGAGTCCCGGGAGCGGTGACGTCGGCCCGGCAGCCACGGGTCCTTCGGGCCGGCCCTGGTCTTTCGTCACTCAGCCTGTCTAGAGTCTTATCGATTTCATCGATCTCTTCAAAAACCAGCCACTGGTTTCACCGAGTTTCTCTACTGATTTTCTGGTTTCAATTTCATTGGTTTCTGCTCGCCTGTTATTTTTCTTCTGTTTACTCAGGATTTAATTTCCTCTTCTTTTTCTGGTTTTCCGAGGCGAAAGCTTAGATTATTGATTTTAGATCTTTCTTCTCTTCTAATATATGCATTCCGCGCTATAAATTTTACTCTAAACACCGCCTTCATTGCAGCCCCAAATTTCATAATTTTTTTTTTTCATTTTCATTTAGTTGAAAATGTTTTTAAAATGTCTTCTGAGGTTTTCTTCTTGGACTCACGTGTTATTTAAAAGTGTGTTGTTTAGTCTCTTTGTATTTGGGGCATTTTCCTGTTGTCTTTTTGTTATCGATTTTTAGTTTAACTCCATCGTGATCCAAAAGCAGACATTGTGTAAATTCTAATTTTTAAGTTCACTGAGGTGTGTTTCATGGTCGAGAATGCAGTCTCCCTTGGGGAAGTGTCCGTGGGAGCTTGAGCAGAACGTGTGTGCCGCTGCGGTGGCACGGTCCGCAGGTGTCCATCCTGTCCAGTGGGTGGCCGGGGCCGCTGAGTCCAGCTGCGTCCTCGCCGACCTGCGTGCTGACCCGAACACTTCTGCAGGCTGCTGTGGGACTCGCCAGCGACAGTCATGGGTCCCACCGTTTCTGTTCGCAACATCACTGGCTTTTGCGTCGCAGAGTTTGCCCGCAGTGGTTAGGCGTGTGCACGCAAAGGGTCGTTCTGTCTTCTTGGGGAACTGACCTCCGTGTCAGGACATCATGCTGTTTTTCACCCCAGGCAGCTTTCCTTGCCTTGAGGTCTGCTCGGTCTGGAATCAATGCAGCCACTTCTGTATTCTTTGGATTAGAGTTAGCATGATATGCTTTTCTCTATCTATTTTTAACCTATATGTGTCTTTATATTCCCAAGGGGCTCCTGGCTCTTCCTGGTTTTCCGGCCTGGCCAGGCGCTCTAATGGGCTTACTGGTTCTGTCCATGGAGCACGGCACATTGTCAGGATCTTCGTTTTTGGAAGATTAATGTGTGACGTGGTTTCTTTGAAACTCGGTTCCGTTATAACAATTCTAGCTTTCTGATACTAAGTAAAAAATTGTACTTACCGCCCCAAATCTGACGAGCAGCTTTTGATAAGGACGGTAAGCTCTGGAAAGAAATGGTTTATACTCGATCCTTCCTCTCTTCTGTACCACGTCAACATTTTCTAACTTTCAGCAAACGCTCGTAGCCTGAAGCACCTCTGTCCTCGGCGAATGTGGAGGTTCGCAGGCACAGAGCTCGCTACTGGGCACCGGGAAGGCCAGGGACAGAGGCCTCTGTCGGGCGGAGAATTTCACAGAAATTTTCACGCGGAAACAACTTAACACGCACGTTGGGCGCCGGAGCTCTTTGGGCATGAAGATTCATGCAGCGTACGCAAAAAGGAAGGCATCCAGCGGGGGACCGCGAGTGGCCGGCCCGCCGGGCTCTGCGCGTGGGCTCGATGTCGCAACGAGGGACGTTTCAAAAGAGTTCTTCCCATGCACCGTAACGGCACGTGCGTGTGCACACACGCACAGACAGAGGGGTAAATACACACACCCCGCTGACTCCGTGTGGCATTTGCGTGTGCGCATATGCGGATATCTCCCGAAGACCTTGTCTGTGCTCCGTTATTCTACCCACTATGCTGATTTAGCGACGACTTTGAGACGTGCATCGCATAATCCCGGAAACGACAATTCTAGCAGATAACCAGGGACGTGGTTTTCAAACGCCGTTTATTTCCTCAGACAATAAACATTAACGCGGAGTAGAAGAGGCTGGGGCTTTCCTAGCCCAGTCGCTCTGATCTAAAATGGAAAACGCATAGTGACGACAAGGAGTTTTCACTTTCTAAGTCAGAAGGGGGCACGTCGATGACATATGCATCTGTCTTCAGAAGTCAGAGCGTGGATGGTTGTATGTGAACCGCACAACTGTCTGCAGAGTTGGTTTATGAATTCAAAATACTCATTTAACTTTGAACCGAAATACAAGTTAAAGCCTTATTCCCTGTCCAGCTAAGTAAACACCACGTGAACTACATTCACGGTGGCGGGATAAAAAAAAGCCACCGTTTCCATCTAAAGAGCCAGACTAACAGCGGCTGGAAACCCCTCCGCCCCCGAAGAGAGCGGCGATTCCAAATCGATTTCTGCAAAACTCCTCTGCAGAGCGGTGGCGACCGGACTCCGCGCGCAGATGCAGTTCGTGGGGGGGCTGGCGACCGATCGGACCTTCCCGGCGCCCAGCAGCCCGGGGCCTGGAGAAGCGCTTAGCAAGACGTTTCAGTGAATTCTAGCGACGTGGTTATTGGAAATATAAATGGCGAGTATAGGAACCTTCATTTTTTACGACTCGGCTGGTACGAAGACCTCATCGGATATAAAATTAGAAGTCTTAGGACTCTGCATCATTTGCCCCTAAAAACGGAAGAAAAACATTGCATTTTGCGCAGGGAGAATGCAGGTGGCCCCGAGTGACTGTCAGATCCCATTGTGACGTTTTCTGCTCCGGGCGCTGTTTCCGATGGCTTTCCAGTTAGTTTACGGCATTTGTGACCGCGCGGTCCCTCCGGCGTCCGCGTCCCCAGCGTTTGACAGACAGGAGCACTTGACCGAGACACTTAACCCTGAGATGGACGTTTCTCCCTTTCTTCCGCTCCGTCCGCAGGTCTTTGCGGGGGGTCCTCGAGGCGCCCGGCACTCTGCGGCTGCGGGGACGTTACGAGCGCCCCAGGTGACCGCGGTCGTCCCGAGGCCCCGCGGTGAGAGGCCTCGGACCAACAAGCGCAGGAAGAAACTGGAAGGGGACAGAAGAAAGCGACCAAAGGTAAAGAAGCCCCCGGACCCCGAGCCTCACCGACGAGGCGGGGCGGGGAGTGGGGGGCGGGGGGCGTCTTTTCGGGAAGGTTCTCAGGGGTGAGGTGACTCGTGCGGCTTGGGGAGGGGATGCCGGGCAGGACCCCCTGCCAGCTCCGAAGCGGAGCGAAGGCGGCCGTGGAGGGGCGTGACATGAGGTCGGGCCTCGGGAGGCCGGGGGCGGGACGTGGACCGTGGGGGCGGGGCCTGCTGAGGACTGCGACTTTCTAAGTGTGACCCCGGAGAAGTAACATCAGCAGATTTGCTTTTAAAATGAACATCTCTGCAGAGTGCAGGGCGCAGGGAGCGCTGCGGAGGGGCGGGCGGGGGCGCCGGCACGCGGGGGGCGCCGGCACGCGGGGGGCGCTGGCGTCCGGGGGGCGCTGGCATCCGGGGCACACCCGCGGGAGCGAGCATGCGAGCGGACGGGCGGGTCACTCCGAAGGCTCTCAGGGACGCTGTCCGGGCCGCAGGCCTGGACCGCAGAGGGGGCGGACGGAGCGGAAAGCAGCCTGGGTGCGACAGCACCCTCGCCGGGACACGCCCTTCGCCCCGAGGGTGGCGACCTGTCCTAAAGCCGACGCGGCCTCAGGGGCCCCTCCTGGGCCAGGACCAGCGCCGGCTCCGCTGCAGTCTGGACCATTCGTGTTGGTGAGGCAGGAGGTGCTCTTGGGCACCCCGCGGGGCGGGCACCCCCTTCCGCATCACGTTGTCCCCCCTTCCCCCCCAAGAAGGCTGCGCCAGGAGAGGCGACCGGCTTACGACTGTCTGTCTTCCTCAGATCCGATAAGAAACACGAGAATCTCATTACCCCTGAATGAAGTTCTCTAACTTATTTAGGGAGAAAAATCGAATAAGTGCCAGCAGGCCTCTCGTGGCTCATGTTGACCAGTGCGGTTATTCTTGATTTATGATGCACTCGGAGCCAAAACACGCTTATTATCTGAGGACAAACATTACTGTAACCTTGCATTTATTCTCTAAGGGGAAGCGTCCGAAACGGGCCGGCCCCCGCCCACCGTGTCAGCCCCGACCCAGGAGGCCACGTCCAGAACACAAGTAGGATTGTACAGAAGTTTTCGTATGGGAACGATGTAATGTGTTTCTACCATAGCCAAAGAAGTCCTTCCCTTCCGATGGCCCCACAAATACTACGATGCTTGTTCAGCCACTAATTTAACGAGTGTCCACTGCGTTCCCACCACTCGTTAGGGACACCCAGGGAAAACTTTGCTCAGCTGTTTCGTTTGGCCCGTTTGCTCAGGGCAGGGTGGTGAGCGCTGGCTCCCGTGGCCTCCCGCACTGAGCAGTGGGGACGTAAACTGCCATAGGACTCAGTTCCTGCCACTAGAAACGAACCATGTAGCCGATGGCTTATTTTGCTGCTTTATTTGAATATTTCATGACGTGTTGGGGGTAAATATGTTGAAAAGGCATTTCCTTCTCAGGCCACTCAAGACTCGAGTTCAGCTGACAGGCTTGTCCAGCGCCCAAGAGTCGCTGAAGCCCCGAACCCATGACGCTGGGTGTCCAGAAACGCAGAAAAAGGCCCGGGGGTGCCGGGGAGTCGAAGACGGGAGAGCGTGCCCCCCAGTTCCTTCGCCCGCGGCTGCGGCTGCGGCTGACGCTGGGCCAGGACCAGCGCCGGCTCCTGGGTTGTCGGATTTCTCCCTCCGGTGCTGGTGACGTCGCCCTTTCTTTGGGAAACTCACTCAAAATACAGCAGACTTAGCGAAATAGGGCATGATGACGGGAGAGGAAAAGCTGCATCTCGTTGTTTTTAACACTCACATCTCTATCATGTTACAGCGTTTACGACTTGTCAGAAGGTGAATGACACTACGTCACCTCATTGTCCACCGTTTCTGTTTTTCTTGCGGTCATTTAAATGCTGCCACCATGGCTGCTGTGGACATTTATGATTCTCTCAACCCCATGGCTGAGTTCTGTCCCCACTGGAAGCCGACGGCCCCAGTGGGCTATTTCTTACTGTGGTCTGACTTGAAATTTTCTAGTTGATAAACATGTAATAACTTCTTCCTCTGCCCCAATTCTAAGTTTTGCCGTTCAATGTTACTTGGAAGTATACACTTTTAATGTTTTTACTACTAGTAGAAATAAAATATATTAATCCCCGCAACATAAAATACATGTGAGAACAAAAGATGTCGCCACAGCCTTGAGGGGTTGTGCAGCTAACATTTTATAGCTACAGTAAGAAAGAGAGTCGGTTAAATAAGCTGGTCATGACCTTATTACACGGATGTTCTCACTGATTCCTGTGGTCGTGCAGTGTGACTTTTGCCTGGTCATTTTGACATTCCCAGGAGAGGAATATCGACAACCCATGTGTAAAACATTAAGACCGTACATGGTAAAGGTGACAGCTGTCCATCACACCGAGGACTGGTTGAGGATTTTATTAGAAATAATAAACCCCGATCCGCCATCTAACGGCCCAAACTTTGCTCATTACGATAGTGCGCCCTCTCATAAACGTTCCCACCGGGTACGGGTTCGACAGGGAGTGAGCGGAAATGGGGGGGAGGGGACGCGTCTGCCAGCGCGGGGCGTCCCAGGAGAAGTTTGGAGGGGACGTGGGCACTTCTGCTTTGATGATTCTTCTTACTGAAAAGCTGGAGCGAATAAGCGGTGCTGTCTCTAACAGTACTTCGGCCATGTGGGGGCCTGATTCTTTTTTTTTCAGTATAAATAGAGAATTTATTAAATTTGCAATAAGAAAAGAAATTAGAAACATTTGCCTTCATTTGTTTTATTTCTTTCTAGGTTAAAAACAGACACTTATAGATACGAGGCTTTGGAAAGTTAGCAGTTTATTAAAAAATTGGACACACCATTTCAAGTATTCGCTCAGGAGGAACGAAAATGTGTTTCTACAGCAAGACCTGGGTATGAATCCAGAGACAGATTTTATGTACTAAGCCCCGGAGTACAAACTACTCAGGTGACGCGGGTAGGTGAGGGGCGCACCAAATGCGGTTTATCCTGCAGCGAAACGCTCCCCGGCTTCGCAGAAGGAGCAAACTGTGCGAAACGGCTCTAAAGCGCTCGCCCAGTAGGGGCGGAGACGGGAGAGCCAGCTATGCAGGACGTGGGTCGTGGGTCGTGTGACACCCGGCGACCCAGGCTCCCGTGGAGAGTGAGCCGGGCCGGGGCTGGGGGGAGGGGCGGGTCACTGCGGTCGAGCTGCGAGGTTCGGGATCGGGTAGCAGGGAATGTTCAGAACCGGGTCGGCTGTCAGCCCCTCAGGGAGCAGAGAGAGCCGTGTCTGCATGGCTGCCCCGTTCGCGCACCCCCTCCCACCCCCTCTGACCAGGGCGGACGCCCCCCGAGATGCTGGGGTCAAAGGTGCACCCCACAGCGGAGGAAGAGCCTTCTGTGTAGAGCCCTGACTTAACTGGCACCTCACAGGGACCCGGGCAGGTCCGCCAGGTGGGACATCTGGCCGGGCCTCGCCCACGCTGCCCCGGGCTCGCCAATGGGCCGCCCCTCGCTTTTGTAATTCTACGCTTGGACGCTGGTTTGGTAGGCCACGATGACTGTCACCGCATTAACGAGATGGTTTCAGGGTGCCCATGCGAGGCTCCAACGCGAACTCGTGCCTCTGCCCCAAGAGAAGCAATACTTTCACCCGGTCAAACCAGACCCGGCACGTAGCTGCCCGGTTACGCGCGAGGGTGTGCAAGTGGGGACGATCGGTGTAAGAGTTCCTACGAACGCAGACACTTTCATACGTGCTAATTTAACGTCTCTGAAGTTATTCGTAGTTCTCCCGCTGCCTTCTGAGTGGCTACTTGTAGCTTATGGGTCATTCGTCGAATACCATGACGACCAGAACTGGAGAAACGCAACCAGGGGCAGGTGCCCCAGGGGACTGAGACCTCAGGGGTGGAGCGGGAGCCGCTGGGGCGGGAGGGTGATGAAGGAAGCAGCTGAGGGAGATTTCAGAGAAGAGATGCGTGTAACGGGGCCGGGGACACCACGTGGCCACCACCGCAACTCGCCGTGGGGCCCTGTTGCCGGCCATCTCTCCGTAAGGCTCTGCACAGTGGGTTTCCCTTCTCAGAAGGAAGAGGATGGATGAGTCTTGGTCCAAGGCCAGAGCAGGAAAAGCCCCGCGTTCGCTCTCATCTGCGTGCTGGTCACTCATCACGCTTGCAAATAAATGTAAATGTGCAGCAGGATGAAGCCCGTCCCGTCGGAAGATGCACAGCACAGCGTTTCTCCAGCCGGAGTGTTTTCCGGACAGACTATCACGCAGCGGTCAGTGAGCAGCGGTCAGTAAGCAGTCACTCCCCAGGGCACCGAAAACCCCTGTTATCTGAGAAAGGAATTATTCCCTGAGAAACGAGTCCCAGCGAGCTGCTGTTGTAATTCTGCTCAGCGGTGGATTTTCTGATGGATGTCGGCAGTGGCCCCGACTCAGCCCTCGCTTCGGGGTGGTCTCTGAGTTCACTGCGACCTCGGGTCCAGGGCTGGCAACAGCTGTCGTCAGCCGTCCGGACTCCCGAGGGCCGAGGACCAGCGCTCTCTGTAAACGGATCTGGAAGGCTTCTTGCTTCTGTTCGCGAGTCTCCATGGTCAAATGAAGATTAAGCCGAGGTCCCGGGGTCCTGGAACCTTCACCTGCTCTTGAACTCCGGGGTGCTGCTGCGTCTCCCCCGACCTCTGACACAGTAAGAATTCCGTGGGATGGTTTAGTCTGCAAACAACCATTGAGAGAGAATGACAACTGAAAATTGCTGGCTTCGAGGTTTGTCTAGATTCCTGACTAAATTGAATAAAAGCGGAGGGAGGATCCTTTAGAGAGAAAGAGTCGAGAATGCTGGTGGAAATGAGCATCCCCCAGATGTTCGGGAAGAAAACGGGGGGAAACAATTTGTGGAGACCTTCCCAGCCGAAGAAGTTTTCTCCGGAACCTGCAGCCATGGGTGTAAATGTATGCAAATTCCCTTACAATCTTTGACTCTGATATTTTTGTAATTTGACATGAACACAAAACAGAAAAACATAATAGGCAAACGCATGCATTTTTTCACACCTTTAAGCACAGTTTAAACGCCGTTGGAAGAAATGTG
This sequence comes from Pteropus medius, assembly GCF_902729225.1. NCBI lineage: Eukaryota > Metazoa > Chordata > Mammalia > Chiroptera > Pteropodidae > Pteropus > Pteropus medius. Next base: position 1,331,414 of record NW_024340849.1, on the reverse strand, counting down.
TTTTCGACAGCTGCTTTTTAACTATGTCGTTTAAGGAAGCGAGGTGAAGATGTGGGCGTGAGTGCAGGAGGCACCGTGCAGGGACGAAGGAGCCGCCACGGCGCCTGGCCGCCCGCGCGGGGGCGTCCGCGACTCACGCCCTCTGCGTTCGCCTGGCCAGGCTCCCGTTTCTGGGTGTCTGTTTTCTGAGATGCTGTTGTTTTCTGAGACGCATGCTCGGTGGCTCCAGAGTTCAGAATGATGCTTTGAAGGTCCCGATATTCAAGGCTGATTTATAGAGTACTGGGCCCAAGTCACTTTTCCGCTGAAAAAGGCTTGCTTGGGCTTTCATTATCCTCCTCTGATTGACCAAAATTTCTGGCAACGCAGTTGAGAGTCTGTCAAAACAAACCTGAACAACAGAAAGAGTCACAGCCATTCAAGCTCCCCATTTGCTCCGCCAGCCTCCACCGCAGGCCACTGTGGGCTGGACCCTGGGATAGGCACCAGGGTGCAAAGTCAATGAGGTAGGTCCTTCTTCGGGAACGTGGCGTGGCGGGGGTGGGGGGAGGGGGCGATGCAGGATTCGGGAGGGCGGTGGCGGCTACGCACCTGTGCTACCGTACTGCAATTGCTGGACAGAGCTAACTCGATTCACAGTTTAAGGTAGGAGACCTGCATTACAGAGACTCAAGATGTCCTGGGCTAAAAATGATATTTTTGACTAGAACAGAATAATTTCGGTCTGCGGTTTCTCATCTCACAAGATACATATGCCAAGAAGCTTTTAGCTTTGTCTCGATGTAGGGAAGGTTGAGTTTCTGAGCTGTGCTTCTAGAATCCTGTCTGTGCGTATCGGTGCCAGAACAAGATATGTCATCACCGCTCCTTTATTTAATAAATTTGGTAATCGGGGCTGTTAAGACGCTTGGGAAATTATTGGAGGTAGAAACCCGATCAACTTGTTTACCCCTCCTTTATTAGAAAAAACTAAGTTTCGTGATGTTATCTAACTAAAATCCTGCTCGATGATGCTCATCTTTTCATTCCTCAGTCACAAGAGCAGAAGTGACTGGCCCAAGTCACTTTCTTGGAAAATCTCATCTCTTGGAAAGAAATGGTTCACAGCCCTAGGAATCTACTTCTTAGTTGTCAAGAGGCACGTCCTCGAGCGCCCCAGGAATTCGAGCCCCAGGAATTCGAACGCCTAAGCAATCGGCGGTTCTCGCTGCGGGGTGTCCGGGGAGCGGGCGACAGCTTCGGGTGAAGCAGCGACACAGGGCGACTCTGTCAGACGGGCTGAGGGACATTCTGTCCGGACGGTGGGAAATCGTCCTGTCTCCTGTACTTGGCCGAATAACGGCAATGACGACAATAAAGACCCTGCTCTCCTGATACACGGGGCGCCTGCCCGGTTCTGGGCTGTGACGGCCGAGCCAGGCCCGGAACTGTGAGCTGAGACGTGAATTTGTACATCGGCCCAAGGGCCGCGGCTGGGAGGCCACGAGGCAGAGGGAAGCAGGTCCGCGGGGCACGAGGGCGCCGAGGCGGGTGGTGGCCGAGGCTCGGCTTCCGCCGTCGCTCCTCGTGCGGGAAACGCGGGCCACCGCTCGGCCGCAGGGGTGCGGTGGCACAGAGGACGGCGGTGACAAACCACGGCCAGCACCTCCGCTGTCGCCGACGGGGAGGAGGCCCTGGGAGTGACACACCACCCGGACTTGCTCTCTGCGAACTAATCTGCCACCGAATCGGTGAAACACGAGGGCGTGCGGGAGGTTCGTTCGTTCGGTCATTCACGGTTCCCGCGGTGTTTCCTTCAGGCCCTCCGCTCAGGGACGCTGCTCGCGCGCGTGCGGACACGGCGGACGTCTGCCCTTCGGGTTGTAGAAAACACGCTTCACGGGTTAATTAGTAAACGGCCGACCTATTACGGAGTGTGTGTGCGTGTGCGCGTGTGTGCGTGCATGCATGTGTGTGCGTGTGAGTGCATGTGTGTGAGTGTGCAGGTGTTTGAGTGTGTGTGAGTGTGCAGGTGTTTGAGTGTGTGTGTGCCTTGGCGTGTGAGTGTGAGTGAGTGCATGCGTGCAGGTAGGTGTGTGTGCGTGTGGAGTGCACATGTGTGTGTGAGTGTGTGCAGTGTGTGAATGGCGTGCATGTGTGGTATTGTGTGTGGCGTGCATGTGTGTAGTGTGTGCGTGCATGTGTGTGAGTGTGTAATGGCATGTGTGTGCATGCACATGCACGATGTGAGGTGTGTGCCGTGCAGGTGAGTGTGATGAGTGTGTATGCGAGTGTGTGAATGCGTGTGCATGCGCATTAATGTGTATGTAGCAGCGTGTGAGTGTGCATGCATGTGTGAGTGTGCATATGTGTGTGTGTGTGAGTGTGTGTGCGTGTGCGTGTGCCCGGTTCGGGCTCCCAGGGGCTGTCACTCTGCTGTAGGAGGTGACTGTTGGACGGAGTATAGCAACAGCAGAGAGGGGTGTACGACCCAGGACCACAGAGGCCAGATGGGCGGGTCCCAGGCCACGTGGCAGCGATGGTCACAGTGAGCGGCACAGAGACGTGGAGCGGGCGAGGAGAACACAGCGTCCCAGGGTCACCAGCGGTCAGACGGCCGGGGCACTGCGTGGTCTACACAACAAAAACCCAGGCCGGACGGTCAGGAGGTGGCGGGCAGTCGTCCAGCAGACGCACAGTCTCGTTCCCACCCTCCAGCCCGGGGCCGGCCGCTGCTGCTGTCAGAGGCGCCGTGTCCCCAGGAGGAGGCCGTGCAGCAAACACCCGGTGAGCGTCCAGCTCAGATGCCCTTCGTTCTCCACCGAAGCCTGTGGACACTGAGTGGCCACACCTGGGGAAAGGCCACCACAGTCGCTAGCACAGCCGGACACAGGCCCATGTGACACTGAAGCTGGGGACTGAAGAATCACCCTGTAGGAGTGGGGTCCAGTGGGGAAGGGGGAGCCCTCCCAGGCTCGTCGGCTCTGGGGCGCCACCTGGTGGTCCTCCCCGGGGCCTGAACGAATGCGGAAGCATTGATCCGGCCTCCACGTTGGTTCTGTCTCCACGCTGGTTCTGTGCCCCTTCGGAGGGTGACAGGAAATGCTAACATGTCCCCATCCTGACCAAGAGAGCCAGCCAGACACCATCCCACATCCTGCGGAGGGAGGTCAGAGGCTGGTGCCGCCTCGAGGGGCGTTAGCTTTTCATCGTTGGGTTCTAATCAACTGTTTTCACAAAAATTCCATTTGCAAATTAAAATAAAACTTTTAAAAGTCTTTGAGTTATTCAGAGGAATGATGCTATGAAATTTAAATGTCATTTTAATGTAAACATGGTGAACATTCGTATTTATTAACGAAGACGGGACGTGCATGTCCCCGTCCGGAATGACGCAGTCGGCCGCGTGACAGACGCTTCCCAGGCTGCATCGCACACGCACATGCGCACACACGCGATGGCCTTGGCGGTCCAGAAGCCCGTCACGTTTCAGACACGCGTTGGTCCACTTCCCACCTGCGAGTTCGCGATCTGCTGGGACTTAGCATCGTCGGATTTATTTCTTTAATGAAGTATCCTCACGACCAGCCGCATGTCAGCGCAGGGTTTTCGAAAGTCCTTTGTCTCCACTGTCCCTCGGAAGAGCTTTACTTCGGCGTGTGACTAGCGCGTCGTGAAGCTTAATTCCACCTTCTCTCTCGTGCTGGTTCGCGTTCGATGTGCTTCGGCCTCGTTTGCTCTTTTCCAGGTTCCCCGCCCTTATCCTGCTGCTACGTGTAAAGCGACACAAATCGGCTTTGCGGTTTGAAGATTGCTTTTGCTTCTGCCTTGCCCATCCTGAGAGGACCACACCATGTTCGTGGCGAACGCCTTTCTCATCCAAAGCCCTCGTTTTGCATTTGCCTCGAAGCCAGCTTGGGGCACCTCCATCCCGCCCTGGGAGAAGCCTGGTTCCCGCACCTGCTGTGTGCGGTGGGGCCGGGCCACGAGGGGACCGCATGTCCTAAAACTCAGCGAGCTACGTCTCTGTAAAAGTAGACAGACTTCGAGGAGTGCACCAGGGACTGTCCTTGCGCGGGAGCCGGCGGCGAGCAGCGAGCGGCCCCGAGAACACCCACCGGTGCGATCGCCGGGGCTGGAATCGGCCTCTGTCGTCTGCGGCCCGGGCGGGGTAGGAAGCCGGCTGCTCCAGTAAGCTGCAGTGTCTACTGAGCTGCGCTGGAAATAACGGACTGTCCGTATGTCATGGATTGCTGCAGACGGAGGGCGGTGTCCCCCAGAAAGTCCGATGCATGAGAATGAGGTAGGGTGTGAAGGACGGGGCGCCCCAGCCAGATGCGGGGGGCCTGAGAGCCCCTGCGATGACTGCCGCCTGCTCATGGTTCCGCCTGTGAAGCACAGTGGCCCCACGAGCCAAATGCCAAAGACGTGCGGGAAGCTGGGCGTCTGGCTTTGTTCTTCCGGACGCCCAGAAACGGGAAGGAAAGTCTGTGCGTGCAGATCCGGGGAGCCCCGCGTTACACACAGAGCAGGGCGACGTGCAGTCTGGGGGTGTGCTCCTCCCTCCCGGCTTTTCCCAGATAGCACCTAATGGGCTTATTCTCATTATTAAAAGTCGCCACCCAAGGGACGGTGCGTGCGGGCGGTCACATTATTGCCACCGGAAGTCTGGTTTCCACCAAAAAGTACTGCAAATTATTCTTCACATCGGTGAGAAAAGATCTTTGTCTTCTGGTCATGTCACCTAAATATTTTCATATGCATTGTGCTATTTTAGCAGTGGAAAATGAGTATATTCTAGCTTAGTTTTCAAGAAAACAAATTACTGGCATAATATGTAGATATGGCATGAATATTGGCAATAGAAGTAGATGAGCTAGTTGATGTCAAGCTGTTTTAATGATCAACTATTTGTGCCTGGAGTTGTCCCTCCTTAATCACTGTCTTTTGTAAACAAAGCATTTTATGAGTATAATTCCTCGTGATGCTGCATTCGATATAATGCTTTAAGGCAAATTGAGTGTGACTTCTATGAGGACATGTCTGACAGCTTGAACTATTAATCCAAAGCTCTCAGTCATGATGATTGATTAGAAAAGATGGATGCGATGTTATTGAACATTTTTTAAATGAAATGCATTATAAATAGAGAAATATCAGATCATTTCTTATAACTAGAATATAATTTAAAAAGACACGCATTGATTTTATTCTGTGGAAATTTCTCGACTTGACTGATCGTTCTAATTACAAAGTTTAAAGGGATGATTTTAACTTCGTGCTGTAGCCTTTGCTCAGAATTTTTATTTGATTTTACAATTACTGTACGTATAGGGGAGTATTTCAGTAAAGCTGTTGAAACCTGCCCTTCCGGGAATCTGCCGTTTTCTGTGAGGTGCAGATGACTTGTCAGAATAAGCGCCCCTTGCCCTGCACTCCCATGAGGCTTGGAGGTCTCCTGGATGTGAGTGACAGCGGCTCGCGGGGCAGGGGATTCTTGAGAAGAGCCACCTCTCAGGGTATTTCAAAGGGCAGATTTTTCAGATTTTCCAGTTGCCAGAATGATGGGTGCTGCTTTTCCTCTGAAGAAGATCTTCATTAAAAGTGTGGTCACTGCTGATTTTTCTGTCACTGCGATGTTTTGCACCTACGAGAGGAAGTTATGGTAGAGGGTAGAGAGGGACAGGGTGTGGCAGGTGGACGGGGCGGGGCGTGGCAGGTGGACGGGGTGGGACGTGGCAGATGGATGGGGTGGGACGTGGCAGGTGGACGGGGCGGCCGCTTCTGATGAAGACCGACTGACGGGCCGGGAGCAGCCTGTCTGCGCGGAGGCGAAGCTCTGGGCCGTCGGGGGGAGCATGAAGTCACCCCCCAGCCCAGCCCCGCCTGCCCGTCAGGCCGGCAGACGGCCTCTGGGACTCCCCAGGGCCCCTCAGGTCTATGCGGTCGGCCCGGGCATCGGAGCTTTTTAAAGCTCCCCCGGGGACCGCCTCTGAGCAGCACAAAGCCCGATGGGAGAATCCCAATGCCGGCAGCATCGACACCAGGATTACTTCGATCGAAGGGTCCGGGCCGACACCAGGGGACCGTGTTCTCACGCATGAGCCCGTGCGGGGTCGGCCCGAGGCTCCTACTGGGCACACAGCCCGGGCTGCGCCCCGGGAAGCCCAATTTGTGTTTTGGGGTGTGACCCGGCTCTGGACAGTTGGAGCCTTTCGCGTGGTTCTCCCCTCTGGAGCGTGGCAGGGTCCGGCCGGGCCTCGGGGCTCGGGCCGGCGTGAGTGGGGCGCTGAGGACGGGCCGTGGCTCTTCCGTCCAGAGTCGGGGGCTGGAGGGTGAGGACAGGGCGAGACTGCTAAATACCAGGTAACAGACAAAAGCTACTTCAAACGCAGCACAGAGGCTGGAGCAGCCAACACGGAACACCTGGGCAAAGCCCAGCGCACACACCGTGAGGGTGGGACCCGGGGCCTCGCGAACGGGTCCCCTCAGCCACGGTTGCATCTTCTAATTACAAAGAACGGACCGTGCGCAACAAAGGAACGTTGAAGGGACGGGTGTTGCACGTCACTCCTGAAAGTAAACAAAAAGTCCTTCCAGTCCAAGTTTGCTGGGCGTTTTCATGACGGATGAACGTGACTACACAGCGCCGTGTTCTCACAGGAGCCGCGGTGGCCTCTCGTTTAAGTAAGAATAATACGCCCTGTGATTTCCGATCTATCTCATCAGACACGATAATTGGGCGTCATGGAGACATTCTTTAGACATTATCTCCCTGCCTGCACTTTCCACCCACGCAAGGTTCCAGAAGAAATACGTGAACAAACAGCCAAGAGCCCATTAAAACCCAAAGAAAAAGAGACAGAGTGATCCTATCTGAAAGTCCCCCAAGCCCTAAGACGACGCTATTACCTGGAGGACAAAGCGATGACTCCGATCAGCTTTGCAATCACCACCCTTCCACAGCTGCATTATAAATAATTTCCTCTAATCGGTGGCGCTCGGAGTGGCCTAAATGATACTTGCAGCCACGTCGGTGACTTTGTCTCTGAGAGAAGAGACATGGGAGATGCACGCAATTCTCTCTCACGAATATTTTTATTTTCTTGGGTGATTTTTTGATGTTATTTTAAGAGTTTCTTAATTTTTCTAAAATTATTTCGAAGGCAATTGAGTGGCAGGTGTATACATGAGGCTACAAAAATCTCTCAGCTCTTAAAGACAATATTCTGTATAATCGATCAATACTTGCTGTGTCAGCTATCACAAATTTAATGTTAAATGTCATGATATTTTCTCAATAAATTATGAATCCGAAAGGGTTATTTACTCCTGCTGGATAATTTTCATCACACGGAACAAGATGAGACTGGTCATTGGAACGCATTTTGGAGCGAGACACTTTCATCACTCGAATGGCACAGACACGGGGGGTGGGGGAAGTGAGCCCGTCAGGAAAGCCGGCGGGAGCAGGCGGGGTACTCGGGGAAGTCACGTCCTGTGAACCGGCACAGCCCACAGCATGCCTGACTTCCAGGTGCTGGGGACACGCCGCCGAGCGCCGAGAAATGCTCCGTGGACTGATGCTCCGTGGACTGACGCTTCGCGGGGTTTGAGCAGTCGGGTAAGAGGCCCCGGTGGCGAGGGGCGTGGGGAGCGGCGCTGAGCGGGGCGGGCGCCTCGGCCGAGGGGTCGCGGGGCAGGTGCAGCAGCTGGGGCCCAGCCTTCGGAAGCAGCCTCGACGGGGGTGCTGAGACACAGCCCTCCCAGGAGGCTCCCGAAATGGGGCCGAGCGCGGGGGCGTTCGCCGGGCAGGGAGGCTGGACCAGAGCCCGGCAGAAAGAAGTGACACGAGCCCGAGGTGCGGAACTGAGCGCGGACGCACGCGGGCCACAGAAGGGGGCGCCGCGGAAGAGGGTGCCGATGACGACGGTGGCAGCTCTGTGTCCCGGGAGTCAGCTTTGAGAAAGGCGCCGTGCCCCTGTCCCATCAGTCTTGCTGCTTAGCTGTCCTAGGAGACAGACATGCTGAGTCATACACGACAGAAGCCCAGTGTGAATCTCGGAAGGTGAGACGCGGCGCCCGGGTGATTATCCAAGTCCCACCATAGACGATGCTCCACGCTAAATATGTTCATTTCACGTGGCTTTAAACGAGTAACGAAGCGCCTTCTTGACCAGCGGCCCCCCAGACCCGCCTTCTGGGGGCCTGGCCGTCGGCCCAGCAACGCGGCTTCGACACATTTGAACCTCCCCCCGCCCACCCACGCCCCCACCCACTTCCGCTCTCTCTCGGGGCCGGAACCTGACTCCTGGCTCTACGACGGTCCTTAAATTCTCCCGGGGAAATAATCCACCTTTCTTAAAAGAGAATCTGTGGACTATTATTCAGGCATGCAGACGCTCACTGGGCGAAAAACCTTGGAAACCAAAATTTTCTTATCCAAGAAATCTAGTCTTATGCAATATAAATAATGAGTATGTGGGATTCCGCTTTCTGTAATTAACCATGTTTAAAACGTGTTTCTTATCTTTGACCTTGTTTTCCTTTTTTTCCTGAGGTGCCCTGACATTGAGCCTTGATTTTCCTGTCGAATGTTCGAAACTTTAGTTTGCAGTCTGTGCAAGGGGTGAGCAGACGCCGCGGTGCACTCCGAGGCCCGTGAGCAATGTCGCGGGGTTCGCCTCTCCCTGCTGCGCCCTCCTCAGGTCCAGGTGAAGAGCGTTACTCCCATGCTTTGCAGGAAGAACCCTCATGCTCCCCTGAAGGAGCCGCGAGATCATAGACACGCTCTTGCTCTGAGAAGCTTCTCCGTAGGCATCAATCAGGTGCAGGGATCGATCGATTGACTAAAGTCCTCACTGGGTGTTCGTGGCGGGAGCTGACAGGCTCGGCTCTGTGGGACCTGTGGAGAGAGAGAGGCAGCCACTGGCCACGAGCACGTAGCACTTCACCGGCAGCGGGGGTCACGCTGGGACGTGCACGGTGGCCGGAAAGCAGATAAGACCAGCTGAGTGTCACCTCGCAGCTGCATGGGTCAAGCCCAAAGTGAGACCCGGCCTCTGCCGCTCAGAATGAAGCGGAAGCTCCTGTACTTGTAAGTGTGACGTTTAATGACGGCGTGGACTAACGAACGCTCACGCAACACCTCGCAGCACTGAAGAAAATCCCGGGAAACGCTGACCGTACAGACTGTTCCGGGGTCACCCGCATCAAACAGGGTGACGGGAGCGGCTTTGCTCACAGAGATGATTATTTCACTCAATAACAACGTGGAGCTGCCCTTTGGGAATCACCAAATCCCCGGGCAAATTCCCTCTCATATTCGTTTTTGTATTTGGGGTGATTACGAGTCACTTTGGGAACACACTGTGTCACGCGTTTGGGATCTGGTATTGCCGTACCTGGAGGTTATTTTGAAGCAATCGTCTTCCCGACATTATAAGATCTCCCTCGGGTATCGTGCTGGACGCGGTCTCTTCCCCTCCCCGCTCCAAGTTCAAAGCCGCCCCTGCGGGTGCACACGCCGCTGGCCTCCGCCTCTGACACGCCGTGCGGTCCCTTCTCCACTCCGTGACCAGACACCTTTCTCAGCAAAACCCTGTCGCTCGTGCACTTGGAAATTCTCAGAGACCCAAGCACTGCCCACCAGCCGGAGAGTCAGCTCTGAGTGATTCAGAAGGTCGAGGCCCCCGCACCCTGCCGACCGCCTCCTGGGCCACAGCCTCTTGCTTCCTCCCTGACTTGCCGCCTGGCCTTTCGTCCCAGACACACGGAGCATGTGCCCGCCCTGGGCCACCGCGCTCCCCGCCCCGGGGGCCGAGTAGGGCTTCGCCTCCTTCCCCTTCACACTATGTTTTGGCTCCGTCCTCTCCTCTGAGAAGAGGAGGTGCTGGCCACACCATGCGGGAGACACCGCACCCCTCGCGGCAGCGAACGGAGCCGGAGCCGTGGCGGTCACTCAGTCACGCTCTTTATTGCACCCCCCGTGTTGAATCGTCACCCCTCACTCCTCTGGTTCATTCCCGAGGTCCCCACCGGGATCTGCTCCTCAGTCTAAAGCTTTATCCTCGGAGCCACAGGGCGTATTAAACACTCCCACAATGAATTCAGGTCGGCAAATAAGCAGTCGCTCAGGCCACTTCGCCAGGGGCCTGCTCTCTTCGGGAGAGTTCGGGCAGGGTCAAGAATGTGTTATAATCAGGCTGAGAAATAGTGCGTCGATGAAATAAAAGGACAAGGGTGCGACGTGCTCGTTTACTTCGCATGGGCTATGGCTGCGACCGTTGACAACTGACTGGCAGCCGGTCGCCAGCCGTGACGGAGGCTCCCTGTCATCGGCAGGGCTCTTGAGCGGAAAACCAGCCCCAGGGCCCGTGCGTTTAGGCTGTGGCGGTGCCAGAATCTTCTCGTCCTGCTGTCTCTCCCCTGGCCGTGCGGGCGGAGGGGACCCAGCTTCAGCAGAGCGTGGCTTCGATGAGGGCGAAGAGAGAGTCGGGTTGACTGAACGTCACGGGAAAAGGCTGCTTAGGGTTTTCAAAAGGCGTCTGCCCCACGCCTGTGAAAACAGCGAATCTCATCGGGGTTTCGGCTGTGCTGTGAGATGGGAAAGGGGGGGCACAGCGGGACGCGGGAACAAGAAAACCCCGTGGCTGTTTCCACGGGGACCGACAGAGGGGCGGCCTCGAACGTCTCGACAATGCCGGCCGTACGTGGTGAACTGTCAATCTCCCAAGTTTGTCCGAAGGTCATGTCTATAAGCCCCGCAGGAATGGCCCACAGCGGCGCCCAGCTCTGCACGCTGGCCGTGGCGATGGCGATGGATGTCCCCTGTGACCGGGCTGGGCGACCATCACTCAGCATACGCTCAGGGCCGGACGCGGTGCAAAGCTCAGGTCGGAACTTCGTGGCCGAACGGCCACATTTTGAAATGATTCGTAATGAAAGACTTATTGAAATGTGTGTGCCAAGAACAGCAACGATAGCCCCAGAAAAGGATAAGCCCTTCCCTTTAGACATTGATTTGAAGATAAGAGATTTCGTTCACTGTCTTTGTTGGGTTTTATTAACTTTAGTTCAAAAACAGAATAGAATTCTGCATGATAACAGGGCAACGTAATATCGTTAAACAGTCACATACCTTATTGAGAGAGTTCTATGCACTTACCTGGCATTTTAATTAGATATTCAATATGTCGTTATGAGAATTCATCCCCAAACATTTCCATTTCTTCCTCGATTCCCCCTATGTGCAGGCCCCGAGATGCACTGGATACCTGCTACCGCCCCGTGACAGACGGGTCCCCACGCCCATGGAGTGAACTTGTGTTTATATTTCTTTACTTATTGTTGTTTTTCTTACAGCGATCATCTTTCTTTTTTTTTTTTATTTCAAAGAAATTCTGTTCTTTTCCATTCAAAGTGCCGCATCTGGTACTCATCCTCTAATTTTCCATGGAAAGACGATTACTGACTCTCAAAACATGATAAGACAATAACGTTTTCAGCAGATAGGTAATTATCAGGGAAAGATGGGTGCTGAGCTAAACGTCAGAAGCCTCTGCTACATGATTTTCTATACTAGTCCGTGTTTCTCTCACACAGACTTGCAAGGTGAATCACTGAATCTAATTTTTATCATTTTTAAAATGAGAGGAATTGTCTCAAACCCCTTCTCCCGGGATGACTGCGAGGGGCTCTCCATCGGTGCCTTGGAACCTGTAATGACGACACACGTGTCCTGACGACTCACACGCACACTCAGCTCCCCTCCTCTGAATGGCCAGCACCCACGGGCCCCTGCACCTCAGGGTGGGGACGGGCCCCCCGGCAGCCTCGGCACCCCACTTCCCGCCGGAGCTTGCAGGTCACGCTGACCTCTGGCGAGCCGTCCCTCCGGGCCCTCTCCGGCTATGCAGCGGCACGCTCCCCGCCCAGGTGACCACGTGGCAGGTTACGAAACAGGGATGCAGGGGTCCAAGTTTGTTCCCCAGAAGCCTGGTCCCGATGGAGGAGACGGAAGGACATACTCGCTGGGACTATGAGCCACGCGGCATTGGAGGGAAGGTGTTCTGGTTTTAAGATACGGATTCCCCGCACCACTCAGCAGCAAACGGAGCCAGTGACCGATGCTCAGCGACAGTGGCGACCCGCCGGAGGACCGTGCCGAGCGAAAACGGCCAGTCACAGAGGCTAGCAAACTGCACAGTGCCGTTCACATCGCCTCTCGCAGAGACCAGTGACAGAGACGGGACGAGTCGTGGCCCCGGGGTTCCGGGGCGGGTGTGGCTGCAGGAGGACGACGTGAGTGACCCTCGCGGGCGACGAGGTCGCGCTGGCGGCTGCATCAGAGTCAGGACCTGGCTCTGACCTGGCTGCAGACTCACGGGACGTCGCTGCGACCATTTCTTACCATCGCGTGTGACTCTGCAACAATCACGAAGCATTTTTCAAAAATAAATGACAGTCACACCCACTATGCAGGTTTCCCTAACCCTGAAGGGAGATGTTTAAAAAGCAAATAACATGATAAAAACAACATACCCTGAAAAACTCTCATAAAACACTTACCGAATTGGCCAAGGCCAGCAGGGGCTTCGTGGAGACCACACTAGAGAGTGGTGGCCACTGACCGCGTGGGGCCTGTTGTCGTCAGATCGCCCTGAAGCAAACTCTGCCATGGTTAAAAGAGCGGGGTGTGGAGGCACACACCGGCGTCGACGGGGCCAGTCGGGGAGTCGGAAATGAGCTTGGGAAGGGACGAGGGTCGAGGGCGTTAAGGCACAGACACGGAAGCGGAACATTATTTTTAGGAGGACGAGCGTGACCGAGCACGTTCATGGCTAAGGCTGGGCCTATAAACACGCGGATCCGCGGAGCTCGGCGGGGAATCGCCAGGCTCCGGCAGTTACAACCCAATTATAAGCAAACTCGTTCATTTATCTCCCCACTTATTTGTTTATTTTTCCAGCAAATCTGTCATGTCATTTTACCCTAAATATTTCCCCAATATACATCTCTAACGGATAAAAACTTTTAAAGTTGAGTCATCATGCTGTGTTACATCTAACAAAATAAGATAAGCGAGTCTTTAATGTCTTATATCGATATCAAAGGATCATTAAACGTGCTTTCTAGTAATGGAGAAAAAAATCCATGATATGTTAAATGAAATACATATGCTTCACAACTGTATCTCAGAATCACGATATCATTAAATATATATATTTGCATAGGAAAAAATGAAGACTGGAAGTAAATTAAAATGTTAGCAAAAGCTATTAATCTGCAGTAAAATTTTTGGCTTGTATTTTTCCCCTTTATGCTTTTCTAATTTTTCTAAATTTTCTGCATTAAATGGATACTTATTTTATTATTAGAAAATATTATTTATAAAAAGTTTTTATATAACTTCGAACATGGCGTCAGCAACAGAGCATGATCCTTGGCACAGACACAAGGCTTTAAAATTCTTAGTGAAACAGTGACATAAATATTCCCACGACACCCAGACTTTATAGCATCTTCTTCAGACGCTTTCGCTGTGCTAAATGTGTCTTTTTTTTAAAAAATCTCCGTGGGAGCTTTGCCAGCAAGTTTCTGTGTTCGACTTTAATGTGTGAGACATGCAAGCGTTTCGCCTGCACGAAACTACATCAATTCAGCCTTTGCTTAGTGACATGTCTTCAAAAGCAACAGGCTGAGTGTCACTTAGAAAATAAATGAAGAGCAAACGAGGGAAGCGTTTGCATCTGCTCCAGGACCGCTCGGAGGAGAAGGCGCTTAATTGCGGTCTCCGGAAAGCAGATTTACTGGAAATCATAGTAACAACGGGCCAGGCAGGGAGGGCGCTGCCGCCAATTTAACACTGACTCGCAAACTTGTCTTCGCCGGAGGACACCGACACGTGGGCCAGGGACCCACGCGGGTGCCTTCCGGAGCTCCCCGCACGGTCTCCCATCTAATGCTGCCCTCGGGCACTGTCACCTAGGCCAGGGGTACAGTGTCCCAGGGGCTGATCTTGGAGCGCTTCAGGCACAAGATGCCCATCAGTTAAGGTTTGTTCCTCATTTTATTTAACCTGTAAGTGTCTATACCTGACTTTGCTTCCTGCTTGGTAATTTTCACATTGCCAGTGAAAATTCGTATTTAATTCTGAAAAAACATCTCTCCAATTCTCCCAGTGACATGTATTCCCACTCGGTTTTGGTTTATGGAAGATATTGGCCCAGAACGTGACATTCGAGCGAACCCTTTAGAGGAGGAGTTAACCAAACAGGTATCTGAGCTCTGCGTGTGTCGGCCGGAGCGAGTCCTTGGAGGGGGTGCCGAGGCGGGAACGTGTGTGGCACGTTCGAGAAGCGGCGAAGTGGGTACTTGGCCTGGAGAAGACGGGACAGCAGGGCACAGGAAAGCAGGCTGGACAGGCCGGGGGCCCGGTCCCCTTGGACCTGGTGGAACGAAGGAGCTTGTCGTTCCTCTGAGATGCAGCAGAAGAGGGTCGAGATGCGGCTTGCAGCCTCTGGGCGTCTTTCCGGTTGTTCCTCTGGGGCGAGGGGCGGGGGGAGGGGCAGGGTCTGCAGGGAGGGCCCGGCAGAGGCGGAGGCCACGGCCCCTGTGCGGGGGCAGCGGCGGGGACCGGCAGGCGGACCCACGTCCTGGGTGGTCTTTGAAGGACGAACGACAGGTTTCCTGATGGACCTGACATAAAATGCGAGAAAAAGATTTCAAAGTTGGCACAGAGACGTGACAGCGACATACCATTAGGTGCGCGTTGGGTCCCGCACTCTTCACACGGTTCCGGGTGAAGCCAGGTTCTTACTTCTTCAGATTTTGAGGTTTAAGAAGCAGGGCCGCGCAGCTGTCCCTGGGTCGGAGGACGAGGACACCGCCTGCTGTGCTGGAGTGGACACCATCTTAGGCTATGACACACTGGACAAGAGCTAGTTTCTATCCGTGTATACGTCCGGCCCGTTTTCTGCTGCAAACACATCCCCAAAGCCTCTGGAACCGTAGGGACATTTGAATAACTGGGCTTTTTCCCGGGCTTCTTTTTGTCGGCTTTGGATCCTAATTGGGAAATACAAAGGTGTGATACACACATTTTTACTTTACTAAAATTGTTTAGAAATGACTTTAAGCTTATTAATTTTAAGATATGGGCCGACGGAAATTCTATCATTGCTGACCTGAGTGGGTCCTTGTGCTCGGAGCGTCCCGGGTACACACAGTGAGCTCTGTGTTTCGGGGGCAAGGTAAACACTCGGGGGTCAGATATATGGCAATTTCACTGTGCGATGCTAATCCCTTCTCCGTTTAACACTGATCACTAAACGATGATCCATATGAAAACAAAGAGCTCCAACCTGCGCTCTCGCTCTCGTTCCAAATGATCGACCCTGCAGAGCTTTAGTGCATTTTGAAGGCAAATTGAAAATTTCTAAAGCATTAGACGTGATGGGTCTTTTTTCTCATCGGAACTTTAAATTATTTTCTAAATGAAGAACATTTCGAGATGATTAGACTAATGCACAAAAATGGGTGAGCAACTTGACACGCAGAAGAATCATACCGCGAGGAAAATGCGATGCAAACTCATTACTTTCGTAAGGCGGAATCTGCAAATCACCCGTTTGTTTCCCGGAGCTACAGATTTGACTCAGCGTAAGAATCTGAGCGCGTCCGCGAACCGATTTCGGGCTCATGAACGTCCCTCCCTTCGCAGAGGAGCGTGGGCGTCTCCTCCAGGACCCGGCTGCGGTTCGTTCCGTGACCTCAGGCAAATCTCATTTTTCCTGCCGTGGATTTCTCGTCTGCAAATCGGAAACGCCATGTTCCCGGGCATCCAGACACAATGACTGCCTCGCTAGCTCCAAGGCACCATGACACCGAGCAGCGCGAAATGCTCAAGAGAAGCAGGCGACCATTCAAAACGCGGATGAAACAGCCTCCGAGTCTCACAGGCGGCTGTGCGCTGGCCGGGTGCTGACTGCTGTCACCCCTTCCCCGAAGTACCGAGCTGCAGAGCAGCGGGATGATGAAATGTGACAGTTCGCTCCTCCTCTGCCTGCGTCGGGGCTGGACACCCCTGCGTGGCACAGCCCGGGCGGGGGCCGGCTCACCTCCCACGGCCCAGGACCCCGCCGCCTGTCCACCTGCGGTGACAGGAGCCGCGCTGCGAAGACAGACGCGCGCTCGCGGGGCGCGGCTCTCCACGGAGGCGCGCGATGCGATGCGGGAGACACGCCGGGTGCTGCGCCGCTCCGCGCTGGGGGCAACTCGGGGCCCGCGGACAGGCGGGGTCGCGCGGGCGTGTCGGGCGCGGGGAGGCCCGCGGGTGCTCCGCCTCCGTCTCAGCGCCCACTCCGGCCACGGGGCCTCGGCTTTTTCACGCGACCCGATCCCGCACCTTGGCGGGACGCCTGGGCCCCAGGCCCCTGGAGCCCCGACATCCCCGGATCCTCGACCGCCCCGCCCCCGCCACCAAGCCTGACGCCCCCGGAGGCCTGTCGCCCTCGGAGCGCTGACGCCCGGCCCCGCAGGGCCCCGTCCGGCCCCCGGCCCCGCGGCCTCCACCCCCACGCGGCGGTGCCCGTCTGGGCGCTGTGTGACCCGTTTCCCCTCCCCCGACAGTGTCTACTGCGACGCGTTTCTCTCAGATGTTAGCCCCGCGTTTCTCCCTCCAGGGCGCCCGCCCCCCAGACCGCTGCCGCCGTGACGCCCGGGCCGATTCTGAGCCTCGAGGACCAGTGGCCGCGCCTTCGGGCGTGGCTGCTGCACAGCGATTTATTACGCGTTCACTGAGGACGCGCCGTGTCACCACCCCCCCTAGTCGAGTGGCAGCCTTTGTTCTCCTTCAGGTCCAAGTCTTCGGTCGTGCCCGCCATGCGCGGCCGACCGGCCCGGGTCCCTGCGATGGCGACGCCCGCCCGCAGGCAGGAAGCCCTGGCACAACCCCGAGGCCACTGTCCCCACCTTCCCCGAACCGGCCTCCCCGCCACTCAGGAGAGAACTCAAGGCTCAGCCGCGGGAGAAGCTGCAGGTCCCTCCCTGTCGCCCTGTGCCCGCCCGCGGCAGCCTCGGCGGGGACCCGGCGTTAGTGAGACCTGCGCCCCGGCCACAGAAGACCCGACGTGGACATTTTCATTTAAGGGGCGTGCGCCATCAGGCGAGGCTGGCCTGGGATTCGGGTTTCGTTCTTCAGCCCGGACCACCTCCCCGCCCCAACTACCTTTCCCCATCGCCCCAACTACCTTTTGACCCCATCTTTGCCGTTTACTATCTCAAACTTAAGTTCTTTATGCTTCATGGTTCTCCCTGTCATATAAGGACATAGCAGTAGCCACTTCATAGGACTGTCGCAGGCATTAACCGGAGGACCACGAATGAAGCGCTCGGACTCCCCCGGCACATCGCAAACGCTAGATCGTACATTAGAACCGTCACGTGAGTTTCGCAGCACCTTCCGCAAATCCCGGGCGGGGGTCTCTCCAGAAATCCGCCCGGCGACTCTCTACCTCCCCCCCCCCCCCCCCCCCCCCCCCCCCCCCCCCCCCCCCGTTTCTGATTGTTTCATCAGTGACAAACGTGTTTGCAGCCGTCGGGGTGGCCGGGCCATGCCCGGGGCCCTCCAGAAACCTCGGCCTATCTCCTTCCTCGAGCTGTTCCAGGGTGTCCCCAAACATGGCCATTTTCCACGTGCGCCCCCAGAGCGACAGCTCGCGTGGCCCGGGTGAGCCCATGCGCACCATCGGCCAAGGGGCCAAAGCCTCTTCGCCGGTTGGTTCCGCTGATTCCTATGTCAGACCCTTGTCGCCCACCCGCATATCGGCACCATTCCACATTCTGCGATCTGAAGCTGAGTGAAGATTAAAGGCTGGTCATCTGAGACAAAAAGCACAAGCGTCATGGCCCTCAGCCTTGAGTGACACGGGCTGGAACCTGAGACCCCGGCCTCCTCCGCCTCGGGTCCGGGTCAGTGGCGCGCCCCCACACGTCCGTGCGGTACTGATGCCGGCTCCCTGACTGCCAGTCGCCACGGTGCCTTGTAGAACTTCCAGTCTGTGAACAGACTCTCGAATTACTAAGAAAAATGCCGGAAAAACAAAGAAAGAGAAAATAAATCTTTTAAGAAGTAATTTCCAGTGGGACGTAAGTCATTTTGGGGTTGGCAGTGTCTTGTCCAGTGGAAGCAAACATAAATCCACTGCGGAGAAAAATACCCCTACTTTCATCTCTCTAGACACACGGAATAAATAAAAGGTCATCGGGCTGGCAAGAATAGAGCCATGAAGATAAAGAAGAAATGGCAAACATCAAAGGTAAAATGACATGCAGAGAGGAGAGACAGAGCAAAGACCTTCGCGAACGGAGGGGGGAACGCGGTTAAGGGGACTATGGCCGGGACTTTGTCCGAGCTGTCAATACACAGCCAGCACAGTTTACACCACACAGATTAAAAAAACCCAAATGTACACATGTTTAAGGAAAATGTATAGTACCAACGACAAAAACATAACCGTGCCACAGCTAGAGATACGGTAGGGAACACATAAAAGACTAGATTTCAGCCGACGGCAGACTCAGGACATGGAAACCGAGCCCCAAAGAGTTAATAAAAAATGTTTCGAGTTCGGTGGAAACTAAGTCTATGAAAATAAACCTTAAAAATGTAATTGAAGCTGATGGCAGTAAACAAATCAAACAAAACGGAACTAAGAAGCAAGAAATGGAGCAAAAGGAAATTCGTAAATAGACAGTAAACCTAGAAGACACTTTCCGCATTAAACGGTACCGTCTAGCATGGTCGCGATGGCACGCGGCTCAGGAGGAGGTGACGAGATTGTGATGTTCAGGGGGCGAGTGATAACTATAAAACATCTTGCATGAAGTGAAATGACGGAGTATGTCTAGCAAGGAAAACAAATACGGCGCGGACCTTTCAACCTGCAGGATAAAAAAAAACGAGTAAGAGAACCCATGAGCTCAAAGAAAGCAAATGAGGAGAAGGAGGCGCATGGATGTAGAGACGAGTTCACATTTACCAAGAAGCAGATGAAACGGAGTGGACGACCCAAGCGCACACCACGCACGCGCACGCACACACCACGCACGCGCACGCACACACGCAGACGGAAAAGGCGGGTTTTATTACTTAGGTAAAGAAACGACAGGATAAGCAAAGCGAAGGGGCCGCCCTGTCTGTGCTCGGAATCGCGCACCTGCCTCGCTGCGCTGCGGGGCATAAAATCAGAGCCAGGCGCGAAGCGGGTGTCGCAGTCGGCGCAGGTGGATCTTCCTCTGCGGTCAGACGCGCTGTCTCCCAGGCGGAGACCCTGGGAAGCTCTAACGAAGCGACCGCCTCCAGCTCGCACGCGTCCCGGCTGCAACTTAGCTTTGTCCTTAGATCACTAATTGCACATCGCGGGCCCTGTGTCCCCCAGGCCGGTTTGCTCAGGCGAGGGACTCGGTGCTGCGTGATTCGCAGCAGGGAGCTGGCGACTCGCTGTGCAGAGCTACTCTTCCCTTGCGGGACATCTGGCGTTCTGCACGCAGGACGCTCGTCGCGATGACAGCTCCCACTCAGCGTGACAGAGGGAAGGCGTCGCCACACGGTCGCACCTGGTTTTCGCTCGCCCGCGAGTTTGTCCGTTGATTTTCTCCCCATGCCTTCTCCGAGCTCAGCGTTCTGCTGCGCCCCGTGTTCCTCATCCTGGGGGACAGCGTTGAAATTTCTGTCGTGTTTTACGGCGTCAGACGTGCTCCATTTTTACCCCCGCGGGTGTTTATTGTACTTTGCTTTTGTTATTCTTTCTCTTCGGGTTTAGAATTGTGGGCCGACAGTTACTTTACCTCAGTGTTTTGAAGATGCTGTAACACGATGATCGAACTTTCCTATTTGCTTTGACAAGTCAGCTGTCAAGCATTTTTCTTTTCAAGGAAAATTGTCTTTTCCCCCCCAATCTTTAGATCTTTATTTTGTGTTTGGTGTCTTTTGAAGTTTTACCAAGTGTTCTAGTTGTAGATAGGATCTCGGATACATCTGAAAATTAATATTTTTATTACTTCTAGAACACTCTCAGCTTCATTTTTTAAAAAATCACCTCTTTCCCATTTTCTCCATCAGCCCCTGGGGTAACTCTGAACGAGAACGAGTTGGGCCTGTCACTCTACCGTCTGTATCTGTGGACCTGAATCTTACAGTATCTCCCCAATTTACGTTTTGCGTTGTGGTCTTAACGACGTGTGCAGATTCATCTTCTGGGTCACTATCACCTATTCTGCTTACTGGTCCATGTCCACTGATTTTGTCTCATTGCGGTGTGACGAAGCTCCGTTTACGTACATATGCACAGAAGGGGAGAAAGGGTTGCCTGCTCAGTGAGCACATGGAAAGACGTTCAGCTCCGATCTAGACAAAGAGATGTAAAATTAGGACAGTTAGATGAGATATACCTCTGAGCAGACAGACAGGTTAATAATATGATTTTCTGCATCTGGTCACATGATAACTAGAGGTTCGAGAAATTCCACTAATTGCTGAAAAAAATATATATAAGAAAAATTTTTAAAAAATTCCAATTCAATTCCAGTTACCCTGGTAAGCACGCTGTAGAGTGAACGGGATCCACCAGGGATGGAGCATAAACGAGAAGGGAACGGAGCCTAGGAAGGGAGTTTTCTGAGTGCCGCAGTGAGGGGTACGTGCGGGCGAGCCCAGGCCGTAGGGAAACACGACCCCTGGGCGGGCTCACCTGCTCCCCACGCCTCAGAGTTCAGGGAAAACGCAGGGGCGGTTGTGCAGGGTTGGAACTCCGCTCTCTGCTTTGTGGCTTCATGACTCAAACGGGCAAGTCCTTTAAGGATATGGCGTTGCCATTGTTACTAAATATTTTAAAATACTTACTAACTGCTTCGTTACAGTATACGTTATACTCGGTCCAGACTGAGTGGTAATACATTGTTTACAGGACAAAAGGCACAGGGAGACCACCTGGACCTCTTGAGACGCCACATACATATCCCATGTGACATATTGTATGTATAATAGATATATTCCCCCAAGTTTACATAGCACGCTGCTGAGTCACTTACTGACTCCCCTAGCAGAGAAAGCGGGGGTGGGAACGACTCAGGTATGTGCTGTTGTGTGCAAGCCCAACCGCTCGTTTTGACAGATAATATGATTTCATGTAGATATTAATGGTAAATATTGCAAAGCTAGGAGATAAGTGGGTTTTAATCATTTAATTTTGGTCCCAGATAATGGAAATTGAACAAATAACAACCAATCATGTAGTTTGGCTGGTGCTTGTCTATGATTTACGGCTATACAATTACATTAGGAAAACTAGCTGCAGAATAAATAACGTTAAAGCTTTCTGCAAAGGGCAGCTTCAGCTCATCAAAGGCTGATCCAGTGGCGGCCTTTACTCCAAACTCGTGTGAAACTGCTGCCATCTGCTGGCTCCGGGCACTTAGCAAAATGCACTTTTATTTGGCTTCCAGAAAAATCTAATCGCAGTCCCAAACAGTGTGTGGCCTTCATTAATTTTCTCTGGACGTAAATGTACGATGTATCAGAAAATACGGTAAGACTCACACTTAGATCGATTGTCACTGCGATTTTCTGACACCGAGAAAGCAGTTCGGGACGCCACACCATCATCATGAAACTCGATCATCAGAAAAGGGTGAGACATGACGACGAAGTGACATTTGGTGTTTGTGATGTACTAAATTCTCTTTAAAGTATTGTTTATTGAAAACTTAATACGTTTTAAATGATCATGGTCGGATATCATGCAACATGAAGGAACTCATCAGACGCGGCCCCTCTCCTCACTGCTTAGGAGCAGGACCGACCTGGAGCGGGGGAGCGAAGGCTGGTGTCAGGACAGCGGGATTGGGCCGGACCGGGCTTCGCGAGGACGGTGGCCGTGGCCCCGGCCAGGGCAGGACCCGGCGTGGGCGTCAGGACCAGCTGGGACGATCGGGCCGTGAGGGAGCAAGCGGGGCTCACGTGAGCCGAGAACGGGGTTTGCGATGCAGTCACTGGGGGCGAAGGTGGAAAGGGGTTTGGGCGGCGCATGGAGGAGCGCGGCCGCCAGCCCGGCATTCGCGCCCCCGGACGCGGCGAGGCCGAGTGGCACCAGGTCACAGCTGCGCCGTCCTGGACGAGAAAGCCCTGTGTGCTTGGGGACAGTCTTGTTATTTTCTTCGCCCCCGCCCCCCATGAGCTGAGTGACGATCTAAGTGGGAGACGCAGACAGATGGACAGACAGACAGGGGCGTGAGGGCCCGGCTTCTCAGGGCACAGGCTGCTGGGCGCGTGGTGACACGCGGCGGTGACACGCAGGTTGGGGGCAGTGAGCAGACGTGGTCCAGGCGTGGTGGCGGTGAAAGGCCCTCCAGCCGGGCGCAGGGCCTCGCGACATCACGTGGTCCTGGGTGACCCCGAGGCGCCCCGCAGAGAGCGTGCGCCACGGCCACTGTGGGGAGCTGTGTGGCCGGCCACACTGGTCGCTGCTTCTGTCTGGATTCGTCCTGGTCCCTCCGCCGGCCGTTACCCGCAGGCGACTCTCGCCCCGGGCTGCAAACGTGGGCACAGTGTGCTGCGTCTATGACATTGCCACTTCCAAGTTTTAACGAAACCCTAAACTTAACACCCTAAAGCTGAGCTCACAGTCCCTGCACCATACCTCAGTGATGAGCTGGCCACCCTCTGGGCTGGTCACTTAGTCTGGACAGTTACAGTGCCCGGGAATCCTGCCCGTCCTTCCTCTCACACCCAGTCTGATCTGTGCCCGACACACCCCGGGAAGCCATCACCCCGCCCGCCTTGCCCCGCGCCCCAGCATGCAGTTCCACCTGCCTCCCAGCAGGCCTCTGGGACCAGCCTCCTCCCTGGGCTTGGTCCCTTCCTTCCTGCCCACCTCCGGTCTGTTTGAATTCTGTTGCCATAGTAATCTTTATACAGTGAAATCTGATGGGTGTGTGAGCCAGCATCCATTGTGGAGAATGTAAACAACAACTCGAGCTTAAAAAGACTTAATGTATTGACGATTAGGATCTCTCCAGGTCGTTGGAGGACCTAGGAGCAGAAGCGAGGGTCATCCTGTGGCAGCTGCGACCCAGGTGTCTGAAAGTAGCTGCTGTCCCATAGACCAAAATCGGGTCATTTTTACTGTGGATTCAGTCTTGATGCGCTTTCTTCCACTAGAGGGCTCTGTGGATAAGAGAAAATTCTTGAAAGCGTGGCTGTCGGAGCTCTTCCAAATGCATGCCATGCTGCCAGCTGCACTCTCTTGGGAATTTTGATGTTCAGAAATAATTTATTTTTATTTACACTACAATAAATCCTTGTCCTTTTTTTTAAATGAGAAGTTAAAACTGACACTAATTATTTCAGAATACAAAATTCTCTGATGAACCAATGGTCTAGTTAATAACTCACCCCCTTATAATTTAATGCTACCCCAAGATTACTTACAAAATTAGTAACAATATTATAACACAAAAGGGTATGAATTCCTGGATAGGGTCTGTACTCACTCAGAAGGGTTTCGATATTTGTGAGAATATTTACTTCTCATGTAATTTTAAGAAAACGCGATTGAGCCTCACAGATATCGATGTTTTCCACACACATCTGCACATCCTTGCATTCATCCACAGTCAGTATTCCTCACTCTTACGGTACGAGCTCTGTACCGGGGAGAGGGGGGCTCGGCATTCAGTGTTACGACAATATACTATCTAAAACTTTAAGTTTTCAATGAAAAAATGGGAACCGCAAAGAAACGGGGAAATGCATCCTAGACATAAGGAAGAAAAAGCGGGTGAGAGACACCTGATTCCTGAGTCAGACACACAGACTTTGAAGCAGGACTGACAAATATATGTTCGTAGAATTAAAGGAGACTCTGCTTGAAGAAGTGAACAAGGACGGCACCCACGCGAAGACCCCACCCAGCGGCTGTGCCCGTCTGGCTGGGGGTCTCGAAGGGTAGCTCTGCTTGGTCGGATTCCCCGCCAGAGGGCCATCTAGCTGTGACAGATGTGTCTGGCCATCTGCCCAGACAGAGAAGCAAGTGACCGGTCTCACCCAGCAGTGGAGCACGGCCTTCAGCCCTGCTCCATGGCTGGCCTGGACGGAGATGCCCGCCAGCTGCAGAGCACGGTCCGTGGCCACCAAGGCAGGGAACATAGTTGGCAGCTCTGCCCACTTTGAGAAAGGCTGTAAGAAGACCAGACAGAAATCCTAGAGCTGAGGGACGCGAGAGCTGGCCCGAAGACTTCGGTCCAGATCCTCCGAAGCACACCGGCCAAGCAGGAGAGAAAATAGGTGAACTTGAAGATGGCTCCCTGAGAATATTCAGTCAGAGGAGCAAAAGAGAAAGAAAGAATGAAAAAGAGTGAAGAAAGCCTGAGGGAATTGCAGGACACCCTCGAAAGCCGCAGTCTACATGCTGTCAGAGTCCCGGAGGGAGACGGCGGAGAGGAAGGGGCAGAAAGCCTGTGGAAAGAAAGAATGGCCGAGCACGTTTCAAATATGGACCGAAATTTGTATATCCAGATTCGCGAAGCTTATAGGACTTCGAAAAGTTTCAACTCAAAAAGACCTTTGGCGAGATACATCACAACGCAACTGCCTATCCCTGTCTAAAATCAAAGACAAAGATAATTTTACAAACAGCAAGAGAAAAATGAATTTCTCACCCATGAGAGGACTGTCGTAAGATTATCAGTGGATTTTGCAGTGGAAATCTTGCAGATCAGGAAGGAGTGGGCGATATATTTAACTTGCTGAAACAAACAAACAAACAAACAAACAAAACTTAACCTGGAATAATTTACCTGGAAAAATTATACTTGAAAAATGAAGGAAAGATAGACTTTCATACATAAAAGCTGAGGGAGTCCATCGGCACTAGACTTGCATTGTAAGAAATGATAAAAGGAATTCTTCAAGCTGAAATGAAAAGATGCTACATAGTAACATAAAATCATATTAAATGTAAAACACACTGGTAAAAAAAAATTACATCGGCAAATTCAGAATATTCCAGTACTGTAACATGATGGTGTGTTAATTATTTGTCACTATTGTAACAGTTAGATGAAAAAGATACTAAAATAACTATAGCTACAATAATGTGTTAATGGATACACAATAAAAAATGTAAATTGTGAGATGTAAACATAAAAAATAAAGGGACAAAAGGACTGAGACTTTGTAGGCAATGGAAGTTGTTCTCAGCTGAAGACAGACTATGATCACTCGAACATGTCTTATGCAATCCACATTATAACCACAGAGAAAAACCCACAGCAGAAGCACAAAAGACAAAAAGAAATCAAAGATGCCACTATGGAAAATCACCAAATCACAGAGGAAAAGGCCCAAAGAGCAAGAAAGAAACCGAGGCATTACAAAATAGCCAGAACACAGTAAGATGACGTTAGTGATTTCTTAGCTATCGATAATTCCTTTAAGTATAAATGGATCAAATTCTCCAGTCGAAAGACGCAGTGGCTGAACGAATAGAAAATGAAACAAGACTCAACTACATGTTGCCTACAAGAGACGCGCTGCAGGTTCAAGAGCACGCGTAGGCTCAGAGTGAAGGGCGGCGAAGAAGATGCTCCACGCGAGAGGAAAGCGAAAGGGTCAGAGATAGCGACGCCGATGTCAGAGGAAACAGACTGATTAAAAACAAAAACCAACCGACCAACAAACGAAAACGGTATGAGAGAAACGAGGTCCTTACACACTAGCACAGGGGGCAGTTAGGGAAGGGGGCATGATAATTGTACACAGATGCCCACCCAACATCGGAGCACCTGAATGTATTCAGCAAACACCAAGAAACAAAGAAAGGACTAGACGATAATTTAAGAAGAGCAGGCAACGTCCCATTTCAAAAAAGGGTCAGTCTTCCGGACAGAAAATCAGTAAGGAAATTTTGGACTTGACCTGTACTTTAGACCAGACGGTTAGACGGCGGTACATATTTATTTCTCATGCGCACAGGAAACGTTCTCCAGGGTAGATCACATGATCACAAGGAGGAGACATAGCTAATGGCAAAGACAATCGTAAGATACTACTGTGAATCATTACATGGCGACCGACTGGACAGTCTAGACAAAAATGGAAAAATTCCTAGAATTATGCAACCGTCAAGACTGAGCCACGAAGAAACAGAAAATCTGAGCAGATCGATAACGGAGATTGAATTAGGATTCGAAAAGTTCAAGGCCATTTGGCTCCATGAGTAAATTCTAAAAACACTTAATAAAGAATTAATGATAATTCTTTTCGAACTCCGCCCAAAGTTGAAAAGGGAACCCTTCCAAATTCATTTCATGAAGCCAGTCACCACATTTGAGCAGAGAAGGACACCGCGGGTTTTAAAAGTTGGTAGACGGAGGTAGCGGGCTGGAAGTGAGAATTAGGGAGAAAAGGCAGGAGTCTCAGGGGCCTGTGCCTGAGTCAGAGATTTAGGAGAATGTTCCAGTGTCCAGTGGGAGAGAAAGAGATAATAAAACAAAATAAACATTTTTTAAAACCTAAAAATTGTGACTCTGTTGCAGAGACTGGAAAACGCACCGAGTTTCTTAAATGCAAGGATCCCAATATAGATCTGGTTCCTATAACTGCTGCTAAATAAAGTATATGGTAGATAGAAATGTCCGATTGCCATATTGATTTATTTGTGCATTCCTGCCTCACTTGTCATTCGTGTTCGTGTGCTAATATTTCAAGTTTTATAATCTCTCTCTTCTTCTCTCTCTCTCTCTCTGTCTCCTGTAGGTTGTCTTTCCTCTCAAATCATTTGAACATGGAGCCAACCTGACATTTTCTCTAGACTTGTGACCATCCACTTCCAGGAAAGTCTGATGCTCGCTTACTCACGTTACAGGCTCCATCTTTGCATAACTAATGACGAGGAGACAGAGTCAATTTCTTCCAAGTCTCTCGTGACTATCAGGTAACCAAACACTTCTTAGTTATGATTTGTCTTCTGTGTTATTGTTTTCTGAGAATTTCTGGTCATCTTAACTGCACCCTTAAATCTGCTTTTCAATACTACTTGGGTATTTTTCGTTCATCCCTTCTGATTCACATTTAAAAATGTGTAAGTCCAACGAACATTCGAATGTTTCTTATGTGCCAGTAACTTGGCGGAGAGCTTCCACCAATTATGATTCATGTCCCCCTCAAGCAAGAGAAAGGTACGGTCGTTTCCGCATGTTTGAGAGGAAAAGCTGGGGCTCCGAGGACCTTGGCTGCTTGGGGTGGCCACGCAGACAGACAGAAGGCAGGAACTGGGCCATGTCATTCCAGGGCCACTGTTCCGTTAGGAGATGATCACGTGGGCGTTTGAAAGTCAACAGGAACATGTAGTACTTGTGACCGTGTGAAGTGACGAAGAGTAAATGTAAAGCTTATTTTTCCTGAGGTCGCACGCTGTTCTTTAGAGCACGTGGCACACAAAGACGGTACAGGTATTGTAACTTGCCGGGCGTCACTGACCCCTCAGTAAGAGGGCGCACAGTGTCTGGTGACCAGGCACTTAACGCTGTCATCTCATTCTTCCTCACGGTCTGATAGATCGTGGGATCTCACGTAATCACCCATGAAATTGCTGGTGTGGGCTCCTGACAGGCACTCAATAAAACCGCTGCGTTGCCTAGAAAATGATTAACCTCTTCGTGGAACCACCGAGATGTGATATTTAACATACGTGACATATCTGTATAAAACTTTGGGATGTGACATTTAAAAATATTCTCTTTATAGGTCAGAGTTTGTCCGGTATGACCTCGTGGACTCGTGGCGTTAGTTTAAAATTTCAGGCCGAAAGTAAACAGTCGCCTAAAATCATAGCACTGCCAGCCACTGCCAGACGTGGATGTTCACAGTGCACCTCTATAAACGCTTGGTCCAGAGCTTCCTTCCATTTTTAACAAAGTTTGACAATTTGTGACAGCGTAGAAAGGAAATTCATTATATTTAGTAATAGAAAACCCATTTCTCATTTTTCACGAGCCGAGCAGCTGCGATGGGATTGCCCGAGCCACTACATCACAGCCTCACACCCTCGCAGTTCGAAGGTCGCCCGCAGAGGTCTTCAATTTCCTTACGCTCGCCGCGTGGCATTTGGTAATTTTCAGTATCAGGAAATATAAGGGGGCTATGTATTTTTTTCCCTAAGAAGAAATATTTCTGATTTGAAAAGAAATAAATCTGTCAAGAGGAAAATATTAAAAATAAAAAGCACGACTGCAATAATCACATTGGTGTCACAGCCAATTTTGCTTATCCAGCTCCGTGAGGGAGACATCGCGGCCCCGCGGAGGAACTGTCAGTGTGAGAGAAATGGATTTTTTATTTCAATAACCACTGTGGCTTAAGGGTAATTTATGTATAAGGAAGCACAACAGCCTCGAGAATCAAATTTCCTTAAAATATTATTTGGTATTCTCTCTGCCGCGAAGCTCAGCGGAATTGAGGGATCGCGGTGGAGACTGACACATTTGCTTCTCCGGGTTATAATTCAGCACACACTGTACACGGCTCACGTCGCCAGCCGAAGAGTAAGATTTTACGTTTCGTGTCTCCCACCTCTGGTCACCACCAACCCCTTAGCTCAGTCACTATTATTTTTTGTCACCCTTATATAATACAAAAAAAAAAAACAACACTACACATCATTTCAGTTATGTTTTGAGGGATACCCTCCCCAGAGAAGGTAGAAAGTACGTTCAAACACTTACATTAGCAGTGTAAATTCTCACTGCTTTCTAGAACGATCAGTGGGTATAACCACACAACCATCTGTATTTCGGTTTATAAAATGAAGAAATAAGAATATGTAAAACAACTAAATCAGAGGCTTCGTATTCGCTCACTCGGTGCTATACAGGAAATGTTTATCACTCTCCCAATACCAATTCTTTTCCCATCGCAGCCACTAACCCAAGGTGCGTTTGCGGCTGTGAGCATCACCAGTCTGCGTCCGATGCTCACGCCTCTCCGTCCCGTCTCGGCTGATGGGCACGTGGTTTCTGCAACGTCTGACGCAGCCTTCCCGCCGCGGGATCGGAGGGCCCTTTTTTCGCTCACGTGATACTTTTCATGATTATTCAAGGCGATTGAGGATGAGCACCACTTAACCATAATATGTTACCCAGAAAGTAGTCAGCGTGTTCTCAGTTAAAATAAAACAACTTATGGAAAGGAAGGAAAGGAACAGATATTTGCCAATTTCTAGACATCAGATCTCAGTCATTTTAATTCTAAAACAGAAAAAAAAATACAGTTTTTATAATTGTGGCAAAGGGGGATTAAAATAAAGAGAACCATTTCAGACTTCATTTATGACTACTTCAGTCACTCTCGAGATCAAACGTTCGGTTAGAGTTTGGGTTTGGGTGGAGAACAGTGAGGTATTAATATGTCCGTTAGTTGGCTTAAATGTCCATTTAAAACATTTCCTGCTTTCGTCGCCCTCAGGAGATGGGGCGTGCGCCTAACGTCCACGGTGTTTGGATGTTGGTTTGACATTTGATCTCCTTTGTCAATATCTACTTCTATCGAAATCTAGAATATGGGAATAGTTACCACACTTTCATTTTTATAATGTTCTATTCTTGTACTCTTTAAAAGATTTAAACATTTCCCATGATTTTAAAATTATAACGATTTATTATTTTTTCCTCTAATACAAAAGGTCATGTCTTATGTAAATTTCACTTCAAGAGAATCGATATTTCGTCATTCCCCTGACGATTCTTAGTAACTACTCTAACTTTATAAGGAGAATAAAATCCTATTTTCTAGTGATACTGGACAATTATTAAGACACGAAAGTGGAATCTATAAAAGATAGTTACTCAGAAGAGTGAAATATGAACCAAAAGTAGTAAAAGCAGGGGACAAATCCATCTCTGCAAAGGTTCCCAGGAGGACGACGCGCCTTGAAGTGGGAGACCGGCCGTCTGTGCCTGGAGAGGGGGCTTGGTGGTGACTGCACCTGCAGGAGCACCTGCGAGGTAAACGTGACCTTGACATGCGACGGGCAGCAGAGTTTAACCACGGGGAGACCATGTCTGGGCAGAAAGAGGGAGCAGTGCACGCACTTAGGCAGCCCTCCCATCGTAGGACCCAGAGGACGTAGACCAAACACACACACATCCAGAGACGCCGACGGCCACCGGCCACTCAGCGAGGAGCTAAGGCCACAACGAGCCAGAAGCCACAGTCTCTGTCCCCAAGGTGGCTTCTGTTCTCAGAATGGAACTATCATTTTTAAGCAGTCGGGGAACAGGGAGCTGGTGCTGGAGGCCAAGAGCTTCGGTTCTCTGATGAGGGCCCCATTCCGCGTATACCGCGTGGGACCTGCAAGAGTCGCCTCAGATGCTCTTAAGCCATGCGAAGAAAGTGATGCATTTTCAAAAGGAACGAAAAGAAGTTAAAGAGAACACTCACGAAGAAATGTCAGCGCGACGAGGACCGTCAGAGCCAGGTGGCGCCGCGGTCCGGCCCAGCCGGCGCCCAGTGACGCCGCACGAGCTCGGCAAGCACCCGGATGACGCGCAAAGCAAGGGGGCTTTGGGGTGAACCGTGACCGGCGCAATACAAAACCCGAAGTTTTCCGACATTCCATCACCGTATCGTTCCTCCGTCAAATGAAACGGCTCCAGGGTAAAACGTAGGAAAAAGAGACCGCAGATACAACAGCGCGTGGTTCAGATAACTCGCTTTTTGATTCGACGGCTTTTATTTGTAGAATTGAACTTAGACCATCTGAACTGCAAATGATTTACAAACGTATACATTATTTTCTCGGCCTCATCAAATAAGATTACAATTCCAAAGGCATACTAAAGAAAATTAAGAGCGTTGCCTCTTACAATTTTAAGTTATTAGTTAAAAAAGAATGTGCTGGTATTATTAGTAATGATGTTTCTTATTTAAGGAGCACGGACTCTGAAGTCCACAAGGATGTTTATGTCCCTGCTGCCATGTATGAGCTGTGGGTGATGCTACATTTAAAACTGGGATGACAATGGTACTCACTTCACTAGGGTGTGCGTGTGCGTGTGCGTGTGCGTGCGCGTACACACGTCCCATGTTTCAGATGTATTTCTTACATAAGCCCATTTGTAGCATCGTAGTTTGTTTAATCTCAAGAAATGTGTGTTTGAGTTTCTCTCAACTCTTAATTTTAACAAGAACTAACAGCGGTTGGGCGTTTGCCCGTGCCAGGCACTGTTCCAAGGGCTTTCCATGGGCTACCTCGTTTAGTGCTCCCCAAACTCTGCGAATTAGCTACGCTCTCAGGCCCATCCGGCCCGTTTTAGAGATGGGGGCGGAGACACACAGCTGAAGTCACTCGCTAGGACCACAGAACCTTGCGGCCTGTGTACCAGGTTAGTGACCCTTACGCTACTGAACCACCCTACACACACACACGCACGCACGCACTCACACGCACGCACACGCACTCACACGCACATCGATTCATCGCGCATCGCCATGCGACACACGCATGCACACGCACACACTCACACGCACGCACACGCACACACACACGCGCACACAAATTCTCCCGTTTTCCTAGGATCCAACGTCATTTTCAAAACGCGTTTGTTTCTGTGTCATCTCTGCACTCGGGGCTCACGAGGTCCCCTTTCGTCTGCTGTCCCGGCGGCCGTCGGCGGGCGGCCGTCCCTGACCGCGGACCGGGGAGCGGGCGGGGTCCCCACGGGGACGCGCGCAGGGCCGCGGGGCGCCGCCGGCCTCGAAGCAGACTGCCGGGGTCCGGCCTTCGAGCCCGCGGTCAGGAGAGGTAAACAGAGCCTTCCAGAATCTCTGCCACCCTCGGAAGGGCCAGCGCTCCGCACGACGCGGCACCACGACGTCACTGCCGACCCGAAGGGCGCGCGGAGTCGCCGCGCCCAGCGGCCCTTGCTGGGGAGAGTCCGCGCTCTCCGCAGGCGACACCTGCCACCGAGAAGTAGGGCGGACGCCCGGCCGCGGGGGGAGCGGGGCCGAGAGCGGAGGGGACGCCCCCGCCCGTCGCCAGCCGCCTCCGGCCTCCCGCCACCTGCTGCCCCTGCCTCCCGCCTGCCTTCCCCGCCATACCTGTTGCTCTGCCACCTGCCACTTAACCACCAGCCACGCCACCGCCGCCACATCACCCACCACCGGCTGCCACCAGCGGCCACCAGGCCAGCCCCCCCAGCCTGCCACCTGCCGCAGCTACCACACTCACACGCCAGCCACCACCCGCCACCTGCCACTGGGCCTCCCTCACCCGCCACCCGCTGCCACCCACTGCCGCCCGCCACCGCCACCAGCCGCCACCGCGTTTGCGGGTCCCCAGGGCTCGTCTGCAGCCGCATCTGCACTGCACATCACGACCCCCGACCCCGCCTTCTCCTCGCATCCACAGGGTCCCGTTCCTTCCAGGCGGCGACAGTGTTGAGATTATGAATGAATGATCCGCAACCCGCCCTTAGCGTGTCCTTCAGAGTCGGTCAGTGAAAGAAATATCGCTTTGTTTTGTAAAAGGGCCTTTGGCAAGGACACTCGTTCTCCAGGAGACGCAGGTCAAACAGGACAAGGGAAGCTGGCAGAGCAGCCATTCGCTTGCCGCCCTGGCGGGGTGGACAGGGGAGAGGTGGCCGCCGAAGCCCAGAGCTCAGAGTCACTTGGAGAAGTGCCCACGCAGCAAGTCTCTCTGGGGACGCCAGGACCAGGGCACATGTGGTTCTGCTCCGAGCCGAGGAGGAGGACACGGGGTCCTAGGCTTGGCTTCTCCTCAGGACATGGTTCCCTGTCCCAGCCGGTGGCCAGCACACAGGGCCTGGGACGCACATGCGCGGGGGTGTCAGCTGCCGCGGTCCACCAAGTATCATGATAAATGGATGAATCATAGAAACTAATCACGATGCTGAATACCCTGGCCGGACCCTCAAAAATTTAAATGTAAAGATTCTTGTCAAACGTCAGCCCAAGTGTCTGCACACGGGAGCCACATGCCGCACGAGTTTGGTGGGAGCCGCTGAGCCGGATGCAGAAATGGAGAGGAGCTTCGTCTGCAGAGAACTTAGAACAGAAATAACACTGTGCACCCGTCCGCCCGCTCAGACTCACCCCAGGCTCAGCGGGGTGAGCGAAACCCTGACGAAACCCTCTGGTCGGAAGCGGTCAGCCCCGCCCGCCTGGCTCCCAGGCTCCCACGGTCCTGTGACAAGGTGGACGCAGGTGCCGGGAGGCACCTTTGTCTTGCACCTTGCCGCCTTCCCTCCCTCGTGGGGGGACATCGGCGAAACCATTCACTTAACCAAGTGACCAGTCGTATCTACTTGTTCAGCACAAATTATTATTCGTTCTGAAATGACAGATAAGTGGCCTTGTCCAAAGGCGATTGCGTGCAATAAGTGACCCATTAATATTGATAACTTCATAATAAGGCGGCATTCACAGACTGCGTGCGAAGCTGGAAATATTCATTTTGAATGATCTCTGACAAGGATGGGACATTCTCTGAGAGCAAGACCGATTCCAGCTGGGAGTGAGAGAGGACATGGCATCCGAGACGCTAACTCCTTGTCGGTCGTGAAGGACAACAGCGACCGAGCGTCTGGGAGCGTCCGTGGGGGCGGTTTCTCCGGCTGGGGGGAGAAACTGCTGGTCACCTGGGTCTCACGGCCGCTTTCCAGCTGCTCACATCCGAGCTGTGGCAACTCCTAACCCATCGCAGTTCCTACAATTTACATTCGCACAAGGCTTTCGAGGAGGAAGTGCGGATTCCAGCCCGCATCGCCATCAGGTGTCCAGACCACACCGTTCTTCGAAAGGGACTAGGGAACATCCCTTTCTGGGCGATTTTACAAGAGAAGATGTCGAAGCCATCACAGGCAGCTTAGGGGGAGCGGTGAGCCGGTCAGCAGGTACCCGGACTCGAGCCACTAAAGGAGGTGGACAGATAATAAAACGAGACGGGAGGCAGCCGTGAACCTTCCAGAAGAGACGTCCCTCTTCCCAGCTCCAGCCAGCCGACACGTGCAGCGATGACGGCCTCATGCCGCTGATGTCCTGGTATTTTCTGAGGGACGCGGAAATCCAGGCTTCCTGTATAATGCAACCCCTCCCTCTTTTTCGGGGGGTTTTTTTTTTTTCTGGCTTTATTGAGTCATAATTGATATACGGCCTTGTGGAAATCTGAGGTGTACACGTAGTGGTTTTATACACGCGTATATCGCAAGCTTAAAATGATTTCCACGGCCGGGTTAGTTCACACGTGGATCACCTCGCATCGTTACAAGTTTGGACTTTTTTGTTGTGAGAACTCCAAACCTACTCTCTTAGCGACTTTCAAGCACGCGACGCAGTATTTTTAGCTAGAGTCACAGGCTGCACGTCACGTGCCTGGGACTCACCCGTCTTACGACTGCAGGTGTGGACCTTTCGACCTGCCTCACCCGGCCCCCAACCCGCAGCCCCTGCTCCTGGCGACCGCCAGCCCGTTCTCTGTTTCTACGAGTTCATTCCTGTTTTAGATCCCAAACGTAAGTCTTTCTCTGTCTTACTGCCCTTAGCATAATTCCCTCAAGTTTCATCCATGTCGTCTGTCACAAATGGCCAGATTCCCTTCTTTGTCATGGCTGAATAATATTCCACTTGTGTGTGTGTGTGTGTGACATTGTCTTTATTCACTCATCCACTGGAGGAAACTGAGGTCATTTCCTGTGTGGGCCACTGTGAACAATGCTGTGGTGTACACGGAGGTGCAGATAGCTCTTCGAGACACCGAGTTCATTTCCTTTCGGTCCATACCCTGAAGCAGAACCGCTGGATCCAAAAGCGTCCTTAAAGCGGAAATCAAGAATGATAATGACCATCGCAGAAACTAGCAGATGTGTAAAATGCACCCGTAATGCACATATACAGCCAAAGTCGGGCTCCCTTATATTGTAATGGTGCTGTATAATTCACTTACAGCTGTAGATTAAAACTTAATGCAAATGTATTAGAAATAGCCACGACTGCGTAATCCCTTGATACCCAAACATCGACAATTAATCCTTAAAAATACAAAGAACTGTGCGGGTCAAACAAGACACATTTGTAAACTGAGAGTTTTTACACTCTGTCTTTTCTACATCATGAGTCTGAGCTCGTTAACATAATCTTGGGCCATTTCATTTTCACCGAATAGTCTTTCGAGCGTCATGGAACTCTGCCTGCCGAGCACGACCTTGTGCATATTGAATCTAGTTGCTTGTGACACGTGGACAGGAAAGAGAAGGAGACGGGAGGGTGTCGTGGGAGGTCCCGGGGGGAGGCAGTGGGGCGCCCTGCTGGCGGCGGGTACCGCTGTGCCCGCTCCGTGAGGGGTAACCGGGAGGGACGTTCCCATCGCTCCCGAGCCCTCCCAGGCTCCCCTCCGCCCGCTCCGCATCTGCATGCATTGCCTCTGCAGCAAACGCACTTCCTCTGCTTGTGCATTCGATAAAGATGTCACCTTTTCCTCACTTAAGAAAAATCCTGTCTTCTCCATCTCCGTCTGCCAGGTGCCTGTAGGCGGTGACCTCTGCGGGACAGACCACTGGAAGGACGCGGGACAGGAGGAAGCTCAAGGCTCTGACAACTTCGCAGAGTGCGTCCCGAACGAGGACAAGGATATTCGGGGCCCCTCCCTGTCCTTCTGTCCCTCACACCCCCCCATCCATGTCCCCACAGATGGAGGTCCCCGCGCCGCCTTCCAAACAGGGAGCAGGGCCGACTTCAGGTTGTGACCCCATTCTGCAGGAGTCTGTGTCTGTACAACATGACTGACTCAGTGGGGGA
Organism: Pteropus medius; assembly: GCF_902729225.1. NCBI lineage: Eukaryota > Metazoa > Chordata > Mammalia > Chiroptera > Pteropodidae > Pteropus > Pteropus medius. Next base: position 1,295,563 of record NW_024340849.1, on the reverse strand, counting down.
GGACGCGGTCAGAATGATTGATTGGATTCCCCAGGCCTGTGTCTGTTTTGACCGAATTCATTTGGGAAGCCACCCTGGGAGCTCCGTGTCGACGCCCCCAAACCTGGCTGTGTGTCTGACCCTTTGGAAAGGTCTTGCTTCCCAAACTGCCCTAGAAAAGCAGGGCTGCGGAACGTGCAGCGAGCACGCGCCTGAACTCGAACCGCCGTTGGCTCCGCAGTAGAAACATGGCTTCGCGTGGGACCCCGCGCCCGAAGAAGCTTCTCCCCGCAGCGTCTCTGAGGGAGCAAGAAGGAGAAAAATTAGCTTGACCAGGAAAATGGTTTTTAACCTTTATTCCGGGCATAAATCAAGAGGCTCGTTTTTCAGTCTATTCCGGTAGAATTCAATTAAAGGTCAGATTTGTAATGGAGATCCCAATTATTAATGTGTTGCTATTTTAATTATTAATAAGTTGAAATATTTGCATAATGGATAAAGAAATAACCCAAGAACACTTCCGTAGTATCTGAAGACTCTTCAAAATATTTCATCACTATCCCTTTTGTGGGCTCATATAATTCATTTTGAAACACATTTATTTAAAATATGATAAAACCAGTATTAGCGCCATCGGATAATATTAACTAAATTATATCAATCATGGGTCTGAAACATTTTAAAGAAGCCATTTGTGTAGAAATCATCCAAGAGAAAATAGTAAAGATATTTATTGTTTCATATTATCCTTACTATTAATTCCTAAAGACTAATTTGGTTTATGGCCTTTTTTAAGCATGTGATGTCACTTTACCAGTCAAGGCATGGACTCTAAGCGTTCTGATGAGGGTAAACGTGTCACACGTGTGAGCTTCTTAACTGTGTTCTATCAGAATTCACTTTTCCAAATGCAGTTTATCAGAACCTAGACATATCTGTTTCTGACACAAATAATAAATCTGACAAAATTAGGTAGCAAATGAATGATTGATATTATAATGTTACCTTTAAGGTAACATTCAGCTCAAAGAAAAGATGCTTCCTAGTTGTTTGCTTTTTTAAGATGGTATTATGATAATGTAAAAATTGTCTTTTAAGTTCGAAGTGCCATTTAAAATTTTTATTATCAGCGTTATGTGATTGATAGAATTATAAAACTATGTGACCTTAAAGATTGAGAATAATTTTGTGTTTTTTTATATAAACATGTAAAACATGTAAAAATTACTGGCCCCAAGAATCAGTCGACACCCTCTTTTTAAAGGAGAAAAGAACTAGAATCTTTCAGCTTCGGAGAAATAATTTATTCAGGGACATTTGAGGGCGGAATGAGCGATTCTGACTAAAATGAACTTTTCGATAGCTTATGTGATATTCATTAGGGTTTCGTTTAACCAATGTTAGTAATTATAAGAGACACAAAATTCACTATTAATTAGTTCATCATTAATTATTTAGAAATAGGCCTTTATAGGACGGCTACTTTCAAGTCCGTTTTTTATGTCTTGGGTGGATTTCTCACGTTTCTTGAATTCTTTTCACTTGCTAAAAGTTTTACTTCCCTTGTTTATTACAGCTACAAGGCTGAAGGAGTTTTGTTCTCCCAAAGATTGATATCAAACCCTGAGTTCTTTATTTGGGGGGATATGATTCAAAATTAATGTAGAAGAAACTGTGTTTTAAAAAGAAATATATATATTTTTAATTATGAAAGCTTCTAGTTTAAAATATCTTTTTTTTTTCCTAATAGAAGCAGAGCAGATGGCTTCGGGAGAAAGCAGCGCCCGCCTTCAACTGTGACTTTAAAAAGGAAGTAGCAGCACAATGAACTCTTACGACCTGAGGCCGAAGAAGAATTTTTTTTTCTCATGGATGAACTTACCTAGATTAAAAAAACAGGTTAGTTTGTGCATCAAGAAGGCTACTGTTTGATTTTCCTGTGTTTAAATAGGTTTCTTTGTTCATTTTCCCATTTTTATTGAGATATGATCGACATGTCACGCTATTAATTTAAGGTGCACAGCGTAACGATTCGATGCGTGTATATACCGTGAAGCGACCGCCGCGAGAAGCCCAGTTAACATCTATCGCCTCATAGTTAGTTTTTACTCTTGTGATGAGGACATTTAAGATCTGCTCTCAGCAACTTTCGAGTGTGTGATAAGATCAGACTCGCCCGGCTGCGCCTCGATGCCCGGGGACCCGGGGACTGGCCGGGGACTGGCTTCCGCGGAACCAGAAGTTCCCACCTTCCGGACCCCGCCCCCCCCCCCCCGCTTCTGGCCACGGGCAATCAGCTCTCTGCTCCCATGAGGTCGTTTCTGGCGTCGTTTTTTGTTTGTTCTTTGTGTTTTGTTTTTTTAGACTCTGCATGTGAGTGAGATCGCAGGGTTTGTCTTTCTCTGTCTGACTTACTGCACTTGGCACAACGTCCCCAAGGTTCATCCATGTTGTCGCAAATGGCAGAATTTCCTTCTTTGTTATGGCTGAACAATGTTGTGTGTGTATATACGTTACATATACATGCCATCACGTACACACATGTAAGCGTATATAAAATGCTTAATAAGTATGTTTAATAAACATACACACACACACACACGTTTTCTTTATCCACTCATATCTTGATGGACGCTTAGGTTAGTTCCACGTCTTTGCTGTTGTAAATAAGGCACAATGAACGTGGGGGTGAAGTCAGTGATTCAGACACCGATCGAACCTCCTCTGGCTCTGTTCCCAGCAGCAGCATCGCCGCGTCACATGCTAGTCCTAGTTTTACTGCTTCGAGGACCCTCCACACTGTCTTCCACAGCGGTGGCATCAACTTACATTCCCTCCAGTAGCTGTGCCCACAGCGTTCGAAGTCTGCGTCATCTGCCCTGGCAGCGCACCCTAACGTCTTCACGCACTCATGTCGCTCCCTCGCACAAACATCTGCTGGGCACCTGCTTCTTCCGCAGCGAGACCCTTGACAGCAAATGGACGGCAAAGGACAGCAACGCGACCGGATGCTCCTGCTTCAGGCGCCGGGGTGAGCACAGCAAGGGAGCACCGTGAGCAGAGACGATGCTGATGAAGATAAAGTACGACCCTTTCTTACGAGAACCGCCTTCGATCGACACGCTTGATTTGTTTGTTTGTTTATTGGAAGCGCTTCTTAGGCTTAGTTGGATATACTTGGAAATAACGCATCGTGCTCAGGCACACTTACATTAGGAGAGAGACGTGAACTCGATGAGAGTGTCCGTCGCCGCCGCCCCGTCTGACGAAGCCCACCCTGGGACCTGAGGGTCAGGCTGCCACGCCACCGTCCAGGCACGGGGCCCGTGTGGGGTCTCACCCTAGTCCTCGGGGTGCGCCCCGCCACCGTCTCTGACCAGCGCCTCAAAGTCACCGATGACTCTATGTGTTTTCTATCATTAAAATATGACTTTATTTCAAACCGTCCACTTTAAATAATTCAAGAACATTCAAGGGATCAAATCGCCTTAGAGCAACGTCTTTCATTGAGTTATTCCTTAATGGAGTTCACCACGTGTTAAGATGGGATTTGCCGTGCGTCACACACATGCATTAGCGAGGCGCCTAAGTCCCATTACGAGGCCCCTTCGATGGAGTTCAATTTTTTCTCTTACTTTTCTTATTGACAATAACAAAAATGCAGAGTGGAGACCTGTGTGAGACGTATCTCTTCCGATCCCGAGCATGCCATTAGCGCCGAAGAGACGCTCTGGTTTAAAACCACCGAAGGGATAGAATTCTGTGGTTAGCACAGCCACAGACCACAGTTGCCCTTAAACGTCAAGGTCCGTGCAGGGGTCAAGGTCAGGGTGAGAAGCAGTAGCTCAGGAGGGGCAGAAATCCTTCTCCGGAGAGAAAGGTTTGCTGATAGCAGTTCTTGGTTGGTTTGATAGCAGCTGTAAAAAACAAACTCGATTTAGCGTTTTGGGGACGAAATGAGAAAACAATATGAAAACACAAAACCGAGAGGTTTAGAGTCTTCGACGTCAGTACAATTTTACCAACTGTATGATTCAATTTAAAAACATTTACTTCGAATTTAAAAAGTCACTTCAAGGACTAAAGAAACGAGAGAGATGCCATTCATGTTCTTAAAATTCTCACTCGTCCTGTCGGAGCGAGCCGTAAAGTGACTGTCCCCTCTCCCGACACACGCGGAGGCATTTAAGATCGTGAATCTGCACTTGCCTTAAAATCAAGGGCAGCCTGTCATATTTTTCCCATCACAAGTTCTATTATTAATTTCATGACATGGTTTATACTCAGTTATTGCTCAAATTCCAGGAAATACAGAAATAATGGCCGACGTCGCTGGTATTGGGACAGCTGGCTTGCCTTGGACTCAGTTCTGTGGATGTGGGAAGCATCTCGAACACTCGTTTTCATCGCTGCGATGTCCTTCGTCCGCGGTCCGGCTACTCGCCCGGCGGCTCGGGGGCCACGGGGTGCAGAAGCGCCCTCGCCCGGGCTGACATCGCGCACCCAGGGGGCCGCGCCCTGGGTCCCCGCGGGGAGGCGCGGCCAGGCCTCTCCCTCCCCGCTCGGTGGCATTTCTCTTTTCTTCCTTTTCTTTTGCTTTTTGGTTCGTTTGTTTTTTAAATCCTCCCACAGGCGACGTGAGGCTTCTCCGTTCCCGCCCTCTGCGTCTGCAGGCCCAGCTCTTGTTCACGTCACATTAGAAGAATTGAGACGAGATCGTACGACTGGGTCACAAAAGGATGTGTGAAATGGGACGACGTGGAATTCTGGAATTCAGAGGAACTTTGCACATCATCTGGATAAGGTCCCATGGATCACAGCTGAAGAGAAAAAAAGCCAGAAGTCTTTAAAGGGTAAATATCTCCTAGAGAACACTGGGCAGCTGGGAGTGACACGGAGCTTCCGCCACCGTCGCCCGGCAACGGTGACTATGTATTTGAGGATAAAAATAGGGAATTAATTTACCTTAATGATAAAACGTATGAAGAAAAATAGCACCGGAATCAGGAGGTTTAAGTGACGGGACCGTCACAAAAATAGCTGCCTATTTTCTAACGTAAATGAAAGTCATGCTGGCCACGTGTTTCCTGGTCGCCATTCGACATTCACAAATGCAAAAGGCTTAGCTAACGCGCACCTTGCCCTCGCCCTGCTCCTAAAACCCTGCAGTGTCTGAGAACAAAGCGCTTTCGTACTGGCTAAGATGCCAGCACGTGTGTCGTTAAAGCGTTAGCACTGGCTTTGCTGAACGAAGGAAAACTTGGGAACGAGCCGCTTGCAAAGGAATGAAGCTCCAACTCAAAATCCCACTTCGAACGTTCCAGTGGAAAGCGTGGTTCTACGACCGCCTCGGAAAAGGGACCGAGTCGCTCCAGCTCGAGTTCTCACTTGCGAAGCCGCCCATTGCCCCGCTGAGAATGTCAGTGGCAAGCTATGCTTCCCAGCTGGAGCTCCTCGGAAGATAAGTATTAATTCATGATATTTTGCTTAGTGCGGAGCATAACACCTCGTTTATGACGCCCTGGAGAATAATTTTTAAAGCAAAGAAGGCATCATCTCATGTATTCCATGAAGAGCATGTATAATGATTAAAATAAAACAGAGGTAACATTAGTGACTAAGAAACATCTGAATATTATAGCAAACAATTTTGTACAAAAATAAAGTGCATGTCACTGCCATGGAAATTGCTGTATGGGAAACATTGTAACACTGGCCAACTTCTACAATGTCTGGAACCACCACACATGTGCGCGGGTAGCTCAGGAGTCTCGAAAAATGTCTGTGCTTGATGAGCATATGTCCATTTCAATACAACCAATAAAACTCCTTGAAACACATAAACTTGGAAAAAAATCTGAAGTGTTAGAGAAAAATGTATATTTAATGCGACATTTTGAATACTTTCATTTTCCTTTCTATACCAACTTCATTTAATCGACTGATTAAAATCAAAGTGGATTTTAAAGATAAGCACTCATTTTAAAAACGATAATAATAAGATTTCATCTTTGAAAAATAGATAGGAATTAAGATCGGTAAGCCTTAAAGTGCCAGGAAAGGAGAGTATATGCCGTCTTCAGATAACTTTAAGACATTTTCCTATTTTACTTCAGCGCTGACACAGTTTCTTAAGAAAAACATTATTTATAAAGAGAGAAAGTAAAAAAAAATAGATAAAATTTTAAATAAATAAAAAGTTATTTTTGTTTAAAAACAAATTAGTTAAACAGGGTCTTGAAAACTTTCACCATATACTTTTCTTTATGTGAGAAGATGCATTTAGGATTTCAACACTTAATAATAGGAAAGTACATGGTGCGAAGCAGTCAAAATATATATTCTTAAATATTTATAAAATTAACTATGGAATATGTTGTGGAAATTAAAATAATTTTAAACTCTTTCTTTCCTTGAAGTTACGTAGAAAGAAGAAACCATCCTCAAAAGTGAAAATGAAATCTTAAGTTATTTTTTTTGGAAATTAACTTATTTGAACATTATTTAGAGTTGAATGAAAGAAAATTATCATATAGCACGTATAAGAAATAAGTGATAGTTTTTCCCATTTCTACACATAAACCATTTTTTTAAAATGTAGTTTGAACTGAAAGGGAAAACCAATGTTATTTGGATTTGTTATTGTTTGAAAAACACATTGGCTTTTCTGGAAAAGAGAGCCGGTCCAAGAATCCTACTAAAATAAAACAAATAAAATAAAATAAAATAAAATAAATAAAATAAAATAAAATAAAATAATAATAAAATAAAATAAAATAAAATAAAATAAAATAAAATAAAATAAGATGAAATACAATGAAATAAAATAAAATAAAACAGTGACCTCCACCGAGTGACTCGTCAGCGACGTGCTGGGCGATATGATACGTGTGAACACATGACCTCCAAGTCCGTTCTCACCTGTCAATTGTGAGGTTGTGGTTTGACCTAAACAATGAAGAGTCCTACGGCACGTATTTTGGTATAAGTTAAGGGTATCAAATTACTGGGTGTTGGAAGAAGTCATCCAAGTGGCCTAAAGGAGCAGACATTGAAGGACGCAGACGTGCATCTCCGAGAATAGAAACCATTGCTCAAGAAAGGCAGGGCACCAATGTACCCAGTTCCCAGGGAAGACCTCCATAATTACAGACCACCGAGCCCGGAGCTGGCGCCGTATAATTAAGGACAGAATAATCTAACTCTTCCATAAAGTACAAATTAATGGGGCCATGTCTCCAAAACACAGCAAAGATTGAAAGCCCCAGAGAAGGTCAATGGAGGCAGTTATAAGAATCTCCAGGGAGAAGTTTCATTTAACTTGAAAACAAATAGCCTATGGAGGCCGGTGAAATGATTAAAATGTGCATTTAATTAAATGGAAACTGTCAAGTCACTCCCTGGATGATGAACAGAAACAAAATCAAAGATATCAAACTCTAAATATTGGTGTACGGACGAATGTGTTTTCTTCCTGTTATTTTTGGCGTCACAGAGGACTCACTGCAGTCACCCTTCATGAAGACAGCAAAGCGCATCTTCCCTGCAAGATATTATCACCTAAGTTTTTAAAGTTGCAATTTCAGCACGACAAATTTAGGACATGAATTTCAGCGTGTACGATGAGACCACAGCGTAACTGGCCACTCGTGTGCACCGTTTCCTGCATCTCAAACGTCGATCTTGACATAGATTTAGTGTGATTGATGAGTCTAAGAGCACATCTGATCCCATTAAACCAATCAGACGAGAAGCTTTTCAGATCACATTAAAGTGCCTATTTTTCTTTGACTTATTCAATGTGTTATTTAAAACGGTTTTTATTTAGCTAGTGGAAGAACCCTTTTTTCACGGCGTATTATTTAAAATAGCCTTTTTGATCTGGACTTACGAATATCGGCTTGTTATAACACAGACCTTTTTTTCCATCAACAACGTGAGAAAAACAAAGAATTGTGCTATCATTAAGAGAGCTAAAAGGGCCCATCCTGAGTGGCTTCCCGGCTGACAAGTAAAAGTACCATGATTTTACCGATGGAAAAAACGGATGTAAAAATCCTTTGCGGTGTTGGTGTCCTGTTGCCTGGAAGGACATTTTTCTCTTCGAGTGCTAAAACGTTGTCATTGTGTAGCTGACTCTTGACTGTCTTAAAAATCACTTAAGAGGCGAAACCGTAGTTGGTCCCCACACATCCCCCAGCTCACTGCGATGCCAGCCGGAGCACTCGACCTTGAACGTGACCTTGGGCTAGCACGAGCGTTTTCTGTTGTGTCTTAGTCTGTTATCGTATTTCCTGTAAACATAGCCTGGATGGTGTTCATCAAAATTATTAAAAGCAGTGTGGGAGAAGCCTTCCTCTGAGGGGAAAGACAGTTAAATAACTTAGAAGCTCAATATCTTTCCAGGGACATAAATTCAGAGGCTGATCTTTAATGTTATTTGGGGGGGAAACGTAATTAAATAATATGGACCTAAACCAAATAAAGGAAAACTCAAATAATGATCATTTATATTTCGTGGAAATCATCATTGATATAAATTAGAATTCGGAAAGTGGAAACCAAGAAGGTTCTGGTTAGCAAGCCCCCTGCCTGCTTCGTAACTGCACAAAGATGCCGATGATGCCTGTATGAGCTTGTAACGTCCAGATTACACAACGCAAACGAGTTTCCCAGCAAGCACGGGTCCAAAAGTGCCACGGCCACCTGCAAGCACACTGCCGTCCCTTACAGGGACACCTGTCAGGCCGTCTGTGAGGCTTTCCCAGCGAGTCCAACGCAACTGGAAGGAATCTCACAGCGAGGCGCTGCCCGCGAGACGAGGCTCACGTTGCCCCCACGGTCTGTGAAAAACGTCTGCACAGTAAGAAACAAGACGATGAAGTTCAAGGGACTAAGCCGTCTCAGCGACGGTGAAGGGAGAGTTTGAAGGCTTAAAGTGATTCATTAAAAGTAAAACATGAGTTAGCACTCAGGAAGAGAGCAGGAAGAACGTCTTCGGAGAATCGCGTGGGCGTTTTCGGTCGGAACATCCGCAAGACGGAGTCAGACACCGAGGAGGTTTATTAGAAGATATTCTAGAATCTCCTGCTTTCGCGTTTTAAAACAACTCTACGATATTGAGCTGTGAGGATTTTGCTGTCAAAGCCAAGGGCTTGAATTAAATTGGGTTTCATTGTTCTACGATGTCAATATTTTTTATACTTAACATGTGACTATTAAATATTTTAAATATATGAAGGTTCCCGGGTTAAGCACGCGGCAGGACATCGGAAGCTGCCTTTCCGCTCGTCCGGACCGATGGCGGGTCCGATGCAGATGCCAATGGTGCCCAGTACACCGATACAGGTGACAAACGATCGACGATGTCAGGATGATACGGAAGTGACTGCTACGCGTCCTGACGTTGGGATCTACAGCTGACCTTCCCCAGCGAGCCGTGGGCCACGCAAACACATTGTCGAAGTCACGGAACAGGGGAGGGAGGACACGCCGCTGCCTCACACAGGCCACTCGAAACGAAACCTAGCGAGACGGACTCGTTGCCAAGCTTGAAAGTCAGAACTGATGTAACGAATATGGCGATGATCTGCGGAATCACTGCTAAAGAGCTGACGGAACAAGTCATTGTAGCATTGGTGAGTGGTGGGAAAGCGTCCTTCGACAGAGGTAAGGGACGCTGAAAATCACACCGTTAGTTAGGCGCGATCGTTTCATTCCGTGAGCCGCTCCAAGATTTTAGCAAGTGCTGTTAAAATGAACAAGAAAATTAGCATAAACGAAACACAGAAGCGGGAACAGCTAAGAAAAGATGAACTGGCCCCAAATTATCAAATGGACCATAAATGAAGCGTGCAGGCAGGAGGACGGATTCTGAGAGAGAAACGCCCAACACTGATGTTCAACTGTCAAAGACGTAAGTCGCTCTAAATTGCACACAATCAAGAGGCTTCTTTGTCTGGGGAGCTAATTTTGCCTTTTGCTTCTGAGGCGGGAAGTGACCGCGCGGGTTGGGAAGTGGCGCGTGCTCGATGTCGTCACGGGCACACGTCACCGTCTTGCTGCACCTGCTCGTCTGCCACCAGAGCGAAATTCCTCTGATGGACACATTTCAGGGGCCATGGGATTAGGTCACAGAAATTCTGATGCGTGTGCCCATCCTGAGTGGCTTCCCGGCTGACAAGTAAAAGGTCTCGTAGGCAAAAGACAATAAATACTTCATGTCTTGACGATAAGTATCGTTCTATCGGACCGGTTCAATAATTAAAACTGTGAACCTTCCAGATCTGAATTTACACATTCTAAGCTCTAACTTTTGGGGGCAAGACCTAGGATTGGCAGAGAAAAATGCAGAACACCGTGTGTGGTTTTGGGGGTCGTATCGCTGTGCTGCTGACCACGGTAATGGTCTGGGCCTGCGCCCCGCCAGAGGCCCCCCTTCACCAAGCCTGGGGGTCCTCAGGGCCGAGAAAGGGGATGAGTCACACAACCCCGCGCTTTTCAGTATTCAATCAAGACTGAATGGATTCACCTGTTCATTAACTAACGTTTTCTGAGACAGAGTCCGTGCAAGGAGCTCCCCCTAAAACCCCCTGTGCGAACCTGAACACGAGTCCCGTTAAACATGGTGTTCTCTGAGACTGAACCCTGAAAGTCGTCTTTATCGCCCTCGCCCTCTTCTTGGGGATCTGACAGGCAGAGTCCGGTGTCTGAGACACGGTCGGCTCTCATCCGAAAGCGACTGTCTCTGCGTGACATCTGGTGTACGTCCAGAGAGAAAAGTGGCATTCGGAAGGAAACGTTGACAGTAAGGTTTTCGGAATGCCGTGTGTTGTGACATGACCCCAGTCACTAGTTATTTTTCTGTCATAAGAAAAAGTCGAGAGGTCAACTTGGATTGCATTTTTAGTATTTCCTCCAGCATGGTGTATTGGATTACATTTAGTTCATGTTACATTCAAGAATAATGTTTTTGCGAAAAAGGTGATCTCAGTGCAGTTGTGATAGTCTTGAGAATTCTCAGCTGAAAGACAATATTCTCTTCATAGGTCTCCAAACCATTTAGTGCATGTAAGAAAAAATAAGACAGATCCAGCCTCTCTCTATAGAGGACACGATACTCAGGAGGAAATGGGGTGTGTGTGGGGTGCGGACAGAGCTTCATTCCCTGGGGTGGGTGGGGTAGGGGGCAGCTCTCACCTGGGCAAGAATCTGGGCTGCACGTCCAGTAACATCCACCAGAGGGCACTAGGCCCAAGGTAAGAGAAGTGAGCATTGTAAAAATGATACATTTAAATAGGATAATTTACACTTACATTACCAAGATGCTGATATGTATATTTTAAAAGTTAGAAAGTATAATATTTCCTTTATTAAAAAATGCTCAAATGAGGGCTACTAAATACCAGCTTCCGGTTTTTTTTTTAGATAGTGCTGCATCTGGAGAAAGAAGTTACATCTGTATTTATAGATATGAAGTTATTTTTGTACGTACCGGTTCCTGTAAAGAGAGGAAAACACACGCTGATATTCTCGCGGTAGCCGTCGCGCGTGTGCTCACGGAGGCTTATAAATGCTGTTTTCCCGCTTCTGCATCGTCTAAATAGAAACGCACGGGGAAGCCAGGAGCGGGCAGACCTAAATGAGGAGGCCCAGGTGCGCCTTGCAATCAGCCTGCAAATCGCTCCACGGGAGGCGGGGCACCTTCGTCCCTGCCACTTCCGTGGCTGCGCGGGGGCTGCGGGACCACACACAGCGGACCCGCGCTCTTAGGAAGGCTGCCGAATGCTCACTGCATTTTCCCAGTGGCATGGCGCACAGTTACTATTTAATATTCACCACCGGCGTTCCTGCAATTGTCAAACCTTGTGGAAAAGCCCGATGTGCAGTGACCCCGCGGGTCCAGCTGTGCGACACTGGCCACAACACAGGCTCGTCCCCCGGCCGGCCGCAGCGCGGGGCTCCTTCACGTGCACGGAGGGGTCCATTTCAGAAGCCTGTGCCATGGGTACTGACCCAAAACGTGGACAACGAAGCAACCTCACAGCTGTGAGAGCAGGGGGTGCGGCGAGGCACCCATGTGCTGTGTGGAGGCCAAAGCAGGCAGGGGACTCGTTAGAGGCATTTTTAAATTAACTTTTTTCAATGCCTTGCTTACTCCTTGTGAAAGATTGGAACACAGAGGTGAGCCAAAGGAAGGGAAGAAGGCCGCTCCCGATTTCAGAACGCAGTCGGGCCTTATAACACGAGTTCTATTTCTGCTACTGTTCGTTGTTATGCTCAGACTCGACCTTAGTCATGTGACGGTATGGGTGATTCTTTCGTGGCAGGCAGACACCACCCTTCCAAACGAATGCTGTGGACCAAAGGCAGGGGTCCAGGCACGCCGTGGGATGTAGCCGCCCTTGGAGAGGGGGCATCTCAGTCACCGCTGTGAGCCTGGCTGGCGGGGCCTGCCACCCAGTCACCGTCTACCGACGTGGTCCCCTCGTTCCAGACGTTAAGCCTCAGCGTGCAGCTCCTTCCTCACAGGACGGGTTTTCCACACAGCGGTGTCTGTGAGTGGCTCCCGTAAAGTGCAGCAGCGTGGTCACAGAATAGTGGCCGTGGTCACCAACCCCGGCTGTCGCATTTCTGCCTCCGGAGGGTGCGGGGTAAACCCCAGACCTGGCCTAGAAAACACACACGCGCGTCTGTCTCACGGACTGGATTTCTGTGTCCCCGGCACCTTTTTCACGATGGAGAAGCGGAGGCAGCTCCTCGATGAACTTGAGGTTAAATCTTGTCAGCCTGGCACGATAATGGAAAAGGACTCGGCCCGCAGCCGCCGCCGCGTTATTTACTGCTTGTTTTAATGGGCTCTTCGGGGACATTCTATCTGCGATATGTAGCAATTCACATGAGCCCTGTTGAGGAATTTCAAACAAGGTCACCCTGTGGAGACGCCGGGTGGCCGCCGGCCGGGGGCGGGAAGTCACCGTCTTGGCTTCCCACGTGGCTCGGTCTGCTGGAATGGGACCTTCAAAGCACCTGTGCAGAGAGCGTAACAAACCCACACGAGCGAAGGAACGACCGAGCATCTCAGAGTGGACGCCGGGGCTGGGAGGCTCGTAGCACAGGAAGGTGGGGCTGTCGGGGGGTGAACAGTGCCCCCCAAATTCACGTCCACCCAGCGCCGTGGGATGTAGCCGCACTTGGAAACAGGGTCTTTGCAGATGGAATGGAGTTAAGTGGCGGCCGTCGTGCATGGCGGCCCCGAGCCCACGCCGGTGTCCCCGCCGAGGCACACACAGGCACACGGAGCGAGACGATGAAAGCAGGTGGGGTGTCTGCCAGTGAGGAGCACCTGGGGCGCCCGGAAGCCAGGACGAGAAACGGCGCAGACGCCCCCCGAGCCTCCGAGGGGAACCCACCGGTCTGACCCCTTGGTTGCAAACTCTGGTCCCCTGGCCGGCGAGAGAGCAGGTCTCTGCTCGGTTTGAGCATCCGCTGGCAGCCACGGGAATCTGCTGCTGGCTGCACTGCCAGCGCCTCCCAGGAAGCGCTGGTGGGCGCCTGTGGGTCCGGGAGCCTGGGGACCTGGAGGCCACGAGTCCACTGTCCTCCGCATGTGGCTTGAAATGGACCCTCCATCTCATCTCTCCAGTGGGCTCTACAAATTCTCAACAAACTGGATGATGTGCGCCTCTGGAGAGGCCCTGCCCTGTGGGGACAAACACGTGGCTGGCCAGTGGGGGCGGGAGAAACAGCCAGGAACGGGCAGGTGGGGTGCGGGTGGGGGTGGGGGTTTGGAGGTGTGGGGTGGGGGAGGAAGGAGCCCGTGGGCTGGGCAGTGCCGTGCGGGCCACATGCGGCCGTCTCTGAATAAGGACTTCTTGTCCTGGAAATCGCCGCGTCCGTGGCATCGGTGAAGCCACGCTGGCTTCGACTGAGGGGTGACGGTGTCTATGACAGGGATTTCCCTGTGGTCAGTTCCGTTTCTGCTCTTTCGTGCTTCGTCATAGGCACCGAGCCTCTGCTATACCAAGAAAAAGGAGGCCTGTTTCTCCTTGTACTCCTTCTGGCCTGGGACGGGCAGGCTCCCGAGTCGGGCCTGCGGAGCCCCGCGTGCTTGCTGAGCGGAGGGGGTGGCCCTGCAGCCACGGCCTGGCCCCGCCCTCAGCGCAGGCCCCGCCCTCAGCACAGGCCCCGCCCTCAGCACAGGCCCCGCCCTTCATCTCCGCTGCTCACGTGTTTTCTTCCCTGCGGGGAGAGACACACACAGCCTTCTGCAGTGCGTGACGCTACTGCCTCACCACTAGGCCGGAGGCGGGGGTACCCACGCAGCTCGTAGGTAGCCGTGTGTTCAAACTCTGGTAATACGAGAGCTGAAGTAGCTGAGGGACCCCCCATTCTCCAGAGAAGCCGAGGTGGTGCGTGCTTCGCTTTCGTGGCCGGTAGCAGGTGGCCGCAGGCGCGGCCGCCGGTAAAACAGGCAGATGCCTCTGTAAGGTGAGTGCCGCGGGCTGCAGCAGGGAAAACGTGTTTTCCAGGGGGAAGTTTGGTACTTTATTTGAGACATAAGCACAAGAACAAACGGGAAACACCAACAGCAAGTAAAGAATAAAAATAATACCTGATATTTAAAGCTCGGTCCCCGCGCTGCCTAGAGGCGCAGCGAGCCGGGCGACGCGTGGGCGGAGACGGCCACTCGGACCTTAAGCCCTGGCTCTACGTGGCTGGGCTGTTTCTCCGTTACCGGGTGGAGCGCGTGTGGGCGGGGGGAGGACATGAGGGACGGCGGTGCACACGTCATTTCTAGCGCGAGCTTTCGAAACCTTCGTTCAAGGTTTTGCGATCCCACGGGTACCGGGGCCTCTCTCGGCAGCGAATCTCACCCCGATGTGAGGCCGGCGGGGTCACCGGCAGCCCGGCCTTGCGGGAGCTGCGAGGGGTCTCCCTCCGGGGCCGGTGGGGCCGGCTCCGTCCTTCTCGGCTGTGTGTGGTCTCAACGTTACTTGCTGACGACGGCGATGACAGTCTACAGCGCCGACCCCGCCAAGGACTCCCATTTTTTTTCAAAGCTCTAACAAAATTTCCTCACACGCAAGGGTAACGTTGGCACAGAATCGTGGGAGATTTTGTTCCAACGGGAACGAGGGCAGATTCCAATGCATTAGCGCGGAGCGTTTTGTTTGGAATCACAATTCAGGAATTCGGCCCCGCCCCCTCATCTGAGGGGTACGCCCCAGACCCCCAGTGGGTGCCTGAAACCCCAGATAGCACTGACCCCTAAGTACACTACGTTTTCCTGTACACACACACCTATGGTAGAGTTTAGTAGGTAAGCGAGGCACAGTAAGAGAGTGACAATGATAACTAATAACGACGTGAAGCATCGTGCCCGTGCCCGCGATGAAGGGCACGTCAACGCCGCTCTCTTCCTCTCGCCGGCAACTAAGTTTCTCTTTCCTTTCCCTAAACCTGCGGGTGGGAGATTTGTTCTTATCACAGATTTTAGCCACCTCAGCACAGAGCTCTTTTCTTTCCTTATTCACTTGAGAGCTGTCACCTTTTCACTGAAAGGAAGCGCTTTGGGACTTCTCGTTGGCATGTCTGAATTGCCGGCATCCCCGCTCTTGCACTTTGGGGACAGTGTTAGGAACTGTGACACCACGACACAAGCACTGTGACAGCATCCCAGCCCATCTGATCACAGAGAGGACAGCTAACAGGTGGGGGCGCGGACAGGGTGCAGTCACCAGATGCAGGGACGAGTCACACTGGGTGACACAGAGCGGGATGGCTGGAGAGTTCACCAAGCTACTCAGAATGGCTGCGACTTAAAGCATCCGGATTAGGCACTTCTGGAAGCTTCCGCGAAATACTGTCGGAGCATGGTGGACCCGCACACCTGAAGCCACAGACAGCGGAGCTGCGGGTGGGACTGGGCTACGTGGTCTCCGCTGTCAGGGCGTCGCCCCAGGAGACGACAGTCCCCTGCCCTGTGTTTTGCTCAACAGCAGAGAAGCAGATGTCAGCGGACCGCGGACACTGGGGCCTACTGGGACCGGCCACCTGCTGGGTTGCTTGCGGGCGACGCGGCACACACGTTGACACAGCGCGAACGCAGTGCTGGCTGGACCCACGTGGGCGCGGAGGTGGCTCAGGGACTAGGGGGGCCCGCACAGACGAACCCCGCGCAGCCTGGCACGTCCGTCGTCTGCAGGCGGTCGCTGTGTGCCCTCGCGGCGCCCAGGCTACATGGGGCGCAGGTAGGCAGGTACCCCTGGGCGCCTCTGCTCGCGGGGACACCTGCCCACGTTCTGCGGCCTCTTCCGCGGGGCACAGAGGTGCACCTGTCCACACGCACTCGCGGTCGCCTCTCCGGGCGGGGCTGGCGCACGCGCTCTCCGCTCCTTAGCTGCTCCAGGAGCAGCCGCAGGCTGCGGCCAAAACACACTCAGCTCAGAGCCACGTGGGACCGCGGCGCTGGCCTCCTTCGCCTGCCCTGGGCGGGAGCTGAGGTTGGGGGGCGCCCTCTCTGGCCAGGTCAGTGATCCCCAGCCCGCCCGCCTCTGCTGGGCCACGAGCCCTGCCTTTGCGGTCCCAGGAGCCCCGGACGGACAGGCCCAGGGCGCTGTGTCCCCACCTCGACCTCCCCGTGCTCAGACCCGGCATTGGGGCCTTTTCCAAGACTATCGAATAAAAATACAAGAAACTAAAAAGTAAAATGAATAAATAAATAAATTTAAAACAGAGAGGTGAAGCTCTAGGGCCAGGAAACGCAGCTAAATCACACTAGGACGCCGACTTGCTATTTTCATCCAAGTGTATTCAACCGTCTTTAGCATCAATTTTTATCTCAAAAATGCTATTTTGCCCTTCAACTTCGGGAAAAGCGCTCAGCTTCTCTCTTCTTTAAAGCTTCGGGTGACCTTTTTTCCTGGTGTAACCTTCTCGGCGGGTTTACGGGAGGTGTGTGTGTGTGTGTCTGTGTCTGTGTGTGTGTGTCTGTGTCTGTCTGCGTGTGTCTGTGTCTGTGTTCTGTGTCTGTGTCTGTGTTCAGTGTCTGTGTGTCTGTGTGTGTGTGTCTGTGTGTATCTCTGTGTGTCTGTGTCTGTGTGTGTCTGTGTTCTGTGTGTGTCTGTGTGTGTCTGTGTGTCTCTGTGTGTGTTCACCTGCCTCTGTGTGTGTGTGTATGCAGTGTGTGTGTGTGTGTGTGATATTTCTAAGAAGCGGATGGAGAGAGCGCGGCGCGTAAGTTCGTAGAATCTCTTTCTCCAGCATGAAGTACTTCATCTCACACCCTCGTGATAACGGCAGGAGCCTGACTCAGAAATTCCCCGCATGGAGGAAACGTCCTGGGGCGGGCGCGGAAGCACACCTCCTCCGGGAGCTCAGAGAGAAGCGCACAGGTGCGCCGCGCTCACGCCGCAGCCAACGTCCACCTGATCGTCCTCCCGCAGCTCCTTCTGCGCATGCGCATCCCAGCCCCGAGCACGGGCCCCTGCACGCCGCGGGGACCATCTCGCTGGCAGCGATGGGGCTTCAGAGCTCCCCGGCCCTGAGCGTTGCTTTAACGGATTTGTCCTGCATTAATCATATGGACTAGCAAGTAGAGGTTGATTAGCTTTATTTATTATTTTTGCATCGGCAATTATTTTAAATTGGATGTTGGGCATTTTAAAATTAGATTTGCTTACTGTGAGTACAAGGAAAGATATACGCTATGTTTCTGACCGCTTTAAAGGAAGAATAATGTTAGGCGCAGTTATGACATCAGCATGCTGCGGCCCCAAAGATGCATATCTGGATCCACCGCAGGCTGAGCACTGACGTCTGCGCCGGCACGTGACGCCTTGACGGTGCCGCCGGTGTGACCTGGGGCAACCTTACGTTTGTTTGCAGATGGGGATGGCCCAGGGCGTGCAACTCAATTGACATCACCCGTTAAGGGACTGAGAGGTGAAAAACAACATCCTGTGTCTTGAGTATCACAGCACCAAGAGCACTGCTGGCTGCGGCCCACGCGGAACAGGGAAGCGATGCCGCCCGCGACCGCATTCGGCGGGTGCCTGTGGGGCGGACCCCGGGCTTACCGCGAGCAGCTGGCGTCAGTCCAAGAGAAACCACTGATCCCCCGTTAGCGAAGCAAAATAGAATGAGCCTTCCTTGCAACGTCGCGTTGAAGTGGCAGCTTTTAGCTCTTCAGAATCACCTTCCCTAATGAGAGGCATGTGATCCAGCCGGTCATCTTCCTGCTGTAAATTCTAACGCATATTCACAGCCACACGCCTTTCACCTTCCATGAAACAGCCCTCGTGCAAACGGCGATAGTCGGTGTGTCACTGGGGGTTGTCGCAACGACTCCTCCACGTGACGGGTGTGAAGGGTGTCCTTTCCCCGCACCTGGCTTATTTATGTGCTCTCATTAATTACGCCTAATTTTCCGTTGGCGCTTCTCTTCCTAATGTAATTCAATTTAAGCATATCTTTCCAGAGACTTATTAATAGGTAGGGTCATTTATATTGTGTAGCACAAATATTTTATAATCCACTAATCTTGACAAAAAGGCAATGCCTTCCTAATAAAAAATGTATGAGGAGTAATGGCTCTCCATTAATAACTTATTAGGTCAGATCACACAGTTTGAAGTGTCTATTACACTTTAATTTTATCAGAGTCCTTCCTTTGGAATTGGCTACTCTTCTTTTATCTCTTGATTTCGATTGTTTTTTGCATCCACCACCACTGCCACCCCCCCCCGCCCGCCTTGGCAACCCCAAATAGGCCTGGTGGCTTTGCGATGGATGGCAGAGGCAGGTAAACATCTGTGAGACCTTCACCTTACACGCCAGAGGGCTCCGGGGGAGAAGGACAGGATCCTATTTGTCTTAGAGTCACCCTCTCCTACCTATGAGACGCGGTAATAATCAATGGTCCTTCGTTATCTTTGATTCACACAGCCTTTCAAAAATCCGATGGTAGCCACAGACTCTTTCCTTAGAAAATACGGACTTACACAGAAAATTCAAATAAAATTTCAGAAGATTTGTAGAAATCTGGACATTAACCCATGGATTTCTTAAGGGTCAAAGAAACACAACTCAGTACCTTTGGTTAAAACCTATCACCTGTTAAGTACATGTAGCTACTTGACTGATAGCGTGAGCTGGATAAATATGGTTTTCCAAAGTCTGCATCTCATTGCCAAGGTTTGTTGTAATCACATTTGATTTGCCTTTTAAATTCTTCTACCTAGACTTGAAATGTTTCCACTGAATCCCAAATGCTTTCAGAGGGTCCTGTCACAGCGATCTGCCACAGCCCCTGTCCTCAAGTAACTACATCTGGAGAGAAAGATAGAATGTATACAGGACGATCGTGACATTGTCTCAGGCAGGACACTTCAGCTAAACTAGACTTCAAGTTGTCACATTTGTAAAGCGAGAGGATTGATCAGTTATTTGAAGGGTCCCCGCCAACTCTGATTCTTTATGACTATGGGTCTGATGAAATCATATAAATGTGCTAAAGCAAAAAAAAAAAATTAATAACGCTGTTCCAATGAATGTGAACAGGTGGAAATAATTTATGGTAAAGCAGTGATGCAAGCGGCCCGGGAGGTGGAGGTGGGGGAGTGGGGGGTGAGGGTGGGGGGGTGGGATCTAGGACAGGGCAGCGCGTTCCTGTGGTCTGCGTCCCACCGGAGCGCTGGACACCGCTGGCATCGTAACTCAGTTACGTGATGGCTCAACAGACGGTGAACGCTGGTTCAGGAGTCAGTCACTGTAAGATAGCACGTTTATCCAAAATTATCATCTTGATCACAGAAAGGCCTTGTGACCGGCATCGGCCTTACGAGCCGCTGTTGAGGTGGTGCGGCCGGCATCTTTGATGGACTCTGAAGCTTCAATATGAGAGGCTAAAAGAAGAGTCAGTTTATAGTAAAATCAAGGCGTCAAGTGTGTACACATAATTGTTACTTAGGGAGCTCCAGTAATTCGGAGGGAGACATGCACTAAACTTCCTTAAGAGAATGAATTCAACTTACGCCGTTACCAAATTAGGGATGATTGAAAAAATAAATAAATCACAGGCAAAACTTTACCCTAAGATTAAATTCTTCATTCTTTAAAGATAATTTATTTTGATTTTTCTTTAAATCTAAGAAAAGTATTTTTCTAACATGTTTACTATTTTTGTTTTTATGATATATGTTGACATCTATCTATAAATCTCGTGGGATTCTGAATGCACACCTGAATGAAAGAATTTGGGTAATATTCCATTAGTCATATAATATTCTATTCAGTCTGTGTGTGTGTGTGTGTGTGTGTGTGTGTGTGTGTGTGTGTGTGTATTTTCCTTGAACATTCTTTAAGTTCATTTTTTGGACAAAGGTGTCTAGATTGACATAATTATTGAAATTTAATTCCTTTCAATTCTGCTCATAATTGTTCACACTGGACATTCACTTGCCAGGCAAGCCTATGCTAGGTCTGGCTGATGTGGATGCAGAGGAAGAGGTGACACAGTTCTCGGTCCCCAGACGAGGAAAGGGGGCTCGTCTTTGGTAAGCGCATACAGCACATTGAAGTACTCTCAGGTAACAAGCCATCAGGCCCGACGCTGTGAAGCCATGGTCTCCATTCCTGTGGGTTTGGAAAGGGCGCTGGATGGGATTAAAGAATTTACCCCACTTCGTATAGATAACAACTAACAAAGCCAGAACCGAAACCCGGATATGCCCGGGGTTTATAATCCTAAACTCTTTAAACAGGATAATTAAGTGGTCATTAAAACAATAATACACGCTGGATAAAACGACACTGGCTTAGGGAATTATTCCAGTAGACGGTCAGGAGAAACTGTGATTGGATCAAACGGCCAGTCCGAGCTTCATGGAGACTGATGCTCATGGCGGTGTCGGAGGAGGTAGCATGTTTATGGGGCCCATTCCGGGGGAGTAAGGGTTTTCTCAGGAAAAGCAGCCGGCCGGGGGGCGGGCGGTGCGGGCGAGGGAGGGAGGTGTGGTGTCTGTGGAGGACCTCCGGGCATTTTCCCTGTAAGAACTGAGTTTTACAGGTTTTCTTGAACCAGAGTCTTCCTTGGTCATACCGCATAAAAAAGGTTAATTTCCAGTGATCTTCTGAATGAGCTAAGAAAGTAGTTAAGATGCTATTCAATGGGCGGAGGTAGGGGGAGGTAGGGGTCTACAGCAGGAAGACTGGACCTGGGGATCTGCGCCCCTGCGGAGCGCGCACGGCACGTGGGCACCTGGCGAGGAAGCACTTGGCCTGCCGGCCACTGCGGGAGGCGGACGCGGGCAAACCCGAGGCAGCCGAAGCCGCTGTGGGCCTGCGTTGCCGATGGGACGCTGGAACCGTTTCTGAAATCGCGTAGCTCGGAAAGGGCGCTGGAGTTAAGGATGAGACGCAAGTTCAGTGCTGAAGAGCTGAGTTCGTGGATCTCAGAGGCACCGTGCTCCGTCGCCCGAGGCGTCTGCCTTCGAGGCCTGAGCAGCCCTCAGGTGGGGAACGTTGTTTTGCTCCTTTGCCTTGAGGGGACAGTCTAAACCTTCGGGATAAACGGTTTCTCTCCTGCAGAGAGAGAGACTATACATGCATGAAGTCTGGGGAATGCCGGGTCCTGGAGAAGTGAAGAAGGCGGGGAGGAGGCGGCGGATCGGGTGGCCGCGGACAGACGCCTGCGGGGGCCACCTCCAGGCCCACGAGCAGTCCTGGGTGCAGGAATGGGGAGCCGCTGAATCTGCTCACCACGTGATTCTGGTGGCCTCGGGGCGGAGTGTTAAGAGAAAGACCAAGAGCCAGATGGAGTGAAGTTAAGGATCGTTGTCCGGTGCGTGTGCGCAGAAGCAACGGACATGGTCTTTTTGTCTAAAACAACTCTTTGCCAACGGAAAGAGCAGGGGGTGACCAGTCGCAAGGATCAGCAGGCAGGCAGTAGGGAACGCCTTTTCTGTCCCCCGCCCCCGTCTGGAAGCCATCAGCGTGCAGGTCAGCACGAAGTGGGCTAGGACGGAGGGACAAAGGAGAAACAGTGACTGAGCGCCGCGCAGACAGCGGCCGGCCGAAAGCACGCGGAGGGACGGCGTGTTCGCGAGCTTATTAGCCGCGCGTTCTTCATCCAGGGCTGATGAGCGGGTCGAATAACCCGAGGGGGGAACAGGCTCACTCCTAGCCAGAGTGGGGTGATCGCAGACGCTCGGCGGGGCGCCTGTTCATCTCGGGGGTGCAGACAGGCCTTCGGCTGCGTGACAGTGACTGCCACAC
>NW_024340849.1:1206818-1271591 GCF_902729225.1 Pteropus medius | reverse complement strand
CCCCCCCCCTTGTGGGAACATCACATAGGAAATGTAAGCGACTGTCTCAAAGCGACACTACAAAACGGCCCTCCTACGACACTTGGCGTTCGTGGCGTCGGCAGCTGCAGCTGATGCGCTTGCTTTCTGTTAAAGCGAGGCCGAGGCGTAAACACCGAGCCTGGCTTGGGCTGGAAGCTCGGGCCTGTGGACGTTTCACAGGTTCAGGAGGTTCACTAATGGCCATCAGAATCTCTGCCGCGTTGCTGCGGGTTTTCTCAACCGTGTACACTGGCGCGGGGCGCTTGGAAGCATTTATCGCAGCCAAGTACACAGAGAGAATGAGGTTCAAACTGATATGAGACTTTAAAAAAGGGTTTCTATTTGTAAATATAAAGAAAATAGTCATTTTAGCATGATCACTGGACTAAATGTCAAGCCATGATTGGTAGGTATGTACTGTAGGAATATTTCTGGTCCTTGGTATACTTAGCAAATTTTGATCTGAGTTCTTTTTTGGTTTTTACTTTAAAAATCAAGGAAATATTAATTACCTAAAGCAAAATGCCAGTCTAGTACAGCCATAAATATGCAAATAGATGCACAGGCATACAGATATACACAGGGTTATGATTATATGAGTAACTGCACTTCTATTAATATGGTTACTTTATGAAGTCTGCATATTTTACTAAAAAATGAGAATTAGAAAGATGGAAACTACCCCGATGCCCTCTCTGGATCTACTGTCGTCATGTATTTGTGTTTTCAATCTGTTGGCTGCTTGTGGTTACCATTCTGTAAATCGTCACTTACCTGGCACAAACTGGCCCACTTGTCCGTCACCACCCCCAGCAACAACCACTGAAGGTGTTTTTAGGGAACTGGCTGGAGCCCGCCCCTCGAGAAAGAGGTGGATGCCATCTGGGGAAGGTGGTTGAGAGTGGCCGGGGACCGTCATTACCTGCCTAAGGTAGGAAGGTTGGACATTGCCACTACCGGGGCCCACACGCCCCCCGCATCTGTGAGGTGCCTAAAAATTGCTCTGAAAAGGGGAAAGGGAGATGGAAGTTGCCTTCGACAGTGATAATAACGTTGTCATCAAGGGCGGGCGAAGCCTGTCACTCAGAGCCCCCCTGCCCAGCCGTGGAGCCAGCTCTGCGTCCTCTGAGCCCCAGGCCTGCGGGGGAGGTGAGGTCTTTACGACCGGTGAGCTCAGTCATGACAAGTACATTTACCTGACGGGAGCATGCGCTACATACAAAAAACTAAATTAAAATAACCTTATGGGCTGACTCAAATCCATGTGAAAAAGAAATTTAGAATGAAGCACGGAACAAATGACAGGCTGAGAGCGATTTGATTTATAGTGCCTTTTGGTTGCGGAAAAACACATACTCTGTTGCTCATCTTGATAGATGCCGCAACTTTCGAAAAAGGGTACACTTTTTATCAACCAGTGCTGCACTTCAGTAAGACAATTATAAAATCTGGGACTTAATAATAGACCTCAAGACATACTATTTATCAAAACAGTTCAGTAATTCTTATGTAAGAATAAATAGAACACATAATTATTCAAATACATATGTGGCAAACATTACTATTTTGTAAATTTAAATAGCGTTGAAGCTGATATAAATATAAGTTAAAATATTTTATAAATATATTACCACCGATTTTAATGTCTTACAATATTGTATATTGACTAGTAAATGAAACATGTTTATGTTGAAAAAGGCAGGCCACAAGTAAGAAGATATATTTTAACACTAAAATATCTAATTCTACATATGTCTCTAGGGCCGCTGAAAGATATATTTCTATACTATTGCCATATATATCCATCTTATTTCTTAAAAGCCTCCCAATTCTAAGTTATCAATAATTGATATATTCTTAACATAGTCACTAAATGAATAAAATGCACATTGTTTAGATTAAAGAGTTAATAAGGTCCCTGACTATGAAAAATTGATAGTTCTGTATTAAAATAAACTCTAAAATATGAAGAAAAAGAAGTTTCGGTATTAAAATTTGTGTTATTACTGTTTTTGAAAAAGAGTTTTAGGTTATCTTTTCTTCCTAGTAACAAATTATTTTCCATTTTTTGTTAAAAACTATTTTAAAATCTTTACTTTTATGACTACGAACAGAACAATTGGAGTCATTTGAGCTACTGCCACACGTGAGTCTTGATCAATGTGGCCAGCTCCGACACACACAAGGTCCCGGCACCCCTGGAAAGAAGTCAAGGACCTGAGCTCAAACTGTTTGCGAGCCTAGAGCTCTTTCAAAGTAATTTGGCAGTGGGTGATGAAGAAAATCTCGACAAAGAGTTTCTAAGTATATTCTACATTAAAACAATCATTTCCATGTGTTCTAATTAGGATATCATTGCTATTTTTAAATTCACTCACGGCTTCCACACTGAGTTCCTGCCTGAAGCAGTAGAGGGTAGACTCTGAGAACGGAATTTTCCTAGAAATCTGCTTTGGTGCCATTTTAGTAGCAACCGACATGTTGTCAATTTTAGCTTCTACTGTTTTCATTCGAGAAAATGTTGACGGTGTGCGTGCACGCACAATAAATACCTGAATCCACTCCGAGGCGACCTCCCTCCCCGGCTAACACACACGGGCGACGTTTGCATCACCCCGATCGTCTGGCCTCGGTTGAGGCAAACCGGGCACACACACAGATGCGCGTGGGTGTTGGCATCGGTGGCTTTGGATTTTAAATGTCCCTTTCATATGAGACATTAGTCTTCCTGAAAACACGTTATTAGTCGACGACGCGTAGCCACTTCTGCCATGTGGTGGCAGCATTGTACCAACACAGAAGCCTGCAGCCGGGGACTTCCATTCGAGATGGCAGAAATCAAAGTCTGCTTTTCTCAGGAAGCATTATGCGTGCATCCAGGACGCGTCCACACAAATCGCACGGCTAAATCCATAGCATTTTTGTAACAAATGGAACCATCAAAATGTGATTAAACTTGGAAATCTTATTTCTAAATTACTAACTAAATATGCAATAACAGAAAAACCACGATTTTATTTACACTCGTCTTTTGCTCATAGATTATTTTTTTATATTTCAAATCTCTCAGAGGTTTTCAAATGGAATAAAAACGTAGCAGCACCTACGTTTAGTGACTGTAACAACTCTGGTGACATCACCCACGGAGTTTCAGCACTGCTGAATTTGCATTTTGAAAATCCTCAACCTCATCTTTAGTGCTTAACAGGGATAATATATATTTTTTTTGGGGGGGAGATTTAGTTCTATATGAAAGAATAAAAAATAATTTAGATTCATAAAACGTCGAAGGTGTGCATCTCACAAGTCCAAGCGAAGTTTTGTTACCTAAACTGCAGTACTTAAGTGGCCCGTTGGAATAGAGGCAGGCTTTTGGTTAAATCTGCTCTAGACTTAATACAATAAGTTGAAAAAATATTTACGTAAAAGCTTTTCTCTAATGTATGATACATTTTCTTGAGACATAATCGAGAGCCGGAGAGCTATTACTAAAACAGTCTTCGAAGTACAATACTCTAAGGATATTTTGATGACACATGTATTTTCATTAAAAAATATTTTCTTAGTGTCAGTTGCAATTGCCCATTATAAATAATTAAATCCAAGCGGAAATTATTTTTCACTCGAAGCGAATCGACGGGTCAGAAGATGAAGTCGGCCCCGGACGCAGACGCGGCCAGGTGTGTCCGATGGTGACAGAGAATCCCAATCTGCTCCGGCTCCCTTTCGGAGCCACCTCCGGGCCCCCCGCGAGTCAGGTGCCACCTGAGCCACAGCCTCCTTCTCCTCGTCTTCTCCTTCCTGCACATTTATCATCTTTTTCAATTTCTTGATAAAAGTGGACCAAAAAAGGGAGACAAAAAAATTTTCAAAGCAAAATGCTTTCGGACAAGTCCTGACGACAGTGAAGGCACTATGCAATGAGACAGAGTTCCAGAATCTTCCAGTGTTTTGATCTCTAGACTATCTTACATTTTCATACTGTGTCGATGATCTCGTTAAAAAAAAAAAAAAGACATTTGTCAACGGATGCATGGTTGCTTTCAAAAATACATGTTAGGTGCCACATTTTAACCAAATGTAATTCCGGTCAAAATGGACTGGGTTTGGCTCCTTTGAAAATTAACAATAATTTGAGCCTCAATGGAATATTTCAATGTTTTGAGCACTAAAATGATATGAAGTATAAATACAATTTATAGAAAAAAATAGAAGCATTTTGGGTCAGCTTCCGTTATAAAAAAATGCTTTTACAAATTTTAAATCCCAGATCCACTTACTGAGTTTAATAAAATAATTCTAACTAGGCAAAGAATTTAGAGAGTAACTTAAAGTGAATTTTTATGAGATCGAGCTCTATAAAAACGCAAGCTCTTTGAACCATCGAGGGAAGTTGGTAGTTAAGTGTGTGGAAGACTCAGAGCAAATCTAGAAACGAGTGTGGTTTTTGTTACTGTTTTTCATCTCCGGAGCCTGACGCAGCCCCTGGCACGCAGCGAAGGCACGTTTTTTAAATAGGAAGGAAGAGAGAAAGTGAGGGTGTCGCACACACGCCGTTGGCTCTCAGCTCGGGCACACGGCAGCGTGGGGAGCCGTCACACTGAGATGTCCTCGCTCAGGGGGCTCGTCACTCCCGCCACGGTCGTTGCATCCCTGTCCGGGCCAGTCAGGGGAGCCGAGCAGCAGGTCCTGGCCCTCACACCTACCTGCAGGGGCAGCTACCGCTGCAGAGTTTCTCAGAGGAAACGGAGGCCTTTCACATCTTCTAACTCTTGTCGACTCTGCACGGTCCTTTTGGCCGTGGATGTGACCACCGGGCCGTGAGAGTCTCTCTCGTTTGAGTCATTTGGATTTGTCACCAGCCACGTGAATCGCTGCCGTCCTGGGGGCCCAGAGAGCAAAATGATTGGCTGTGAACTGCCATGCCTGATACTTTTTTGTATCAATAGACAAACATATACAATACAGAATATAGTGTATGACGTAATACATTCTAATAATACGATTATATCAGGGAAGAGAAGTATGGCAAAGTGAGACTTGACGTATTCGGAGAGAGAATGTGAAGATTAATTTATCCATTCATTTATTCAACAAGTCTCTGTCGAGTGTCCACCTTTTCTGGTCCTCGAGGTGGCAGCTAGAGATACAGTATAACAAGCCGTCCCTGAACTCACGGAGCCGGAAACCTAGAAACACAACTAACGGTCAAATAATTCCACACAAAGAAACTTGCATCATATTTTTGATAAGTGCTCTAATGACTCTCCTGCATAGATAAGAATCCGTTCAGATTAGTGGCACCTTGGAAATATAAATAGTTATGGTCAATTTCATTTCTTTATTCAATACTTTGATTACGTTTTCAAGAAGATTCTTCTGGGTAAGTTCAGTAGAAATGAAAACAATGTCTGTAATAAAACTCGCGAACGGAATTTTAATTTTTTGCACAAACGATACAGTATCTGGATAGAATTCTAAAATTTCTGTCAATGAGTCTAGTGCCTCAAATTACAAATTATGGGGTGGCGTGGACTTTAACAAGCAGCGTCGCGGGCGGGATTTTCTGTCTTGCAGGCATTTAGCGTTACGTTGTTAAAATCGGTGACTTACAAAATAGCTCAAGCAGCCATCTTTGATTAGATTTGCGATGCCCTTTCTCTTTCCCTGACTCGTCGTTCCTGTGTTTTATTTTGTGTTTCCTTCTTTTCTGCCTGCGTTGCTGAGCAGAGGAAAGAGTCTCTTCGGAGCGAGGACGTTTGGAGACTTCATCTGCACCGGCATTTAGCATTAAAATCATGTCGACCCGAATTCTAAATCACGGTTATCTTCCCGGACTCACCAAACTCCCCTTTGAGGGCCGATTTTCGGTCGTGTGTCGCTCCTCCGGTCCGGATCCCTAATTGCATGACTGTCAGGGAAGCGATGCACAGGATGTTTAGAGATCACGTGTCGCTGTAAATCTGAAGACAGTGACGTGGTTTATAAGGCGAATTACGGCTCTATTGGAGTCCTTAAGAGCGATTAATATTGTTCTTTCGGCTCTTTCTGGCCACAGTAGGCAATGATTAAAAAACAAATAAGTGTTGATAAAAAATAAGCAGCGATAAAATAACAGGAGTTCTGAGATCAGGAGCATCTTCCTTTGATCCTGGTGAATTTACACAGGAAACAAGAAGGTTCTTAACTGATATTTCATTTGCAAATCATGCTCTTGATGTCTTGCATTCTGTAAATACTGCAAGAACCGAAGAACCTGCTGTGCTCGCCTTCCTAACGGCCCGCCCCGTGCGTCTGGTAGCCGTGGCGATGTGGCACCGCCACCCCATTGCCCGACTTCCAGCTTCTGCTCCCTCCACCCCGACTTATTGATAATAGAGCCCCACTTTGTTTTTCAAAGGTCAGATCTCGAAAGCAAATCTTACTGCCACTGAAGACCCCCGGGCATATTTATTTTTTGAAATCCTTAAAGGGACCAGTCACGATCAACTCAAACTCAGTACCTGGAACTTTTTATGATGGGCGAATGCCCACCTGTGGGCCTCTGACTTTGCGGGTCTTCTGCGAGCGATGCATACCCCTCTGATCTGCATTTGCCACAGCATTCGGCTAGACTGGAAACCGATGCTGGAATTTTCTGCGTGCATGGCCAGCATGGCTTTGTCGCCCCAGACCCAGGCACGCACTTCTGGATGGCCACCTTTCTGCTGTCGCTTCTTGACGTTTCTGGGTTATACATATTTTAAAATTTGTAGTTTCGTCATTAGCATTTGTCATACAGAACATAGTACTTCACGTCGTTATCTAGCAGACAAGTAACCCTTTTTATGGATTTTCTATTTTGAGACAAACGAATACATTTTATTTTTAAAAAGATTACTTTATTTTTTAAAATTTGAACACAATGACGTAATGTCAATAGGTATTTTAAATTTCAGCTTGTGAAATCAGAGACATAAAACTTAGGATATTAACGTTTAATGGTCATTGACGTCCTGACTTTGAGAGAGGCAATGCTAAGTTTAAGGTAATAGGTACATTAATATTGTTCCTGTTCTATTTCATTTGAGAAGAAGGGGCAAAGGCAGATGGTTTTGATTGAAATGGTGATAGTAACATTCATTCATTAAAAAAAAAAAACGACAAAAATATATAAAAATAAGCAATGAGTATACAGCAAGTTCGTGACACTAAAACCTAAGTCTTCTTTAATTCATTAGTAACATGTTTTATGAAATTTCTCGATTTCTGTTAATTTTCCATTTCAACTCAAAATGAAAAATTCAATGATAATTGACCAGTTCAGTAAACAATGGGCAGGGAGATTTCAGAAGGTTGATCGATACGAAAGGCTCTCTGCATCAGTCTTCCTGGAACCCCTGTAGAATAACTAATACAATTAGGTATTGATGGGATGTCACATGCTTTTTATGATGGGCAAGAAACTCCAATACTCAATGGCGTGTCCTCAGAGTGTGTATGTTTACACTACGAGCCAAGACTTCTAGGAAAATGATGCCTCATCCGGCTAATTGTTAACCTCAAATTC
This sequence comes from Pteropus medius, assembly GCF_902729225.1. NCBI lineage: Eukaryota > Metazoa > Chordata > Mammalia > Chiroptera > Pteropodidae > Pteropus > Pteropus medius. The sequence goes on along the minus strand of NW_024340849.1, from coordinate 1,264,021 downwards.
AACAGCTTTCTCAGAATTTCACTTATTTCTCATTCCATTGATTCAAATAATATCATGAGACTGAAAATAGGTTGACTCTTGAGGTTTAATCTCGATTCTCATTTTTTAGGAAGAGCAATTTGGACCTCGCTGTAACCACAGGTGCCCCTCCAGCACTGTAAGACAAGTAGGTGTGCTGGTGGCATTTCTGTGGCATCCATCCTGTGTACACCAGTGTCCTCAAAACCATCTGGTCTAATATACACAGCCTTGCCTTTTTTTGTAATGTAACCGAGGCTTGAAATCGTCAGAAGCCCTAAAACAATTAGGAGTACACCAGGTTTTCTATGCAAGCCAGAGTTTCTGATTGCAGATCGTCAATCAATAATTAGGAGTCGTGAGCCTTGATGAAGGCACATGTCGATATTCCATGCATCTAGATTGAACTGAGCATCTCCTTTTCAAGCTTACATCCTACAGCTAGCATCGCCAGGCATCTGGTTTCTAGGAAGAAGGAGAAAAAAACAGTCTCCTTGTAGCCACACGGTCTTTGTTGCCTATGTAAATATACTTAAATTCATGGCTCAAAGAACAGGTGGTTGACTTCCAAAACGGTAGCCAATGGGGCAGGTGGGCCATCTGTGACGGAAAAGCCAGGGAGAGCCTAGGGTGATGTCCCTTCCAGGCCAGAGTCCCTCTGACCAGCTCCGGGCCTACTGAGTAGACAGACAGACAGACAGACTTGTCACAGCAGATGCTATTTATAGCTCTTCGCTCCTAGGTCAACTAAAAGTAACCTTCGCTCTTACGCGGAAGGAGAGAGAAGGCGTGGCTGAAACACTGCGTTTAAACGCTCATTGTGTCTCCCACCTTCGTTTTGAGTCCTCTGTTGGCAGTGGCCTCAGTCCCTGCCTGTGCTGGTCCTGTGTGCGGCCAGTGCGCCCACCCACGGAAGAGCACATGAGGGCGGCTCGAAGCACCTTGGGTCGCTGCGTTTTGGGTTAAAGGCTGGAATCTGGACAGTTATGACTTATAGACACTAGCAGAACACTTTTGAACATGCGGATATCAACGAGTCCCACTTAATAGGTTTGGATACCTTTATTTTTCATGGCAAACGCATTCCTCATTCCACCGTCGGCCTTTCCTTGGGGAACGAGCAAATGTGCCCTGCGTGCCCGTCGTCCGCCCAGGTGAGGCTCAATCAGAAATCCCCGTGGGAATTTCCCTGACAGTGAACACGTTCCCCGTTGGCACCGCCCGACGCTCCTGCGTGCCCCCCACCGCCTCCGAAACGGAGGGTCGGGTGTGAGTTCTGCGTCATCCAGCCATCGCTCGGTGCCCCTTCGACGAGGTCGGCCGCTGTGCGATCGCGGCCCCCGGCACTGAACGCGTGGCCGGCACGGTGGTTCTTCGTATTGCTCTGAATCTGAGAATATGAGGATTTTGAGTGATTTCTTAAGAACTAGCCATTCTCTTATCTTCGTAATTATTCATTCAAGAACCATGCGCATCGGGTGCTTACTGTTTCCCTGGGCTCTGCTTTATATTTCTCTGTAAAGAAAATGTCCATATACCTGCTCGTGATTTCGAAAGAGAGCGCCCGCTGGAAATACATCGGGATGTAATCAGTGGATGAGGTTTCTTGTCGGCTATGGCTATGAAAACTATGCTAATCCCTTGGAAAACGAAAGGGGAGACGCTCACACCGGACAGTGACACATCGACACTTTCTCACTCTCTCGGCGGTGTGGGGACGTGTGGTCGTAGGATTTGGGGCTCGGCCCCCCCACCCCGAGCAACGTCCGGCGCCCCGCATGGCATCGCCCTCGGTGTGTCTGGGCTGGGGAGCTGCACTCCAGTGTGTCATGGGGTGTGAATCGGTGGGGCGACTTGGACTTGGACCAGCTCTGCTGGCTCCTCCAGCAGTCAGTCCCTTACACGGCATCACTCCCTCTGGTCGGACCCCCGAGGGCGGGTCGGAAGGTCTCCCATCCCGCGGCCGGCACTGGGGAACCCGGCCCGCGTGGCCCGCGTGGCCCGCTTCGGCGCCCCCCAGCAGATCTGTTTAGGAACTGGGCGCCTTCTCTGTTAAAAAGCTGCGGCTAGGACTGACCGTCCTAAGTACTTTCCAGAATTGAAATAGCATGTGCTGGCTTGGCTCCCTCTTGGGCAGAGGCGCGGGGCTTCGTGGCATCCGCGTACGCGGGGCCACACGGCTCCGTCCGCGGCGCGGGCGCGGGCGCTGGTCCCCGCACTCCCGCGCGCGTCTCCCCGGGCTGCGTGATCAGCCCACCAGGTGGCCCACACGCCGGGTCGACCCACAACGAGCTTCTTTAGCAACAAAATGAGCATTTTCTTCATTCTATGTAGAAGCGCGATTTAAAAAAATCATGGCCCGAACCCTTCCGTGGGTCACGCAGGACATCGGAACGCACTACCGGGGCCCCACGGACGTGAGACTTAGTCCGAAACACTGCAGCACCCCAGCGAAAGCCGCGTTAGGCGCCACCAAAATGCGTGTGCGCGAAGTCCTTGTCGAGACACCTTTGTTAAGTCATCGCTCTGAACCGTTTTCTCTCTCTCCCCTTATTTTGTAATTTCCTCGTATTTTAGACATCTCAAGTTAGATAGAAATACTTCTGCATCCTTCGTATTTAATCCAAGACATAGAATTCAAGACAATCAATATACATTCTAGGTATCTACAGATCCGCATCTATGTACCTGTATTTATATCCATTTCTCAATATATCCATATATCTATATCTGTCTGCATCTATCTATATTCATATCTCAATATATCTATACATTTCTATCTATCTATATCTATAGGTATAGTCTGGCTTTAGTACTGAGGTTAAAGTTGATACAGGATATAGTCGACAAGTTCTGTGATATCTGTCGCTAAATGCAGACGAAGGCAAACTCACCCTTTATCATTTCATAAGATCCAATGTCATTTTACAACCAGTCTCATAAAGTTATTTCATGCCGTGACGCAGCATTAAAACTTCATTTTCAAACTAGAGTTTTTGGTTTGTTTCCATAAATTTGGTCGACTCGGGTCTGTACCCCCATTCTTGGGCAGCCACGATATGATCCCCCAACTAACTGAAGAAAAGGCCGACGTTTGTGCCTTTGTGACCCTGGCTTTGGGGAGACAGACGCTTCTACCGTCACCGCTCGTCACTGTGTGCTGACGGCACTGCCATCTTTCGCTGTGGCCCGCGCTCTTGACCTCGGGTCTGTCGAGGTTACGTGGGCGGGCCCAGGGGAACCGCAAATCCCTTAAACGTAGAGATGGAAAAAAAGTCGGAGAGACACAGCAGAGAAGGCCGGGGGGCCGGAAGCACGAGGTGGCTTTGACACCTCCTGGTGGAGGAGGCCAGGGGACAAGGACCACAGGCGGCTCCAGGGGCAGAAGGCGAGCCCGCTGCCCGCCCGTAGGAGGCCTGAGGTGAGTTGCTGTGGCGTGAGGTCGGGACGGCCAGCCTGCGGCCTGGGTTACGGACGGGAGGAAGTGTGACCACCTGGGGATGAAGGACCCGGCGGTCCCCGTGAGGCCGCAGACCTGCTCCAGCTCCTGCTGCGAAAGTCTCCAGAGGCTCTCGATTTCCACCCATCATCTGTTCACTGCTTATCCAGACACGAAGAGTTTTCAGTGTCCGCTTTTAAATCACCTGACCGACAGCACGTTGGCCGTTCCCCATGGCGTCACCCCGCCAAGCCCGCTGTGGCGGACAGAATAACCCGTCCCTGTTCTTCACCCCTCCACGATGGTGCTACAGGGCCCCACGGCGGTCCAGGCCCCACGCTGGCAGAATGCGTTTTAAGCTCAGCCATGTGGTCACTGGGATATCGGCAGATACAGATGACACGGGCAGTGGTGGGAAACGTGTTCCCATGGGTGGGCTTGCCTTCCTGAACTTCTGTCTTTGCATGAAAAAGAAATCCTTGAGTAGCCACACCTCCTCCTCCCCACCCCACCCCCACCCCTGCCCCAAACACTCTGCCAACACGAGGTCCGGGAGGCCACGCGGGAAAGGCCACCCCGACTGCCCGTCTGATCAGGCAGCACCAGGTCGATGCGGAAATTGTCTGCCACTGGAATCTGGCCGGTCCACAGTAACCGCTGCCCAGCACACTGAAAACACCTTACGTGTCTCCCCTCAACCACTTCTGCTGGCGACATCCCCACCTTCCCGCTGCGGTCTCAATGTATATTCCCTAAGATCTGACTTGAATCTAGTAGCGATGATTAGATTTATTGACTTACGTTACGAATATGAGTGAGAGACCCTTTCAAGTCCACTTGTCGGGTTGGCCATTCTGCTCTGGTTCTGAACGTCATTCTCTTGAGCTTCTGGAACAGTTAATATGGCAGGGGGCGGAGGGGGCCTGATTGCAAGAAGCTTTATTTGATGATCTCTCTTCCTAAAAATTATGGCGAGAAAAGCCATTAGGGTCATTTTTGCAGATCTTTTGAGGTTCCTGATACTACATTTGAAACTTGCTTAGATTATCCTTTTTAATGACTCAGCCTCTTTCCTGAGAAAGCAGACGGAGGAAGTGACACGGTACCCAGACAGGACGCCCACCGCGCTCTCACGTCGCTGACATCAGAAAAATAAAGAGGCTTGGGAGACAGAACCGCTGGGCGTAAAAAGAATAAAACCTTCTAGACAGTCCTCGATGAAGTCTTCGTTGGCTAATATCTTGTAAACATATGATTTAAAAGACCACATACTCTGTTTCTTACACGAATTACATTTTAAGCTAATATCTGCTCTATTTCAGAGTTGTACTTTCAGAAGGAAGCGAATACATTTCACATTGCAGGAGAAATTCGACAGTCGGGTTAAATTTATGTTAGTTCAAGAAGATGAAATTGGACCATTGATGGTAAAAAAAAAAGGAGGCATTTTATGCTGAAAAGACAGAATCTCGAGTAGTAGAAATTCAGAGATGCAAACGCCCTTCAGGTGTGTCTGCGGGGCCTGGTGGGTTACCCAGCTCGATTCGGGAAATCAGAGCTGGTGAGAGCAAATGGTGACCCTCCCGCTTAGCTGCCCTTGTGAAGATTCTTTCGGATGTCATGACATTTGAAAATCGTAGCAGGATCAAAGGTTTTCAGCAAACGGGAGGCGTTAGAATCGCTCCCCGGTAACCGCTAACGGTGGCGGTCACAGCTTCCGTCTTGCCTTGCCCCCCACTTTCTCTGCCCCTCACCCCTCTCCGTGCGGGATGCTTCCTGGGATGCCATTGACGGGCGATCTTAATAAACAACGTGGAGTTCCTCCGCACTGACGTGGATTCCTGCGGGGGGTTCTTTCCTGCCACGGTTGACCCTATTTCTCCCTTAATGCAATGTCCGTTTTAAATGTTTTCCTCGCAGGCACACGGAATGCAAAAGCAGCCAGTTTGGGCGCATTTGCATGTCACGAGAGGCTTTCATTTCATCTCCTCGTGGCAAGCGGCACTCTGCTGGGTCAGAGAGAAGAGGGCGAGCCCGAGAAAGCAGACCCTTCGGGAGCGCGGAGGGCTCGCCGCCGGCCGATGGGCCAGCGAGGTCCCGGCGGGCTCCTCGCCGCTCGGAGCGCGCAGCAGGGCAGCGTTTGATGTAATACTTTCTTAAAAATCCTGGGTGAATAAAGTAGTCTTGAGAGAAAGTTCCCAGATATGGATTACCTATAAAAAGAATAAAAGGAATGAACACTGAAGCTTTTTCATCACCGTAAACAAATAATTTGTGATCGCTCTGCACTCAAAGCACAAATAGGACCAAGACTTAGAAGTGCCCCCGGCCGGCGGGCGCGCACATACGTCACGGCCGCCGGAATGGAGATGGCCCCGCGAAGATCACGATATGACAGTTTTCCTTTCGCCCCGGCCGCTCAGCAGCCACAAACGGCTTTCTGCGGCCGGCCGGCTATCGATCCAACCCTCTCTTGTCAGCGAGGCAGTTAATGGGAATTCCACAGGCAAATAAAAGCTACATTTTGTCTTCATTTTCATCTGAAATATGAGCTGGTCCTTTGTACTCTAGACAGTCATTTATTACTCATTTTCCCTTATTGATGTTTATGAGCTGAAGCATAAAATGATTCTCAAATGTACTTTAATTGAGGCGGCAGTTGACTCTGTGACACGGTGCCTGACGCAGCCTCGGCAGCATGCAGTCCATGAATCACCGCTGGCTTTTCATCGCTCTCGGAGGCGGCCCGGGAGAGAGCACCCTCACAAAGCAGCTGGGCTGGAGCTGGAGAAGGATGTCGATTTATCTTCATAGGCGGCGAGGGGGAAGGGCCCTCCTGTGACACGGGCCCGCGGCCGCCAAGGCCTTCTCCGTGCTTGGTATTCGAGCGCCGGCCGCCCTGGCGGGTGGGAGCCTTCTCCCAAATTACTTCATCATTTCGAAAACATTGTGAGATGAATTATGATCTCGAAACTATTTCGAGCTAAATCAGGAGCCCTGGAAAGCACGCTGGCTGCCCGGCTCCGGGCGGCCCGGCCACCCCAGCCACGTGTGAAATGGCGAGAGCAATCAATACTGTGGGAAGTATTTTTTATATGCAGTTATTAACTCATAAGCTACAGTATATCTCATCTCATTCCGACAACAGCTGAGGTCTCCATCTCCCCCTGGAGACCCCTGCAGGTCCCATTATGAGAATCATAAATAATATGTGCTAATGAGATATGAATTGATTATGTTGGAAAAGCTGACATTTTCATCCATCATTCTAAATGATGTTTAACAATGGATTACCAGCCAGTAATTCCTCTGATATGAGATTAAATAAAATAGCCGGCTGTTTCGGCAGGCGAGCTCGAGGAGGCGGCAATAAATCTGGTCAATTACGGCATTACCAACCCGTTTCCACCGCTAAGGATATTATTATTTCATTTGGACTTGTTCATGCATCATAGATTATTTTATTCCAGGCGTCCACGGGAGAGAGCCCCGCGCGCCGCGCCGCCCAGCGAGCCCGCTTCCCCTGGGGACAGCGGGCGCCCCGGGAGGGGGTCCGCGGGTCCGAACGGGGCGCGGGGCGCGAGCGGTACCGCAGAAGGACTCCTTCTGCTTCCAGCCTCATTTTCTTGGCTTATCCGAAAAGTCTCGAGCGAAGGCCACCGCCCGCGAAGGGGGTCGATCCAAACGAGATTACGAGATCCTAAGAGATGCCTGGCCTCCGTCTCCATCCTGCAGTAGGCTGGGAATTAGATCACGGAGACTGGTCCCAGGCAAACGAGATTACCGGCCGGCGCCGCGCGAAGGGGGCCAGGCACGCGAGCGCAGCTCGCCGAGGGGACAGCTGCGTGGCGGGGACTGTCGTCGGCGTCCCGGGGCACTCGTGTCTAAGGGCGGTGCTGAAGGTTTGGGCACGAGCTCCATGATCGTCCACGATGGCAAAATAAAAGCGGAGTGAATCACCCCAAAATGAAGGGATTGCGATCCCCTGTCACATTCTCATCATCCGCTCTATTTACAGACAGCGAGGGCGAGGTCGGCGCCCGCGGAGCCACGCGCAGGACAGACGGTCCTCAGCCCGTGCCCCCTGAGCCCTCTGCGCCCCCTGCGCCCCCTGCGCCCCAGTAGCGGTGGGAGCGGGAAAGCCTTTGAATGGGTTCTGGTTTCTGGGGAACCCGGGCGAAAGCAGCGCGTGCCCCTGGAGAACGGACTCGAGAGCTGGACTGACGGTCTGGGGTGTCCGGGGCGGCAGCGATGAAGAACCTGGGGCTGGGCACAGCAGATGGTGGCACCCTGCGTGGTGGCGCGCGGCCCCGCCGTTTCTAAGGGCGCTGCTCTAGTAAGCGAGGGAATGCAGGCACCGGGTATGTGGTGGCTGTGGTTCTCGCCTGCGCTGGGTCACCCATGACTGAAGAGGAGGGTTGCGCAGTGGGCTCACTTCAGAAGTCTTGGCAAACAAAGCAGCGGGAGCCCGACCCGCTCAGACATTCCGCACAAGTCAGAGGCCCCCGGGGCGGTGCTCAAGGAGACCCCGTGTCAGCCATTGTGGCGCGCAGGGTGAAGCCCGGGGCCAGACACCTAGGTCGGGCTGGCGACACGTGACTGGGGCAGACCTGAGGCTCTTCGACACCTAGATTCTCCTCATGCGCGTGAATCAGGAGCAGCGCGCTCCTCGCCCGTGGACACTGCCAGGGCCTCACCCATGCAGGTGTGTCACGGGACAGCGCTGCTGTCTTCCAGCTCTGCCACCGGGCTGGGCCACAGCCTCTGGACCTCCCAGGAGGAGGGTCATGTCTCAGCATAGTCCGTGCCAGAAGCGTGGCCCTTGCTGGAGGAGGAAGCAGCTCGGGGGCTGAAGGTGCGGCCTGCGAGAGTGCCCGCGTGACAGCGTCAGCAGCACGGGCTTAGTATCCTAAGATCATGGCCCTTGGCTCTGCTCCAGCGCGTGTGCGACTGATAAAATATGCATCCTAATCCAAAGGTAGCACTATAATGTTGGTAAGTCTGAAAAAATTGTACGTGACTTCATATCTGTTCTTAGATACAAGAAATATCTTATTCTTGTTCTGTAAAGTTCATAACGTAGGGAGAAAAAACAGAAAATAAGGCACTAACCTTAGTTATGTGACCTTCAGGCTACCATAAGCATTAACTTACCTTTATATAGGTGTCACATGTGGTGTTTATGGGACGGGATGCTAGAGTTTTCATTTATATCAAGCACGAATAAGTCATCTTAAGTATCAATAATGTATCAAGTATTATGTAATCATCATGTATTTTTATCTAAATGACCAGGAAGTCCAATGAAGTTATCCCTCTACCCAGGGAAAGCAGCACCTCGAGAGACAGATTTTTGAATGGAATGCGTAGAAAGTAGCGGGTCCTGTGGGGACGAGAAAGATCCTTTGTCCTGGAAAAAAAAAGTCTTGCAGTCAAATCGCAAGGAATTCTCAAAGTCTATAAAAAAAATAGACTCCTTAGTTTCTAACCTGCTCAGTAGTATGAACGCGTCTCATCGAAGGACCAATTCGTCCTTCCCGAATGTAACCCACTAGGGAACAAACGATAAGACACGATTATTAATAGCAAAGCACTACGTGCCTACGGCCTGTCGTGTGGGTTCCTTGAAGAGAAAGGAGATTTTATCGGCCTTGAATACCTGAACCCAAAGCGTCAGGCGAGGGTGCGCTGCGCAGAGGACTCTGGGAGGCAGTGGCGAGCCGAGCGGATCGGTCCGCGGTGCGCATAAATGTTATTGTTATTTCGATGGCAGCAGGACTCTGCGTTGACCGTGAGCCACCATAACAAGTGATGAGGGGGCCAGCGTGAGACACCAACAACTCGAGGGCTCGTGCCACCTGAGTCAGTGAAGAAAAGAACACACCTTCATGTCGGCTTTTTCAGAGATATCTGTGCTCATTAAACAGCAGTCATCTTTGGAAATAAATGGATGTTGCTTTAAAAACACACACACATAAAAACCCACATACCATATACATGTCTACTAAATATATCTGACGATGCTGAGACTAACATTAACTCTATGCTCAAAAATGATCGCTTGTGCAAATATAAACGGTCGGTATAAATCCAATTATATCATTTTATTTTGCTATAACACTTGAAGAGATCTAATAAATGAAATGATGGTAATAATCATAATCAAATCAGTAGATAATATTATTGAATTTCATTTAATTTTACGCTATAAAGAAGCTACTGTTATTACCGCATTTTAAAGATAGAAACTACCGAGATTAATGGAACCTCAATTTAAGGTCACGTGTGTACTAAGTGGCGGAGATAAGATTGAAATCCACGAGTTTCTGACTCAAAAGTCTACCGCTTGACAACTGTTGATATAAAGCTTTAGATCTGGGCAATCTCTCAGACTGCACTCAGTCTAGTCTCTGATTTTATCTTAATTCACCTCAAAATCAAATAGCTCAAATCAAAGCAAGCCACAGAGAGTTCATTTAAATCTTTGTGCATATTGATTGTAAGAATCAGCGCGGCCCAGGTAACAGCGCGTCTGGTGTTCCAGGTGCTCTCCTTGGTGCTGAAGGGGCGAGAGGCGAGGCGAGGCGCAGCAAGGACTCGGACGCACAGGGAGGGACCCCCATGCGCGTCCTCAAGGGAGCTGAGGCTGTAGAGCATGGCTCCGGTACAACCCGTGTGGCTGCAGGTGGCTTCCTCACCTCACGTCAGGGATGGCTGGCCAGGCGTGGACGGACAGAGGGCAGAGGAAGAATGCAAACTAAAGAAAATCCGCTCAGGGAGCGAGAGACGGCGTTTCCGGAGATGGTAGGTAAGTGTTTGCCCTGGAGGGACGCGGGGGCGCGGTGGAGTCGGCACCATTCTGCCCGCGCTGTTTTGGTGACCCTGGTGGAGCAGAGGTAGAAGGAGTGCTAAATGACCTCTCTGGACACCAGGGTCCGTTCCGAGTCACTCTTGTATTAGACGGGAGGTTAGGGACAGGTTCATGTTTCTGCCAATAGAAATCAAATTGCTGTAAACCATTTATTTAAATGGTATCTTTCCTCCTTCGAATTGCTTTTTTATCTTCATCAAAAATCAGTTGGGCATACTTGCAGGAGTCTATGTCCGGGCGCCCTGCTTTGTTCCATTGATCTACGTGTCTATGCTTTGGCTGCGGTGGTGATTAATGCAGGGAGATATTAAGCCTTAATATAGGGAAGAATGATTCTTTATTCTTCCTCTGAAAAAAATTCTTTTGTCTATTCCAGGGCCTGTTTTTTACACACAAGTGTTTGGATAAACTCGTGTATAACCACAGATTATATTGCTTGGAGTTCGATAAGAATTGCAGTAAATTTATAGATCACGGGTGGGAGAATTGGTATCTTTCACCATGTGGAAACTCCCAGTCTATCAACATCATATATCTCTTCGTTTATTGAGATCTTCTTTTATTTTTTATTCATATTTTATCATTTTTAGTTTACAGATCCTGTTCATGTTTTGATAGATTTATACTTAAGTACTTTATTTTCTTTGCAGCTTTTAAATAGTATCTTGCGTTCAATTTTGGTTTTGCGTATTCGTTGTTAGTGCATAGAAATGCAATGGATATTTTATGTTGAACTTGTATCTTCCAACTTTGCTAAAATCACTTATTTGTTCTTGGAGGTTTGTTGTAAAGTTCTTGGGATTTTCTACATAGACAATCACGATTTATGTAAGTACTTGCTCTAGGAATTCCTACGTGCACATGCGCCCATCACAGCCTAGAAGTATCAGCTGAAGTGCTGAAGTCTTATCTCTTATCCTCTACTTTTAAACATAATCATTTACATTTTTTTCTATGTACATTAAGCCTGATATCTAATGATGTTATAATGTTGCTTTGACAATGAAATATTAGAAAAATCGTGAGGAGGAGTGTAGTTTATTCTGTTTTTTCCTTTTCGAAGTTTATGGCCTTATTTTATCACCAATACTTTCTGTATGTTTGCCTTCAGCCATCATTTAAGGGTAAGTCTGCTGGTGACAGATTCCTTTAATTTTCCTTCAGCCGAGTATGTCTTAATTTTATCTTCATTCCTGAGGACAATTTAGCTATATTTGAAATTCACAGTTTACAATTCTTTCCTCTCGGTGCCTGTGAAATGGGACACTTCTGGTCTCCAGGAATTTCAGCGAGAAACGCTCTCATTCCCACTGGTCTTCCTTTATGGATAATGTGTCATTTCCCTCTGTCTTTCTGATTTTTTTTTAAATTTTTTTTCTTTGTCTTTAGATTTTGAAACTTTATCATGTATTTTATGTTTTGGGGGTTTATCCTGCTTGAGGTTTAATAAGCTTCTTGACTCTGTAGTTTATGTGTTTTACCAAATTTGGGAAGTTTTCAACTATTGTATGTTGTTACATATAATTCACCAAAATTATATACTTATTTCTTCAAATGCATTTACAGTTCCTTTGGGACTCCGGTGATGCAAGCGTTAGACCTTTTGGTGTTCTCCCACATGTCTTGAGGCTCCTAATTTTTTCTCGGCTGATTTTCCCTCTGTTCTTGTAAACTCAAGTGATCCGCCCCCGCCTTCATGATCCCAACCTCCATCGTCTTCACTGTGCTGTTTAAACCACCGGTGAGTTTTTAGTTCGATTATTATATGTTTTAGTTTTGCAATCTACATACAAATCCTTTTTTCAAATTGCATTTATTTGCTGCAACTATTTTACTTTTTAATTTGTTTCAAGACAATTTGTGTTGCTCGTTGAAGGAATTTTGTGATGCCTTCTCTATGATCCTTGGAAAATTCCGGCGTTTGATTCACCCCCGTGATGGGGTCGGCTGATTTTTCCTCTCTCATTCAGGTTGTGTTTTCTTGTGTCGCGAGTGATTTTTCAACATCCTGAGTAGGTCGGACATTACGTTAGGGACTCTCGATTCTATCTAGACTGATTTTTGCCGGTACCCTACTCAGAGGCACGTCCCGGATTATTTTGTGGTCAGGACTTCCAACAACATTTAACTTTATTTTTAGAGCCCTTTCAATGTTACACTGGTCGGATTCATTCTCCTGGTGTCACAGAAGCTCCAGAGCCCTCGCTGACATTGCCGGGGCTACCGACGAGATCAGACGTGAGTTGAGGGAACCCAGGACCTGGTTGCTTCTGCCACTGGGTAAGGGTCATGAGCACTGTGAAGGGCTGTGAGGTGCTGGGCCAGTAGACGGGGCCACTGACCCCCTGGGTATAGGAGACGGGCCTCCTCCACTGGACTCTGTTGGCCCTAACCCCGGAGCAGGTTGGGGCAGCTTACAGGGCTCTGCCAACACTGCCATTGACCTGGCAAGTGGGGAGGGATTGGGAGGCCTTGCGGGGGCTGTGGCAGGTCAGGCCCCTGTGTCCCGTGGGGCACCAGATAGTCAATGTCCCTGCTAGATTTGACCATTTTCCTTCGCCTTGATGATTTTTCACTTTTTGTGTCAGAATCCGACAAGCCCTTGGCACCTTTTGAATGGTCTCTGACTTGAAGAAGAGAGACAGTGAGTTCAGAATGCTCGTGACCCCAAAGTCCTCTGCTGCAGGCTCGGAGGCTGGGGGCCCGCTCCGGGTAGAAGCTCAGGTGTCCTGCCCAGTCCACGTGCAGCCCCAAGAGCCAAGGAGTCCAGTGTCCACACACAGCTGACTCGGGGGTGCTTTCCTTGCTGGAAACTTAGCATTTTCTTCATATGATGGGAGTTAAAGTATTTCCTCTTTAGAGTCTTAGAGGCAACCGATTAAAAAATCATATGAACTCATAAAATCAAAACCACTATGAAATTGTCACGGCTGGATGCCAAAAATCAACATGTACAAGTAAGTAAAACTACATCAGTGACAGAATTATCGGGGCTTAAGATAAAGCCAATACTTCTGCAGTGAGCCTAACCGGCAACGACGCCTGTAAACAATATTTAGATGACAGGGTCATTTAGCATTTTCTTTAACTGGTCTGGCAGCCCTAACGACTGCTGTTTTATTTTTCTGAGATAATTTTTCATGGCAAATTAGGCTTAATCACATCATTCTGACTTTATTTTGATAACCACACAGCTTGCCCCAGGACCTGTGGGACCGGCGAGCACCTGATTGGTGGTGGAGAAAACTGTGCCCCAGTCAGCGGTGTGGCTGGCTGTCCCACACATGCTTTTCCTGAGGTCAAGACGCGGCACCAAGTTCAAGAGTCAGCGCGATGGCCTTGTGCTGGGCACAGTCTGTTTCAGCTGGAAGTCTGTAAGAACTCAGCCCAGTCCAGGTGCCTTCTTGAAGAAAGTAACTCCTGAGGCTGGGAACAGGCAGACATCCAGACCCCGACACCTGACAGGGCTCCAGAGTGGGGGAAGGGAGTGAGGGCACACGCCCTGAAGCCAGTGTTCATCGGCCATCATCGAATTCGATTCACATTAAATATTGGCCTGCCAGGTTTGAGAATATGGAAATTTTCATGAATATTGGGTATTCTTAATTAAGATAATAGAAAGGTAAGCTGACCGATTTTAAACCCAAGTGCAAATGCATAATTTTTTTTCATATTGGTACACTCCTGTAGGCCGTATTAAATATTCACAGCGCCTGTGACTTCACGGGATTCCAAGTAAATCAATTGCAGCCCGCAGACGCTAAGGGAAAATGAACTTACATTACATATAAATAAAAATCGAGAGTAAAAATTAAGTGAGGAGCATGTGGATCGGAGTTTCTCGAAGAATTATTTCTTGAACTGAAAAGAGCGTTTAGATAAATTTCACAGTCTTATGCTTTTTTCCTATACTCGGTGTTCTGTTTCTCTAAGTTGAATGGCTCGTCTGATATTTATGAACATTTCTGTATTCTCAAATTTGGCCAGCCAGTGTTCCCCTTTGACCTTAAATTTTAAAAATATTTTTAACTTTCAATTCCAGCTGCCTTTAGAGTTATGTGGCTGGAGTCTGCCTATATCTTTCAGTTCAATAAGGATCAACACGCCACATTCCTCTTTTGCGACTGCGGTTTTGGGGTAACTAAGGTGTTCGAACACTTGGACTTCACACAGAACACAACTTCCTCTCCAAAACTATTACAGACAAAAAAGAGAAAGGATCTCAAACCCGCATCGCACCTGGAAAGTCGGTATTCCTCAGCTCACCTAGCTGCCTGAATAGGTGTCTGCCACGGAATTGCTCTGTCTGTCACTCCAGCCTCGCTGGGACTCCGTTTCCTCTGCCCATAAATTAATTACGGTGGAACGAGACAAGTTAAAGTGTCGCCCGCTGTGTGATGATGCCGGCGACTACCGGAGACCAGAGCAAAGCTGAAAGGGACGCGTGAGTGGACGGGGAGTCTGGCGTGAACGTGGCCCTGGGCGTCCCCGTGTGCGGAGAGGGAGACCGAACCGGGCAATGTGGCCTCTGCTAGGTGACAACTCTTCCCCGTGTGACTGTGGATAAAGCTTGAAAAGAAGGTCTCGTTTGAAAACTGCAGAAAATTCAGAGAAATCGGAAAGGCAGGGAAAGCAAATAGTCATGAGGGTCCAAAGATCAAAACTGGACTCGGCATGTTTGCGGAAGCCCGTCCCCTCCCGCGAAGGTCCCGTCCCCTCCCGCGAAGGTCCCGTCCCCTCCCACGGAGCGTTAGGGGACAGAGGGCGTGAGGGCCGGGCCACGCGGCCGGTGGAAGGGCTCCTGCCCTGTGCCGGCTTTTCCTGGAGGGTGCCCACGCCGCGCTCATGCGCAGGGCCTGCAGTGAGGGAGAAGTCGCCGGACCGTGACCCGCCCCCGGGACCCGCCCCCGAGACCCGCCACGACCGGATTCTGAGAGGCTGCGGTTTGGCCGTTTTGGCCGTGCGTGAGCTCTGCTCCTCCGACCTCGCGCGCGTACAGCTGCTCTGTTTGTCTTCGGATGTTACGGGGTGACAATGTCACGCCGTGACCGCCTGCGGTGCGAAGCCTGCAGCGCGCCTGCGCGGCGACCCGCCATCCTTCTTCCTCTTCCCCGTGTCATATCTTAGAACATTTTCTACTGGTCACTTACGTTTTTTTTTAAGTCGTGAAGAAATTGCAGATTCGCGGAAATTGCAGATTCGCGGAAATTGCAGATTCGCGGAAAGATGGAACCCGGCGGTCCCGTGCGGCCTTGTCCATTTCCCGTCTTTGTTGCCATCAGCCAAATCGTCAAATTTACCTCAGCTGGGTGGAAATTTACGCTCTTCCGTTGTCCTGACCCCACAGGGAGGGCCTTTGTCACTGGCTGGCAGGGGGGTAAGGCATCGCTGTGCTCACGGCCCGTCTGACGGCTGCAGGGGGCTGGGGGGCCTCCGGGGCGTCCAGAGGTGGACCCCCGGGCCCCCCGCTCCCCGGCCGGTCCTGCTGGGCTGGGCTCAGGCTTAGCGCTCCTCGGTGGGGCCACAACACGACGGGTTACTGTCCGCCACCTTCCGTCCCGCTAGCCGGCCTCTTTCCTGGTCCGTTGGTCAGAGAGTGGTTGGGGCCGTTATTGATTTATGCATCATTTTGGTTTTTCCGGGGGATGACGTCTCTGCCCTCCAGTCTGGGACATCCGAGCCAGAAACACCCTAAATGCAGACAGCTCACCGCTGCAGTGTTTCTCGGGTTCTCGCGGACCTGGAGCTTGCCCGCCTCGGTCCTTCCGACCTCTCGTGTGTGTTTGTGGGTTCAGCTGCTATTAGTAGGGGAGAAGCAAAAAGTGCTTCTCCATCTTTTGGGAGACGGAATCTTATTAGTTACTTTTTAGTGTCAAATGTTTCTTGATTTATTCACTTTCAATGATGTTTCTTGATGACCCACAACTTGGTGGCATAATGAACACTAGGTACAAAGTTGAAATAAATATCCTTTTTTTTAAATTTTTAGTTTTCAACTCATGAAGAAAAATTCAGAAGATTTCATTATGGATACACGAGAGGACGTAAATGTGATCTTTGACAGTGTGAAGAAGACAGATGTGTGAGGGACTCTGGGGGTGGGTGTGGGGGCGGCAGGACAGGCCACCGGGGTACAGGCCTCTCACTGCCTCTCGCTGTAGGTCCCTGGAGGGTCAGATGGCAGTCACCGCATGATGCATGTATGTAAACTAAGCCATGTTTTACCTGTTGCGCACGTCACTCCCTACCTGCCCTCCCTCCCGCCCGGTTTTGGGGATGAAGTCCTCGTTAAGAGCAGACTCGGTCAAATTTAAATCGGAACCAGACCCCCCAGGCGCACGGCAGAGAAGCAGCTCCGGCTGACGATCGTGAAGACGCGCAGGCCGTCCGCCCGGGCGCGTGAGAACGGCCGGAGCGCGCTGCGTGTTCTCGCCGCGCTCGTCCCCTGCGCCCGCCGCGTGCTTCAGGTCCTTGTCCCCGGTCCCGACGCCAGACCCGCCTCCCCCTCCCCCACACGCCCCAGCTCTCCCCAGGCTGCACGTGCACCGCGCCTGTCCTGTCCCTGATGTCCAGCCAGCTCAGCCCCCGGCGGCCCTGGCCCCTCACGGCTGTCACTGCGCTGTCCTGGCTTCGAGCCACCCCCCTCCCGCCTGCCCGCTCACCTCTGCAGAGGGGCATCCCTGACTGCCCAGGTCCCTGCTATTCAAGAAGGTGAGATGGAAACTTCTCTTTACCGTGTCCAACGAAGCAAGTCCTTCTACGACTTCGCCCGCCATCCCTGTTAAATCCGTCTTGCGCGGTGGGATCGGATCGCGAGCTCCCATGGGGTTAGCGGTGGACTATGGGGTCAGGTGAGGCCGGCACCCTCCCGTGCTCCCCCATCCCCTGACCGCCTCCTGAGCCCTGGTTTCCCGCGGGGACCGCACGGAGAACCACCCGGGAGGCCGAGGGACGCCGTCCTTGCCACCTCCCAGAAAATTAACCGAGAATCTCTCGGTGGAGGCATCTGGACAAAGGGCGACACCCTCTCCATCACCTGTAGCTGAGAAATGGGACTCTGTGTCTGCACTTCGCTAATAAATTAACCTGGTTTCACGACTCCTGGGCTTTCGATAGGATTTGATTTGAAATTTCAAAATAATTGATACAGAAAAATATCTTGGTTACAACGAAGTAGTCAGAAAGCAATGACCTCTCGCCTCCCAGCGCGGCCGCTGTGGCATTGTGTCCCACTGCCTCTGCGTAGGGCCATTTGGGGTTTCCAGGGAGGCGAGGTGTGCAGCCTGAGGTGGGCGGAGGGCTGTCGCACGGGGCAGGTGAGCAGCCCCATAAGACGCCGAGGAGAACGGAGGGCAGCTGATCGCTGCGCCAGCCCGCCCGCGGTCCCAGCATCCGGACCTGAGAGATGCGGGGGCGAACTGGGCGCGGAGGTGCACGCGCCGTTAGCAGCGACCCCGTCTTCCGCAGACCACAGACAGGCCTGGGAAACGGCACTGGTGACCCGTCTGGAACAACGGGAGGCCCGCCCCCCAGTCCCTGTGAAGCCGGAGCCCCGGGGTTGGGCTCCCGGGCAGGGCCGGGCTTCCCCTCCGTGTTGCTGCTGGGGGCTCAGACTCAGACTCACTCTGATTTATGAAAGTAAAGAACCAAGCCCGTTCCCCGCGCCCCAGCTCCGCGCCCAAGCCGAGAAGCGCAGGGGTGAAGAGTGAGGTGGCCCAGAGGCCTCCGCGTCCACTGTCACCGCAGACACTCTCCCCTCATCTTGCTCTCCCGTCCCTCCAGGTGTCACCGCGCAGGACTCTGAGGCAGAGTGGCCGCTCACTTCCCACAGAGGCCGAGGCCCGCCCTGGGACTCCGCATCAGCGCAGGTGAGAGCTGACCCCGCCCCTGGCGAGAGCAGGGGCAGAGGTAAGGACGGTCCCTGCCTGCAGCCCAGCTCCCAGCAGGTCAGGCCAGCTGGCCGCAGTCCCCGCGGGCGTCCGGCAGGGACACGGAAGGTCGGAAGCATCAGCTGCCGTAGGCAGTGCCAACATTCGGCTCATGTGGAGCATTTGTTTCTCATGTGTAACCTGTAGGGTCCCTGTCGCTGGGCCGATACATGGATCGCCAATCATCTCAGGCGTGGGATTTATATTTTAATTAAGAGATTTAAACTGTAAAGTCTTTTCCGAAGTGTCAGAGGGTCTCCGTTGAGTCACACGTGAGGAGGAGGCTCGTTTTCTCCCCGGGCTGGTGCTGGTGGGCAGGGGCCTTGTGACAGGAGGCTCTCAAATCTCATCCAGAAGGAAGCGTATTGTTTTCCTGCCACTTCCCGTGGTTTTAATTAAAACCCAAAACCTTTTATTCATTTATTTCAACAAAAAACAATGTAAAAAGAAAGAAAATTTGGGTCCATGATTTCCATGGAGCTGTGCCTTCTCCCGGGCTGCCCAGATCCATGCTCGCTCTGGCATCGCTCGGAAGGAATTAAATGGATGCACACTCGCACGCTCACACTGACACACTCGGGGTGGAAAAGACGAAACAAAACCAACTAAGGGCATAATGGCTGAGCTCTTGTTTTGAGCTCCCGTTTCTGTCGGTGACAACACAGTGGCAACCGAGCATGACAGCCAGCGCGCGTGCGGGACACCCGCTGGAGGCGCCTGCCTCTCTGTACGGCTGACTCTGCAGACGCATGTGAATAACAGTGTCCCCGAGCCGCGGGCTGAGGAAGAGTAGCTTTCTTGGAGACGGGCCAGCCGCTAATGGAAGTTCGCTCCTGTGCGAGGTGGGTTTTTCTGGCCCTCGGCGTGGCCTGCGGCCTGGGCTGTCGCTGTGCACCCCACGCCCGGGCGGCCGTGGGGCTAACGATTCTTCCTCACGAGGGGCTGGAAGGTTTTCACTGGAAAAGCGGACAAAGAATAGCAAACGTCGCAACGAGCCCAGGCTTCTTTATTCAGTCACTTATTCATCCCGTAATTATTGAGCACCTGCCACGCGCAAGACAATTCCGCAGCCCTGGGGCGCGCACGGGACAAATCCCACACTCACTGGTGCTTACTTTGGGGGCGGGGGTGAGGGGACAAGGCGATAGCGTGGAAAGTGGGGTTCGCTGCTTCCGGGCACTGTGGGTGGGTGAACGGGGTGGGCGTCCGGGGCCGGAGGCGGGCGGGCGTCTCTGCAGTGCGGCTGAGTGGGGGGTGACCGTCCGTCCCCTCCATGGCAGGTCCGGGGAGCACCTCCCTTTCTCAGCTCCTCTCCCAGCCCGGGGAGGGGGCGTTCTGGGGGGCGAGGTTGTTGGTTTCATCTGGTGACTTTCCCTATTCCTCATCACTCGACGTCAAGCATCAAATGCCCAAAAGGCTCATTCAAAGAGCAAATCCTCCCTGAACAGAAAGAATTGGTTCCTCCTTTTCGCACGGGGACCCCTGGGGACTGGCACTTTCGACATGCGCCCCAGGGGACGAGGACCAGCTGTTTCCCCAGGGGATGTGCTGACGCCAGGTCTGCGTGGCCGGAGGCTCGTGGGACTGGCTGTGTGCTGGAGACCGGACCGCGTGGCGGTCACCTGTGAGCTCCCAGGGAGCCCGGCGGGCCGCCTGTGCCCGCGGCTGGTCTGGCCCAGGAAGCACGGAGAAGGGCACAGGACGAGCGGCCAGCGATGCTGCCTCGTGATGGAGAGGCCGAGCCGAGGAATCTCCGCAGAAGTTCAGAAACCGGTACAGAGACGTGGCTCGTTCTGCAGAAGCCGGAGTGGGCGGGCGCCAGACCGCGGTTCCCGCGCACGCGCTTCGCGTCGCCAGCGCGTTTCCCGCAACTCTGCCTCCTCCCGCGCCGGAAGCGCTGGCGCGCAGACCCTTCTATCCTGAGCTTTACGTTTTTCTTTTTCACTCAGGCTCCAAGAACGTGCTCCTGGGAGACCTGCTCACCTCCGCCTCGAGTCCATGTTGTGTGACGTTTTGTGTGATAACCCACTGGCTGTGACAACTAGATAATGTCACCCACGTCGCTTCGCTTCTTAAACAAGGTTCTCTCCTATTGGTTCCCGTGAAAGACTTGCAAGGTGTTTTATGTTTCTTCCATTAATATATCCTTTCAAAAAACAGACAATAAATATGAAGGACTCGTGTGTCCTAAGCAGGAAACTGCAGACAAGTGGCGGGAGCCTCTGTGACCCCGAAGCTTTGAAAGGCGAGGAGGCACATTTTGGGGGGCGTATGACCATAGTGCAGGCCCGTATGCGCATGTGGGTCTGTGTTATGGACATTTTATCTTACTCATTTTGAAATAAAAATTTGTTAGTTGAGAAAACTGCTCTGCAATAACTACTTCTGGAAAGGAGGTCAGCGAACAACCGTTTGTGAGCTCGTTTCCCATTTTTCACCGGAGAAGAGACCCTGCCAGAGCTGTCTTAGGGTTTGGGTCTCTCCTCTTTATTTCTCTATCTTTATTGATCATTGTCACAGAAATCAAAAACAGTGAAAGGAAATGCACCATGAAATTTTTATCTTCTATTTATTAGTTGGGAGTTTCAAGTAATTTAAATGTTAATTTTTATGTAACTGTATTTTATATTTTGAATATGTATGTTTATGTTTTTAGTTTTATAATTCTTCAAATATGTAGTTTAAAAACATGCATTTAACGAATGTCTTAAAATTTGTTTCAAGCTCTGTATTAGCTACTGGAAATACAAAGATTAATGTGACACAATGCCGATTCACTAACTTCATTTTCTAGTCGAGAAAATACAGATGTAAACAAAGAGGTATATGGCATTATATAACTCTATGAATAGACATACGAAGAGCAAATGGTAAATGTTGTATTTTCAGGATCACTGAGCATTGAATAATCTGATATTCCATGCCCTAAAAGAAGGCACTGATTGGTTCATTAATGATACAGTGACTTGCTAACTAAAGCTATACAGATATGTCAATGATAATTGTCAACTTAAAAAATATGAACGCCTTTCCAGAAGAATTTCACTTTTAGAAATTCAACTTAGGGACACCATCAGAGATGTATATATTATATATATGTATAACATGATTTTATATATGCATACATATGTATATGTATATATGTATATATATGTGTATATATACATATGTATGCATATATAAAATCAAATCATTATATAAAAAATCTGAATCATCTAAATATCTAATTCTATAATTATGGTAAATTAATATGTAGTCATTAAAAATCATTTGTAGAAAGCTATTGATTAGTCTGTGAATATGATCTCAATATATTGCATGTTTTAAAAGTTCATATAATAATATTTATGAGTATTCTTAAAAGAAAATTATGAGATTTTGGATTTTTCTATTACCTAAGTATGCATTACTTGAATTTACAAGTAAAATCACCCTAAGATATTAATCAATCCATAAAAAACATTTGATAGGATTCATCATTCGAGATAAAAACTCAGAAAATAAGAATAAAGAAAAAATTGTATTAATTTCTAGCAAGCACCCTTTAGCTGACATCGCACTTATGGTAAAAGACTCAGTTTTGCACGGCAGCCAGGGAGAAGGCAGGCGCCCCTCCCCCACCTCGGCTGTTCAATGTGGTACCGGGAGTTGGAGTTCGAGCCGTTGCTGTCACGTAACGAAGTCATACTGATCAGGACGGAGTCAAGAAAATGGCTTTGTTTGCAGATATCATAATTGTCTATTTAGAAAATTCCGAGGCTCTACAAAACTCTTAGAGCTAACGAGTTAGACAAGCTCGCAAAATGCAAGATAAACGCACGGAAAACCATTGCATGGCTCTACACGGCAATGAACATGTGGATATCAAAATTAAAAACAAAATGAAATTTACACCAAAGAAGAGAGAAATTTGGGAGTCAATTCAGTGTGTATAATCTGTATGTTCAAAACTAAATGACACATAAGTACAGAACGCAGTGGGCTCTGAGTGGATGACTCAGCACAGCAAATACATCGATACTTCTCCATCGACACGCAGGTCTAACAGAATTACCACCAAAATTCCAGCAAGGGATTTCGTAGATATAGATAAGATTGTTCTAAAATTTACATGGAAAACAGAAGAACTAGAATCGCTAAAAATAATTTTGGGAGGAAAAAGAGCGTAAGGTGAGGGCATCCACATACTAATTTTAAGATAGTCACATAACTTATGTAGTCACAGATGTGGAGCGTCTCAAAAAAAAATAGACACAAATATCAGCAAAACAGAATAAAGAACCAAGGAAAAGAACCTGAAAATGCTTCTCTCGAAGGCGCAAAAGCCGTTCGGTGGAGGACATCCCCAGGCGGAAGGAGACATCACCCAAGTCGGACACCTTCTCCAAAACTCAACTCAAAATCACTAGTAAGCGTAACGCATAACACTTTTAGGAAGAAACGGAGGGCAAAAATCTTCGGGACCTAGGGCTAAACAAAGAATTCTTAGACTTAACACCAAAAGCATGACCCATGAAAGGAAAAATCGATAAATTGGATTCCGTATACTCAAAAATACTTTGGCTCTGGAAAAGAACTTTTTAGAAATCTACACTTAAAACTTAACTATGCACGTCCACCCGGATGCCGGCGGCTGGCGAAGCCCACGGAACGAGAACATTGATTTGCTCCCGGGGAGAATTTTAATTGTCGCTCTGCAGCCTTTCTCGAGGGGAATTTTTAATATATGTATCTGTGCCTTACACATGCTTATTGCACACAACGGCGTCCCACTTAAACTGCCGGAAATAAGTGGGCTTTGCCGAAAAGGGGGTTAATAGGCTCGAGGAAATGGGCCCAACCACGATCGCGGCTCAACTTTGCCGGATGCTCGCTCGGTGCTGAGCCGTCTGCTGCCAGCTCATCGTGCACGAACCCAGTGTCAGAAAATGACCAGACGCGGACTGTGCATACTCACGCGCTCCGGACCTTCACGCGCAGGCACCAACTCACACTCACACAGACGGCGAGTCCTGCGTGTATCCACGAGTAACAAGAGGACACCGCGTATCCTTGAAGTCTTCTGCTTGAACTCTTGATCCTGTAAGTCTTGATTCTTCTAGAAAATAAATAATAACCTTCTGATTTACTGTTTTCTCAATTAGTCAGCCCATCACTCTAACTCTGGGACGGTTGATCTTTTCGAAGGCCACTGGCGTGCTGGGCTCTCCCGTGTCCCTTGTCACAGTCCCTTGCTATATTCCATGGCCGCATCACTCAGATGTACCTTTAAAGAAATTCAAACTATTTCACCCCAAATCAGGTCCACCTCTGGATTTATTGATTAAAACAGTTCTCTTCTTCTGCTGCGTTTAAAAAGGGAAAGTTATATTTTATTTTTCCCCTTATTTCTTCACCCACTGCTAGTCGTTCGCCATATTCATTCAATACGTTTTGGCGTTGTCTTTCAACCTTTTTTTCTTTTCGATATCTAACCTAATGGAGGCCCCGTTGGGTTGCTGGCCAGTTCACATGGTGACGTTTACAAAGCCCCCAACTGGTACCCCGACTTCTCTCATCTATAAACGTGAAACTGCCAGATGCATCTACTATCCTGCTTCTACAGCTCGAAGTGCTGGGAAAAAAACGCGTGAGCTCGCTCCGTTCACCTGGCTGTGCCCGATTAAAATGTCCTCCGAAGACTTTTCTACCTAAAAGCGTCAGTTGAGCCGAACATAATGTCTCCGACGTGGTGGGGACATCCCCACCTCTACGTCTTTGACTCCCATTCACTGAAATGCCCCCGTGAGCACGCCGTGCCCAGCGTCCGCCAGGGCCTCGGGATGTGGAGGGGAGCGAGGGGGCACGGGCCCTGACCCGCGAAGCTGGCTCTTCAGCAGGACTTATAGCTACATGCTCCCGAGGAGCCGGGTGACAGAAGCAGGGTCGAAGAGCTCTTAGAGCAAGTACCGGATGATGAGTGGCCATCCCCAAGCGAGGAGGCGCGGCAGAGGTCCCGAGATGCGTGTAGAGAGCACCGGAAGGGCCTCGGTGTACCTGAACTCGGTGAGCAAGCAGGGATTTGGGTGGACGGTGCGGGACAGCCAGGGAAAACAGGCCTTTGCAAGCAACGCTGAGAATTCTGGGTTTTATCTTAAGGGAAAGTGAAAGCCATCCACACGTAAGGAACTTTCCCTTGTCGCACATGTTGGGACCAACCAGCGGCTGTGTCGAGTGGCCTGGAGGGAGACAGCCACAGAGCGGGCATTACTTGCAGGAGATTATTGCAATAGCGCAGGTGAGATATAGGGTCACCACCTAATGGGAAATACAATCTAATGGGTGATTACAACTGTCGAGGGGGTTCCCAGGGACACATATAGGATTCTATAAAGACTTCCTATCAGGCCGATCTAAATTACACTGGAGATTAAGAAAAGGCTTTCCCGCACGAGTGATGTATAATCTGAGGCCCAAATAATGAGCCAAAATGAGCTAGGCAAAGAGGCAGAGCCGCGTGAAGGTCGCGAGGCTGAAACGCTCGGGCTCTTTGACCCGGCGAAGGGCCGCGTGGTCGAATGTTAAAAGGGAGGAGAGAGGTGGGCTCTGGGGCTGTAAAGGGGCAGGAGCCAGAGCCCGGCGACCTTGGTGACATGCCAAGGCACGGGGCAAAGGAGGCTTCCGGGTGGTTTCGGGCTGGTAGCGCAGCTTGGGGACTCGGCTGTGCATGGCCGTGTGACCACATCAGCTCTTGTGGGAACTTGGTATGTTTAGATAATGTAACTTATGAAATGCAGTTCTGTACGTTTATGAAAGAGATCGAGCTCCTGTCATTCGTGTAGTGGCCACGTATGTTTACTCTCACGTGAGTGGCCTATTTGCATTTTTGTTCATTTTTCAACTGCATTTTTCAAGTTTTCTTACCGATACATAGGAGTTTTGTGTAAAATCTGGAATCGAACTTGTCGTCTGTTCTATTTATAACAAATACCCTCCCGTAGTGCATGCCCCGCCTTTCCTCACTCCCTTTGCTGATCAGGGTCCTTCGTTTCTGTGGGCGAATGCGACATTCTTCCCGTTTATTATTGGCATTTGAGTTCTCACGAATCGAGGACTGCCCAGCCATTGCCCTGCAAGGGTTTGTCTGAGGTGTGGCGTTTGTCTTGCACGTCGGAATGCTTAATCCACGTGGAACTGGTATTGGCTTTATGTGTGAAGCACGAATTCAACTTTGTTTTTTTCTATATGTTTAACACATTTTCTCATCACTTTATATTTACTAGACTGTCTTTTCCCTGATGACATGAGTTATACGTTTTTTAAAATGGATATTTAAAATCTTTGTTTTTATTAAGACGAATAAATTTTAGAACTTGCTTTTCAAGTTTCAGTCCCCAAAAGTTGAAAATTTTAACTGAATTGCATTACATCTATAAATAAATCTGAGGAAAACTGAGTTATTTATAATGACGATTTTTTTCTCTTTGTCTTTTTTAATCCTTCTCAATTTCAACAGGTTGCTATGTAAGGGTGTTATAAGTCTTTTATTATATTTTTTCTTAGGTATCTTATTATTTTGTAACCATCGTTAGGCTGTCTCATCGATTTTAATTAGGTGTTTATTAAACCTTTTGGTTTTACTACATAAGCAATCATACACTTATTTTTTTCGATGACTGTAATTTTACATATTTTCTTACCTTGTTGCATTGGAAAGATTCTGTACATTTCTAATTAAAGTCTTGATAGTTGGCTTTATTTTGTCTCTGATTCTGGAGGGATTACTTTTAGTAATGCTTTTTTAAATTGATTATAAGTTTTAAAATCTTCTATCGGTTTGATTTTTTTCTTACATGTCTAGTTTGCTAATTTTTTTTTTTTTTTTTTTTAACATGAATGGATGTGTTTCACGGAAAACTTTTTCCGGACTTTCCGGTATCATTGTGGCAGAGATGATTTCAGGCTTTTTCTACGGCAGTTCACTGATTCGGTAAATGCCCCAGGTTTATTTTCTCCTATTAAACCAACCTGGCATTTATGGGATAAACTCATCTTTATCATTATAACCTTTAAATATACGGCCAGACTCGACTTGCCAATGTATTTCTTAGAGTTTTTGTCTCATTTTTTGAGAAAGATTGTTCCAGTGGGTTCCTTAGTAGGTGGGGACGAATTCGCAAGGAGGCTGGGATTTTTTCCAACCCCTGCGTGGGAAGACTGCGCGGGCAGGGGGCCCGCAGTAACGCGGCGCCCGTCTGCGGGCACGTGCCCCAGGCTGGGAGCGCAGCCCGGAGCCAGACCCGCGGCGCGCGAGCTCACCTCGCACCGCCGGCCGGGCCGGGACTGTGGGCTCCTTTCATCCATATGCGGTATCCGGAGACAGCCGGCGCTGCCTCGCTCTGCGGTTCTCTGGCCGGATCCAGCTCTCGGCTCCCAGCTCCGCCCGCCGCGGCCCCTTCAGCGCGCAGTCGGCTGACGAGCTCAGCGATTTCCCGCTGGGATCCCAATCCTGAAAAGAGTAAAAGGCGTGTGTGTGTGTGTGTGTGTGTGTGTGTGTGTGTGTGTGTGACGGGGCTGCAGCCAGCGGCGTGCCTGGGGGGCTGGGCGCGCGCTCGCTGCTTCGGCTCCCATTCCCTTCCACTCGGACATTATTATTCCTTCTCCCTCGTTCTCCGCAGCGGCCGCGCCCCGAACGACACACGCGTGACCTGTCACATCTTTTCTGCTTCACTTGTATTGCGCGGAACAAAAACGTGAACGGACGTTTCTCCTGTGTCCCGAGCTCAGAACTCTCTAGCCGCGTGGCGCCGACGGACAAAGCGATGCGTGAGACGCGGCGAACGCGTAAGAGGCGCCTCTGCGTGACGGAGCCTGTGCGCTGCGCTGCGCTGCGGCCGCCCGCTCCCCGCCACGTCACGCACTGCTGTGCGTTCGGTGAGGACACGGGCGGCGTGCGGTCAGGAGAAGCAGGAGCCGCCACCCGTCTCCCCGCTTCGCTGTCGGCCATCCGCTTCCCAGGGCGCGGTGGGAAGGGGGGACCTCGTGTTCAGACCGCTCCGCAGGGACGGCCGGCAGTGCCGGAGCCGCTCTTTATCTGGCTCCGGTTGTCCCCACCCCGGGGCAGCTTGGTGGGACGGCGCGTTACGGTGGCTCCAGTCTGAGCGGTAGCGCTGGAGAATCCACCGAGCGCTTCTGTGGGACGCTTCCAGCGCGGGCTCCGGGCATCCTCCAGGAGCCTGGTGGGAACGCGCCCCGTGCCCGGCGTGGGGACGCACGCTCATCCCCACCTCGGTCACGATGCAGCCGAGGCGAGAGTTTCGGGCGCTAGCGGGAGACCACCTGCCCCTCGCCGGGTCGGCCGCGGGAGGCGGATTCATGGCCGAGTCCCGCGAGTCAAGTTTCCCCACATCGTCGTGTCCTCGACACCCAGTCCCCGTCTGCGGCCCGGGTATTTCACGGCCAGTTCATATACATAAAGACACATCTGATCATTCTGTCCTCAACCGCCACCAAAACAAAGGAATGAGAAAGGGCGGGGAGGCCTCACGGGGCGCTTCGTGCCGTGAGTGTGACACACGACAGACACCTGTACCCAGCAACTTCAATAATTTACAAAAACGCCCGAATTCCCGCTCTAAGCTCGTGGGTTTTGCTGTTTCCTTTCCTCGTTTGCTGCTGGACCATCTCCATGTGGAGGTTCGAGCCTCTGCAACCACTTTCTACGCGCAGAAGAAAACCGCCCCCCGGGGGTAATATCTAGCTGGGTCCTCCGCAAAAGAGACAGCGCCCATCACGCCGGTTCGAACCAAAGGAAATGAGGGCTCTTGAAAAATGTGCCAGAAGGAAAAAGAATTAAACAAGAAATCAATGTCTGATCTAAAATGTCTGAGCTCTTAACATGTTTTTAAGAGTTAGGGTCAATATGGGGGAAAATTAAAACTTTATGAAAATATTTGCGGATTGAGATTGATAAGCTCTGGGAAACAAATAATAAGAATAAGAAAATCTTCAGGTCGTCGAAGACCGGGGCTGGAGGCAGCCTGTGGGCGATCGCAGTAAGGACACTTGATGTTTATAAGCCATGTGATGTCATGTGGAATTTGGTAACAAAAAGCATAAAAAAAAGAATAACGCTATTTAAGAAAATTTACATATCTCAGAGAATCAGGTCCCTTTTACGTGCCGGTGTCGTAACCAAATACAGTAGGTCTTGTTTTCGATCTGGATGGGCCTGTCCTTCGGGAAACCGCGGAGGGCGCGAGGCGGGAGTGGACCTCGTGGCCACCTGTGCGGAAGAAACCAGCAGATAGTGACGCGAAGTCCGAGCTGCTGTCCAATCCTGATTTAGTTTGCAGGAAATGGACGTTTATCTGCTTCCACGCAGAACCGTCGTCGGAATCATTCTTTGAATTACAACGTACGTGGAGCTCCTTTAAGGCAAGCGAGCCATAAAAACTGAGATGCGGGCGCCGCCTCAGCAGACGGCCAGGCCCCGCAGCCTCGCCGCCGTGGGAGGGCGCTCCGGCCAGACTCCCCCAATTCACCCTCCAGGCCAGGCATCCAGCCGGTGGAATCCAGACCCCAGTCTCTCGTCCCCAGTTCTGAGTGACAGCTGCAGTTCCTCCGATCGCCAGTTCTAAAAGTGACTGACGTGTCGATTTTCTGTGCTGGGTCATCTGGTGGCCTACGCGGAGCTGGAGGTGGGTCGTCGCTGGTTGTTTTGGGGGGAGAAGGCAGCCTGGCTGCTGAGTGCAGCATTCGGAGGCGCAGAGCAGGAAGAGCTGGGTGAAAATTCAGCTCTAAAGATAGAATTGGCATTTGGTCCAGCGACCTCTTTTTTTAATAAGTCCACCGTGACCTCCATATCTGTGTGTCTTCTACTTTCTGTCCTCGTAAACAACAGCCTTTCTCTTGTTTGCAAGCAGACCAGAATCTCGACTGGCAATCCCTAAAGATCGTGAAAAGTGCCTTTGTTGAGGCCGTGCTGGGGGCTGTGAACATGAATAAAGAAATCGCACATAAGTAAAAATCGGGTCATCGACGTTTCTCAGGAGGACGGGGTGGCATTTCCGCCAGCGCCCCCTGATTAGCGGGCCTCATTGTTGCACGTTTATTAACTCAGAGGGAATCGATATATTCACCCAGACCCGGGGGTTCTTTGGTCATTGTTCCCTGAAGCACTATTGTGTCTATATCAGGGCAGAGTGGGGCATCTTCTCATGTAACATTCAGCCCTGGTGGATCAAATTACCTTTTATTTAAAAAAAAAATCAAAATTTCCCTTTCGGACGTTTCGTGAATGGCAGGCTTGACCTTTACCAGGTTGCTTTATATCTCATTGTACCCAGGACCCTGCTGACAACGGAAGTCTATCTCCCTTCTGTGCTCCCAACCTAACCTGACCTCTCCACGGTGAAATGGAGACAGTCGAGTTCAGAGGCTTCCTGCGTGCGGCCTCAGATTCGGGCTCACCTCTGAAGAACATCCCCGCGTCCGAAGCCCAGTGGGGAGAGTGTCCATGATCGCGGCTCGCTCGCTCATTCCCGTCAAGAGCGTCGTCACACAGAACCGCTGTCCTGAAACCACTGAGCGTGTCGCAGCTGTATTTTTCAGAGTTACGTAGGATGCCTCCTTTTCTCATTGCGTTTGCTGTTTGTTTTTTTACCTTAAAACTTCTTCTTTTTTTTTTTTAACAATGGCCTCTGGTTTTCCGTCACGGATGTTTTACATCCTGCTGCAACATGCTTTTGTTTTCAGGACAAGGGATTCAGGGTCCGCCTTGCTTTCCCCACTCAGGCACACGGGCTCTGTCCCCCACCGAGCTTCCAGCAGGTGTCCTCGGGATACCAATTTGTGAGGGTCGTTTTCCCACGGAACATTTTGGGGCTTGATTATAGAGAGATTCTTGTAAAAACCTTCCTATTGAAAATAAAAAGCTGAGGGCATCATCATTTCGCATGCGGCTTTGGGGTGGTACGCAGCGACATGTATTTTCAGTTTCGGATGAGCTGTAATCAGCACAGTATGAATGTCCTGTCATCAAGGCCACGTGTGGCAGGTTCCTGTGTAAATCTGTTGACTCTGTAAATGGTAAATGTCAACAAATTCCAAATAAAGTCAGCTTAATAAGCTAGTGGAAGCACTGAACATAAGCGAAAAGGTCGGTTTGGGAGGCTGTGGCTACGGGGCTGGGAGTGACTCATGAGCAGCATCTGCGCCGTCTTCACGGCCCCGACAGCGGGAGTCGAGATGGCCGCGCCATCTCCCTGCTTCGTCGAGGCATCTTGGACCTAGAGAAGCTCTTCGAGGTCACTTCGCAGATGAGGACACAAAGATTCGAGTGGGACTATGACTTAGCTCGGCTACGACCGCCGAGAAATGGATCTGAGACCAGAGAGAGTGATGGTCCGTGTGTTGTTTGTCGCACCACCAGCCCAGGCTCGGTTTGGAAATAGGAAAATAAACAATATCATAAAGCAAAGCATCAAAGCGCCACTTGCCGCACTACAATTGCGTGACCGTGTGGCAGATCCGTTCACTTTTAAATGACGTGCACATTCGCGTTAACATAGACGAGATTTACCTCCTTTCAGTTTTCAAGTTGTATTTCTCCTTTAGACCCAGAGGCACGAGAGGGTCTCCGACCGCTCCGCGGAGTGCCGAGGCGAGCTCGCAGGTGTGCCGAGGCGAGCTCGCAGGTGTGCCGAGGCGAGCTCGCAGGTGTGCCGAGGCGAGCTCGCAGGTGTGCCGAGGCGAGCTCGCAGGTGTGCCGAGGCACGCCTCAGAGCCCTCGCGGAATGCTGGCACAGGACAGACATGTCTTCCAGAGGCCGCGACGGAGCTCCGCACGAAGAACTGTCCGGCCGAGGACGTGTTTCCATGAGGCTTTAGGCAAAAAAATGCTTTCCACGTCCACGCGAATTGCTAGAATCATGTTTTGTGGCTACATCAAAGCAAATTTTCAAACACGATTTTTCTCAGAGGCCAGGGCGTAAGCGGCGCTGGGGCTTCTCCAGCCTGCTTCTCCTGGGGCGGTGGCCCTGGACGGCAGCTGCCGTGCAGGAGGGGAGCCCCAGCTCTTTCATCAGAGAAGCGCCAATTGTCGCTTGTCCTT
Organism: Pteropus medius; assembly: GCF_902729225.1. Taxonomy (NCBI): domain Eukaryota; kingdom Metazoa; phylum Chordata; class Mammalia; order Chiroptera; family Pteropodidae; genus Pteropus; species Pteropus medius. Next base: position 1,232,672 of record NW_024340849.1, on the reverse strand, counting down.
AGTTGTGTGATATGCCTGTATCGACCCGTTTATACGTAGGAGAATTCCATGAAGTAATCCTTAAATTCTGCATGATGAATAATATAATGCCAGTCATTATAGTATAATTACAGTCTAAGCCAATGGGTAATTTAGCGATATACATACTATTATCAGCTAGGTCGCAAGATCTAATCAAACTCCGTAGTTTGTGGCTCTGCTCTGGAGACCGCTTTTGTGATTTATAAATTCCACAAGGAGATTCCTCCTCCTAAGATCATTTCAGCTCATCACACTTGTATCCGTAACTCCTCGTGGTCTCCGTAGACTGGACCTTTTCAGAGTTATAATCCCAGAAGTCTGCTATTATGACAATGGTAAGAATCCCCGATCCTTACTTTTATAAACAGCAAACGGTTTAAATGTGACTGCTTCCCCATCTTTAAACGCTTTTCTCTCCCGCATGAGGAATAGGGAGAACTGGGGAGCATGGGAGGGGTCTGTGCCGCGTGCCCCTCTGCCCGCCCAAACGTCGGGCCGGGGGAGGGAGGCAGGGACTAAAGCATGCGCGACGCCCTGTGTCGACCTCTCTACGGCCGATTTAGTGCGATGCATGATTTCTGACTGGTCTGGGTTGTGCCACTTACGAAACCAACCGAATACTGGTTGGATCCACGGCTTACAGGACACTAAATGAAACAAAATCTCACCTGTAGAATTCTAAAATTCATTCACCTACTCTTTCGATCAAGACATATTTTATTAATCAGCGCCCTTACCGAGACTGTCTCTGAACGTTAAGGGTGTCGTCCGGAACGAGACCGCACGGCTCCCGCCTGCGTGGAGTTTGCCTTCTGGTGGTTTCCGGGAGGTGCCTCGGCCTTCAGCCGTCACTGCAGCTCGGGGTGACTCTCAGTACCAATTCGCTTCTAATTCACAGGAATCTTTTATGAACTATCTTTGTCATTCCTTCGGTCCCCGCACGTAACGAGGTGATCGGTTTAATAAAAGCAATTTCTGTTAATATTGCTTAAGGTTTTGGAGTGGTTATTTTGCTGCCTAATTCTAACATTCCCTGTCTGCTAATTCTCATGAGAGAGGTTTTTTGTTTTTTGTTTTTTGTTTTTTTTACTAATAATTACACTATTTTAGTCTACGGCCACGCCGCCCTGAACGTGCCCGATCCCGTCTGATCTCGGAAGCTAAGCAGGGTTTGGCCTGGTTAGTACTTGGATGGGAGACCAGCTAGGAAGACCAGGTGCTGTAGGCATAAAAAATAAGGGATTGTAAGCTGACAAGTTCCTTGCGATCCGTGAGGTTACTAAGGGTTGCCTCGCCTAAAAAAAAAAAAAAATTATGCTATTAAAATCTGTCTTCCAAATGTGAGTAATAGGTAATGTGTGTATGAATACAGCAATGAATGATTACTGTTCATATTTGAATTAAGGTATTAACTAAGTTTTGCACCACATTGGTCAATATTTGGAAAAGCACGTGCTTTTCAATTTAACTGAGGTCCACGTAATTTCCCTTGGATGTTGGCTTATCACTCCCATCACGGTCCGTTAATTAAGCGGTTTAAACGGGGCGTGATTTTTGGCTTTTCTTTCCAGCGTATCCACCTCGCTTAAGCAAGCACATGAAACACCGCGATGACGAAGGACTCAGTTTTTCTCGAAACTTTGCCGTAGCATCGAGTTGTTTTCTTTTGCTCTTAAGGAACGTTTATATTTGGATAAAACATTTTATTCTCTACAAGAGTCCTCTGGGATTTTTAGACTACAGTTCTCTCGGAAACATACTCAATGAGCACAGTGGCTGCTTGTGACCAAAAGCCCATGTGGTTTCTGGGCTGGGGAAAGGCGAGTGGCTGCCGAGAGCAGCACGGGCCCTCACGGGCGCCCTGGACACGTGTGACGGGGCTGAGACGCGGAACGAGGCTGAGACGCGGAACGACGTAGACGTATCTGCCCTTGTCGTGATGACTCCTTCATCCCTCGACATTGGCTTAATACCCTGCAAAATGATCCAAACCGTGATGCTTCATCCGGGGCTATTCTGAAGAAAGATGATGTGCAGAGTGACATCTCAGCGACTCGCTGCGGAAGATGCACTGTCATCTCTTCACCCACGCCTCGCTCAAGACAGCTCATGTCCCCACCCCTTTAAAAAGTGGGGCAAAGGAGGGTTCGGAGTCACCCATAGGATGCCAAGCAAGGGACACAGGGAGAGACAGGGATGGAGGGAGAGGCTGTGTTTCATTATCTCTTATGAATTCAAGAAGAAATGAATGTTAGTGGTTAAATTTTCTTTAAATTACATATCTGAGCAAGAAGGAGCTGTGATTATTTCTCAGCAATTATTAACAACCGGTAGGATCGATACGTTGAGAAAACGGTCAGCGTCGGCCCATAAATTAGATACATGCTTCTCTACAGTAAGCTTCAATTAGAAATATAACCTTCCCAGAGAAGAAGTTAGGAAGATCGACGAAACCGAATGGATTTCAATTTTCAGACCGGCTGGCTCTCTCGTGTCTCAGCAGCCGCGCGCATATAGGTAGAATGCTTCAGGACCACATGCTTCTCTTGGGGAAAAGAAAAACTCATATTTTTCCTGCTCTCGGGGAAGCAGCATTTAAAAAAATATTTTAAAAAGTGTGATATGCACCATTGCACGAGACTGAATATTCTGAAGGCAGCCCAGGCTCCCTGTGCAGCCCATCCAGCGAAAGCTTAAACGCTCCAATTACAACACGCAATTTGCAGGTACGCTTGGTATTCTGGTGGGTGTTTGACTGACGTCTGGATCCAGTGATTACTATAAAACACCGCTAGGGAGAGATAAAATATATTTAAATCTATCCTGTAATGTTTTAATAATATTTACTATAACCCTGTCCATACACAAGAAATGATTGTTTAAAATGTTATATCTGATTTCACTGAAAATCAGAGATATTTTGCAGTGGTTATTTCTCTTATGAATATTGCCAAGGGTGATGTCACATTGACAAACTAAATGATATTATATGAAAGCTATTTAGAATGATCATATCACTTATTGAGTAGAGAGAAAATAATGTTTTCATACCCAAGCAACAGTGGATTCATAGGCAATTAACTTATTATATTAATGCAATTAATGCAGGTAGAATAAGTTAGTGGTCTTTGTTTAAAAATTCGATTAATATTTTAATTCATCATTCCAAATGTGCGTGTGCTTGTCCCACGTGGATATGTACCACGCGCTTAGTGCTTCCTGTTTCACCTTCACGTTAAAAGAAAATCACCTCGATTCTTCTGGATCCGGTAATAAAAACGCACAGTTTTATACGGAGCTGTGCGCCCAGAGCTTTAACTCTCTGACTGGGTCTCCCAGACTCTTCGGGAAACGGGAAGAGTCTCAACGGGTCCAAACCCGATGCAGACGCTTTCCCGGCGCTCTCTCTCGGGCGCGGCAGCGCTGCCCGCTCAGCAGACTTGAAGGGCCCGGGTCCTCTTCTCCCTGAAGTCGCTCGGGCCTTCGCCCCGCACCCCTGGCTCCGGGATGCGTGAGGCAGCACGCGCGCGGTCCCCTTCGCCGGGTCGCCGTCGCGTCTTGTCTGCGGGACGAGCTCAGCGGCCGCGACTCGTCCCGGTGGCGAACCACGTTTCAGCCCCTCGCGACGACGCCCCTGCTCGTTGTAACGCATCGCGGCAGCTATTTTGTTTAATAGACACAACCAGGGCTCAGGGACGAGCGTGTACGGACAGAACCACGGCGCAGGCGCCATTCCCGCTGCGGTTCTCATGAAATCGCAGGCGATGCCGCGGACGTTCCCCGGCTCCGGACACAGTCGCGCGAGGTGCCCGCCGAGCAGCGCTGAGACTCGCCGCGTGTTAGGACGTGGCCCTGTGTGCGTCCCATCTGCCCGCGTGCAGGGGCACCGCGTTTTGTCTGGGGTGCGGGTGTGGGCGCTGCAGCCGCGCCGCCCCTGCGACGGCCTTGAACCCGCGGGCCGCGAGGCGCGGAGGGCTGGCCGCCCGGCCCGCTGCTGGCGGGTGGCTGTCAGCGTGTCTGATTAATGACCCTGGTGAAACATGTCCAGCCACATTAGAGCTCGTGTATGTAGCGCGGTCCGCGCGGACCAAGCTTTGTTCTGACAGGAAATGGTGTGAGCAGCCACCGGCGTTTACCCATAAAAAGATAAAGATTTACTGTCATCATAGGCGAGATTAAAGTGCACAATGCTGACATTGATTTTTACCAAAAATTCACATTTTGGGAAAACTCATTCCAGGGACGGCTGAGATATGATCAGCTTATTTGGAGAGGGATAATATGGAATCTTCTCGCGAATGAACTTTGAAAGAAGTAAATTGTAAATATTGATTTCTGAAATGAACTGTCAATCTCAGTCGGGAAGATTATTCCTATCATCTTGCTGTGACGATGAATTCAAAACCGCTGACAAAGTGGAGTGTATAGGATTTCTGTTAAGAGCGGTCGAGGGGGGCTTTACTCAGCAGGGCCTGGTAATAGTTGTTCAATTTTATCAGATAACAGCTGAGATCTCATCAGGGCTGAAAAATGAAATGGACTGTGACTCTGAATCAGGATCTTGACTCTTATCCCAGACAAAAATCATCACACGGCAGCCAAGGGTTTTATATTATTTCAGGTCACTTCATTATTGGCCGGCACAGAATCTGAATTGCTGTGAGCAGAGCTGACTTTCCGCTTCGCCCCAGGGTCAAGTCTGAGGGGCAGCTTGATGGGCTCCCGACGTGTGAAGGGGTGATCCTATTACCACTTAAGAGGTGTATTGAAAGATAGCAAATCTCAACCACTCGCCGTCCTGCCTGGATTTTTTTTTTTTTTTTTTTATTGTACACGGGTTATCCATTATTACTTGTTGTAGAATAAATATAATTCATCTTTTCCAGTAAATGTTGGAATTGGAGGTACCTAATTCACCCGTTTCTCCCATCTGGAAGAGACAAGGCAGGTGGCTGCAGGAAGCCACGGCACCCGCCAGCGGCTGCTCCTGGCTCAGGGACAAGCAAATGGCAATCAAAGTTTGTGACCGAATCACAGATATGCTGCTGATGAACCAGAGCGGGCTCTGAAAGCTCTGAGTAGGGGGCCGGAGAGGCGCCCTCGCACCCCGAGTCTATTTGAAATTAGAAACTGCGTGATTTTGACGGAACGGCCTTCGCCGTCCTCAAGCCCGACCTGAAGTTCTTTCCGGGGCCACGAACTTGAGAAAGAGCCGTCTCCGGTGACCTTACCCCCAAGGCACGGGGTGTCGGCTCATGCCACGGCAGGGCACTCTGTCTGTGTCTGCTGTCCCCATCGTGAGAACCGCGTCAGTGACGTCGGGGGGAGGCGGCTGAAATAATTCAAAAGACAACATTTTACAACCACCGTTCATTAAGCGAGAATGCATCGGAAACAGGTAAAACCAAGTAGCGTGTTGTTTAGGAAAACATGCGTCGGTCCTGAAGCTGCTTCCAGAGAGGGCAAAGATAAGCACGGGAACGATCGCCTGACTCGGGGAGCAGCGACTCCGAGGTGCCGGGCACAGAGGTTTGGGAAGGAGCGAGGGTGTGTGAAACGATGTCACTTACGGACATCTCGCTGTTCCTTACGTTAACATGCATTGCATTCGGTCTAATTTTACATACTTATTTGGATGGATTAAAAATATTAAAAACAATAGAAATAACAGCGAAGGTTTTATAGTTGTTTTAATTGTCTTTAGTGTCTCAAGATGATGCATCAAATCTAAACTTCCTCTAACTGATAAAATGGTATTTCTGGCATACCAAGAAGGAACTTAAATGGGTTTTCTGAATTTGGACTTTGGATGATTTTTTCCTACAGGCAAAAATGTACAGTAAACATCGATAGGGCCTTGATATTTACATAGCACATGTATTCTCAAATTGTAATTTGATCAGCGCTTTTTTTTTTTACTAATGGTCTCCAACAAGTCAGACATAATTCATTCAGCGCATGGTGAACGGGAAACCTGAGCCCCCCAAAATTCGCCCAGACAAACGCTGAGTTGGGGTGCCCACTATGACACCACAACAACAGGGGAAGAAACGAGAGACAGAAAACCAGAAGGAGGACGTGGCCACCACGCGGTCGGCTGAGCGGAAGTCGTCAGAGAGGGGACGCGACCGAGGCGGGCAGAGCCGGCGCCTGCGACAGCGGGTTCCGGAGTCCCCGAGGTGCCGGGCGGGTGGGGGCGGGCGGGGGCGGGCCGGCGCGGCACATCCAGGTGGCAAACGCTTCCTCGGCCTCCCCACCCTGAGAAGCCTGGAAGCCTGCGGTGGGGTCTCACGGAGGCAAAGCCCGGAATCCGTGGGGGCAGGAATGAGGGCTTCACTCTCCTTCCGAGAGACGGGAGCCCCCAGCACGGAGAAGCCCCCGCGCGCAGGGCACGCCGCTGGCACTGGGGACCTGGGCGGGAGCCCCCAAGAGGGCGGAGCAGGAGCGAGTGCGCGCTACGTCGCCGGGCGCCCCGGTCCTCACTGACCTTTGTTGGTTTTCAATGTCGTCTATTGTTTTTTCCTGTGAAATAGACTTTCAGAAAACTGAAGCTCAGAGGTTTTTGGTCAACTTGTAAAAGATATTTCATAGAATCAGGCTCTTTAGGAAATTAAATTTACTGAAGATATTGAAATTGGGCGCTGTTCCGACTAGCCTGGCTTCCACTGTGCTTCGACCTCCGGACTCAATAAAATTTGAAATGACGTCATCTTTCTTGTTCATGTCTCAGCTTCAACCTCAATGGACCTTGAGACCTTGTTCGGTGTGTGTATGTCACATGCACACGCACCGTCTAGCTCCAGCCCTCTCTCCGTATAGACATATATACGTTTGTATAGATGTCATTTACCTCTAGATAGAGAGAGAGGGAGGGAGAGAGATGATACATAGACATAGATAGAGATAGAAATATACATCTCTATATACGTGTCCCCACATGTTCCCGGGAGTTTGTGAATCCTTCTAATCCTAAGATTACATGAATCCCTTCTATAGATTACGCATGAGAAACTTTGTTTTCTAAATAAATAAAAATAAGTTGGCAAATTGCTACACTTCTTGCCTAACAAAACTGATTGTAAGAAACCGATAGCAGATGTGTGCACGGGTTTGTAGATGTGTGTGCGTGTGTGCGCGTGTGTGTGTGTGAGCAAGAGGGAGGGAGGGGGAGAGAGGGAGGGAGGGTTGATGGATGGATGGGCAGAGTTAGCTCGATGATCAATAGATGGATGATGGACAAATGACAGCTCTGTTCTGGACAAACCAAGGCCCTCACCCTCATGAGCAGAGCCCACCCTTCGGTCACTCCACTCCCTTCCACGTCAGAACCGTCGTCCCCCCGCCCTGGCCTCTGCTCCTGTCCATCAGGTGGACTCATTTGTCCAGGTTCGGTCTAACGGGTCCAGGATCTCCCAGGACGCACTCTGAGGTTCACAGAGCTTCCCGTGGGTTTTATGACGGTTCCCGAGGCGCTCCGGAGCATTGGTGGCATTTGTCTCTCACGAGCCTGCGCTCCGGGGAGAAGGGACAGCGTCTGAGCACAGAAGGGCATGAACTGTGAGTGCGGAGGAGGAAGGGAACGTGAAGGGTGAACTCCAGCTGGAATTTTTACGGGAGAAAAACAATTTCATTTTCTTTATCTTTCCTTTCAGATTTTGCCCATACGGACTTGTATTCACAAAAACAGAGTAATTCAATCTTGTGGTCTAATTTTTCCCTTAACAATGCCTGTTTCTTCATAATTATCTGTCATCTCTACATATTTGATTGAATAAAATGTATTTAACTATTTCCCAACCTTCGAATGTTTAGATTATTTTTTAAAAAAAAAGAAACGAGGAGATAATTCTTCTCATAGAACTTCTCGTGTTACTGAATTATTTCTTTAGGGAAAAGTCCACGGACTCGAGCGTCACAGCAAAGGCCACTGCCGCCCCGCGGCCCTGTGACCACGGCCTCGCGAGTCGGTTTGGATGGACCTGGCTCCCAGGTTCCTCGCCGTGCGGTCCTGAATGAGTCACTGCACCCCACTCTGCTGCCCTCACAGCGGGGTGACGTCGGACTGGCGTCGTCAGCCGGCGAAGGCTGAACGAGGTGACGGTGGGCTGATCCCGGGCCCGGAGGACGACGGCCAGGCGAGGAAGCGCACGCTGCTGACCGGCCGGCCTGCCGCCCGCGGTCCCACTGGGCGCCACCGCCGTCCCCCCCACGGCACCAAAGGACCGTGTCACTCAGGGGCCCCAGGCGCTCCCCGGGATCGGACGTCTTCCCACAACGTCCGACAGGCCTTCTCCTCTTAACTCGTCTGTGAACAGTGCTCCCGTCGCCCCCGCCCCGCACTCACGCCCCCGGCCCGCAGTGGCCGTGGCGGCTGGTTCTGCGGGTGCTGCCGGGGCGCACTGTCCCGCGGTCTGACTGGGATGTGTGTGGCTTTGGGATGCACCCGGTGACCACGAGGCGCGCGCTGTGCTTGTTGCCACTGCTGCCCACGTAACCACAATCACCTCGTCCCTGCGGAGGGAGCACTTGAGATCGACCCTCTTGGCAACGTCCGAGTTTATGACGCGGCGTCTTTACCTGTGGCCGCCGAGCTGCCATTGGGTCCTCGGCGCCTGTCCTTGTCACCATGGGCGTCACCTCTTCTGACCAACGCGTCCCCAACCCCACCCGCGGCGCCCGGCAGCCGCCGTCCCGCACGTTTCTGCGGGTCCAGCGGTCCGGATCACGTGGTACTGGTCTTTCTCTGTCTGACGTTTATTGCTCACCATGATGCCCTCAGCTTCCATCATGGTGTCACGAATGGTGGGACTTTTCTCTTTTCTTAAGGATGAATATTATTCCATTATATACGAGCGTATGTAATATTCCACTGTGTCTATAATTTTCTTTATCCAGTCACCTGTCGGTGGACAGTCACGCTCTGCCCGTGTCTTGGCTGCAGTGAGCCCGGGGTCCAGATACCAGGCATTCATGTTCATTTTCTTGGATATCTACCTGGGATGGGGTTGCTGGGTCATACGAGACATCTGTTGAGAGTGGCTTTCTGTGCCACCTCAGCGAGGGTCCCCCAGTACCCACGGGTTCTTATTATAGTGTTCAAAAGGGTATTTTAACAGCCAAAAAAAAAAAAAAACCATCAAAATTAGCACGTCTCACACGATCTCATGTGCACTTGCCACCCGACAGTTCATGATGTACTTTTTCTTTTACTTTTCAGCTCGTTGAACCCTTCGCCTGCCCCGTGGGTCATCTCGGTCTTCGTGTTGGACAAGAGGGGACACTCAGGCCCAGGGCGCGAAACCCCTTCTGCAGCTCCCTCGCACGGCTCTGGAGGCCGGAAGTCCAAGGTCGAGGCCCGGGCGCTGTCACCTTGTGCCGAGGGGCCGCGTCCAGGTTCACGTCTAGCGCTTCCCAGCTCGTCCTGCTGAGGGAGCTCGGCCTGTCGTCTCTTTTGTAAGGTCACCAGTGTCATTCGGGAGGGCGCTGCCCTCCAGACCTGTCACCTCCCACGGGCCCCGCCTGCTAACACCACCGCGTCCGGGATGAAGTTTCAGCGTGTGGATCGTGGTGAGGACAGAGAGTCGGACCCTAACAACGAACATAAACAACTTCTTGAGCGTTTTGGTTTAAAATACTTTCTTGTATTTTTTCATTCATTTTGCTATGGATTCGTTTTTTATCTTGTCCTGTGGTTTCCATTTCTCGGCTCTAGTTTATTAAACCCTCCGCCCTTTTTTTTTTGAAATCACGGCGCTTACATGCTGACAGAGCACTCACTTTCTTGCCTAATTTTATAAACTGTTCAGCCGTGCCCTTACTCACTGTTTTCTGTTAATTACGCATTCTTGTTAACCTCCATATGCATTCAGAGTTGTAGATTGCCATCGACGCAGTATTAATTAAAGCATATAATTTATGACATTGGAGCTTGAAATTAATAAGTGACAACACAGCTACATGGTTTGCCTAATTGTCCTTCGGTGACATAAAGACTGACGTTGGAAGCTGCGTTAGAAGCCGAAAGCCTTCATAAACTCACAATAGCTTCGAAAGTCATCACGAGAGAATCTAAAGAAGCCAGCCCCATTTCAAAGGACGGGACACTGGGCAGTTAAGTGGAAGGGCAATTATCTTTTCTCTTGTTATTAGCGGCTTGAATCTATGGGGGGAAAGTTCATTTTCATAATTGAAACGTAGCTTGTAGTACATTTAATTTGTATTGTACAAAACTTTGAATGGATTGTAAGCGCAGCCCCTTGTCCTTCGGGCATCTTACATTTTATCTCTGTCGCTCCTTTGTTGTTTTAATATTTTTTTCCACGTTACGTTTCCTGTATTCAGATGGAAGGAACTCTCTAGACATGCTGTTTCTCACCCATCACCTTCGAAGCCGGTGACTGGACACAGCCTTGCTTTCTAGAATGTATGTCACGACACCGAGCAAGTCCCGCTGCGTGCACGGCCCGGTCCCGGTGCTGCCTCCGCCCGGTCCCGGTGCCGCTTTTCTCGCGGTCAGCGTGCCCGTCGTGGGGAAGGGAAGGTTCCCCCAGCCAGCCCTCCCTTCGCGTGTGAATCGTGTCCTGGGCCCGTTCTCATCGGGCTGGGTGTTGGGGCTGCTTTCCGGGGGGTGGGGGGGGCGACATCACTTACAGGAGCCTCTGAGTCGCGTGCGGCCGCTTTGAAGAAGGGCGTCACTCCCTGGGATCTTGGGACAGACTGGAGCGAACGCTGACAGCCTCGCTTCCCGGCACTTACGCCGCGAGCCGTTTCTAGGGGAAAATACCCTGGAATTGCGATTACTCTGGAGCCTCGCAAACTTGATTAAAACTCCGCGGAGAGAAATAAACGTCCGCGACTCCGCCGTGGCGCAGGCACCGCGCGCCAACGGCTCTCCGGTCGGCACTCGGCTGTCAGGCAGGAGCCGAAAGACGTAACAAACGCAGGAACCTCCGTACAGACGCGGGAAGCTGGTCCGCAGCGAGTATTTTTATCAATACCCATTTCAACCTATTTCCATCTCAATCCTCCGTGCGGCTCCCGTGAAAACTCGAGACCTCGCAAACAGCACTTATTGTGTAAAAAAGTTTCCCGCCTCGGAGGAGCAGTGATACCTCAGCGCCGCATTCGACGGGACTCAGCATTTCCATCCATCGTCTGCTGCTCCCTCTCGCCCTGCGTCCCGCCTCCTCCCCGCTCCCTCGTCTCACAGTCCTCCATCCTTCAAGCTTCCTCTCTCCTTAGTACAGGGTGCGGAGACCGCACCCCTCCCCGAGACGAAGAAGGTGGGAGCGGCCCGAGCAGCCGGACCGGGGCAGGGCCCTGGTGCACAACGCTGCTGTCATAACGGCGAGGATCATTCGGTGCTGGCACTCGGCAGCGCCACGAGTGGCTTGTCAGACGCGGGCAGGAGCCACAGGGACTCAGCTACTCTGAGGCGTTCTGACAGTCTTCTGCGGGGTCCGGGCAGCGCCGAGGCGGGTGGGCTGGCAGCTGGCCTCAGAGGGGACAGGGGACGTAGACTTCGTGGCTGTTTTTTGCTGAAAACCGTCTCTTCGGCGAAGCCGCGTCTCGAAGCTGCTGCGGAATCCAGCTCCAGCAAACACGTGGGACGCTTACGTGACAGAATTTCTAGCGTTCGGGGCGTGCAGCTTGCCTTTCTCCCGCCCCAAAGTTTGTTTCCGTTCATGGAAATTTGGTTTAAAGGTCGTACGTGAAATATCTTATTACAGGGGTGAGTCGATGCGCAGCCTCCTCCCTCCCAATACCTTTCGGCCTGGGTAGGGCGTGTGGACTTCCATAGAGCGGGGAGTGGAGCTTCACCGCTCACGTCCGTGGCGCGTGGCGGGCACGTCCCCCGTGCCAGCTACTTCAGATGCCACATCGACACGGGAGACGGAACCTATTGGTTTTTATCTGACATTAGTCTAAATGCAGTCATCGCACAGGAAGTCGGAGTTTCCCTTTGGACATATTTTGGGGGACAAGGGGGAGTGGGCATGATGGATGGAGAAAAATGGTTAAAATAAAACGACTCATAACCAGCCTTTTCTCGCAAAAAGATGAGAAATGTGTAACCATTGGTGTGACAAAAACTAGAAGATGTGTCAGTCAAAGTGTCGCCGTGGGGGCCGTGGAAATGCGTTTCCCGTGGCTGGTGCGTTTTTTCGCAGCCACCGCGAGGTCTGAGACGTGAGTGTGAGCGTTAGACACTGGTGTGAGGAAGTCGGCTGTGGGCCAGGGGGTGCTCGCCTCCTGAGGCCGGTGTGGTGTTTAGGGGTTCGCGAGGCTCACTGTGCAGCCCCTGGGGCTCGGGCTCCCCTCCGTGCCCAGGGGCTCCATCCCTTCGCCGCCTCTTTGCCAGGGGACCCGGCCTGCTGTGTCCCTCCGTTTACTCCAGCCGGGCAGACGTTGCTACCACCTTGTGCTGCTTATGTCCCCTCCATGCTCTGGACGCCAGGAAATGGGCTGAATTTCACTGAACGGCGCGGCCTGGGTGCCCCGATGCGGGGAAGCGAAGCCTGCACCGGACATCTCCAGAGACCCCAGCGCTTCCTCCTTGGTGGCCTCACGAGACGCGTCTCGAATGCTTTTGCATGAAAACGGGGTTCATTGGGCGCTGAGGTTACACACGGCAAGAAAACTCTTCACAAAGAGCGCCACGGTCCACCTAAGACATTGGGGGGCAGTTAGAGATGGCGATTTTGAGTTTTATTCCCGAGACCGAATGAACCAACTGGACGTTGAAGCAACACGTGCCATCGGCTCAGAACGGAGACAGCTCTGAAGGCACCGCCACACGCGGGCTCGCGGCCCGGGTCAGAGCGGCCCCGGTCAGAGGCGGCCCCGGGGGGCTCCGTGGGTCTCGGACGTCGGCCTTCCTGCATCTCGTCACACAGCAGTGACAGATTTCGTGTGGATCGGGAAAAGGTGTAGCTCCTTTGTGACGGGGTCCCTGGCGGTCACCCAAAATGGAAGTTTGGGGGGCTTGCAGAAGGCGCAGGGAGAGACTCCGCCTGGAACTCCGCCGGGAGGTGTGGCCCGCAGCGTGTCTCCCCTCTTCGGGGAAGGTCTGAGCCCCGTAAAGACACGGACGTCTTTCAAGCCGGAAGCTGCTAACACGAATCGAAAGTGAGACTGTTGTATCAAGTTGTCAAATGACATCATCGTGGGGCGCGTGGCAAGGCGGTCGGTTCCCAAATTACCAATTCTGATGATATTAATGGTCCCCGATCCAGGGAGCTGGCACAAATAATTCTGACAAAAGATTTACTGTGAACATTAGATGCTATTTACTGATAAATGATGGGGCACTTCATTAGCTAATGCTGAAAAATCATGGTAGACATAACAGAATTATTGGGGCTTGTATGGAAATCCTATTCCGTAATGAGTTATTACGTTAACATAATAGCAGCAATGTGTTACAATTAGCTACTGAAGAAGGGAGCGTTCCACGCGAGGGCGGCCGCATCTGCGTGATCTGCCGACCCGCGACTCGCTACAAATGAGTTCCGCCGGCTGCCATCCATCAAAACCCCACCTCCATGAGCTACCTGAGGAAAACGGCAACGTGGCTGGGGCCCGCGTTGCCCGACGTGACGCTGAGTTACCATCCAGGAGCAAAGCAGCCTCGGGGGGCCTTGCTTTCCCCGCTTTTCTGCGTCTGTCCAGCGGTGCTAACGAGGCGGCGGCTCTGCTGCTGGCACTTGTCCCGGCGTCAGGTGACCACGTGCTAGCGGGGGGACGGCTCGGCCCTCTGCGCCCGCCACGCACGGGCCTCCTCGCCGGCAGCCTGAGCGGGCCAAGGGCGGTCCGGCCGTCATGAGACCGAATCTCCACGCGCCCACTGACTCTCCTTTTGGCTTTATTTTGGGTGATTCCTCTTCGGAGTGTGACAACGAAGAGACAGAAAGGACCAGCACAGGCTGGCGGGAAGCGAGCGCCCAGCTTCGGCAAACTCCTCTGAGCAGAGGCCTGGGAACCGCCTGTCGGACGGTTCGTGTCTGCGTCCTTGAGACTTTGGCTCCAAACGGGGCTTGACGAAACCGACCGACACCCGGCTTCCAGGGAACAGACACCTTTACGCGACAGCGAATGGGGCCCGTGGCCGCTGCTGGCCGTGGGCCCCTGGGAGCTGGGTGCAGTCCCGCCAGCCGCACCCGCCGGTGACACTTCCCGCCACTGCTTCCGGCAGGGCCGCTGTGCACGTGGCAGGTGCACGGCCTCGGGACCCGGGAGGAGAAAGGACGCGCATGCGCTCAAGGTCCCCAGCCCGAGGCAGGCGGGGCGCCCGCCAGCCTGGGCCACACGCGGCGTCACTGCCTCTCACGGATTCCCTGGCCGGCTTGTGCCTTGTCGCCGGGAATTCAGCTCTGACGTGGGAGCAGCCGCATCTGCGTTCGCTCTGGAGGCCCCCGTGGGCCCCCGTCCGAGCGTGCAGCGGTCGCTGCGGGCGTTTCCGTGAGCCGCGGATCCCGGGGGAGGACGCGGGCGCTTTGACCCAACAAGGTCAACATGCGCGTCCCCGCATAGCCAGACCGGAGCTGCACGCGGACGTTGCACTGACTGTTCCCAGCACCTTTATCTGACAACACTCGGGGACGGGAGACTCACGACCGATGACCGGCAGCCCGAAGCCTCCGGTGGCGGGTCCTCTGCGACCTCGTCTTCTGCCTGGTGCTTTTGATGGGCATTGGATTGTTGTTCTGTGTTTTAACTGGTTTTAAAATTGCTGAAATGAATTATCGATGTGTTGATTTTTGCCTGCAGATCTTACCATTTATTAGCAGGCCCGTGCGACACAGCGAGCTGCATCCTCTTTACGGGTTTTAACGACACGGCTGTCAATGGCATGAAGACCGTAGCGGGACAGGTGACAGGGCAGCATGACGTGAGGTCTCCCGAACGGTGTCACCAAGCTAGACCGTGGCCATCGGGGCAGGCAGCTGCACTGCCTCACGCAGCTGCTAGCAGCCCGCGGCCACACCAGGCCGTGGCCATTACACGTTGCGTCTACATGCGGCCTTCGACAAGGCCCCCTAAACGTTCCCACCGACTTGCGGGCGAAGGAGCCTGGCCCTGGTCTCTGGATAAGCGCCCCCCGCCCCTGCCCGGGGCAGACACGGAGGCGCGTGTGGAATGCGGGCTAATTTAGGGTCATCAAAACATATGTTGCTTCGGCAGCACAATCACTCAAAGTTTTTTAGGTTTCGCCTGAAGATAGGTGCCTGGAGGACCAGATTTCCCGTTTCCTGGAATTTCGTCCTGCAGGGGACACGGATCTAACCCCAGAGGGACCTCAGTGCTGGACGGTACTGGGCAGCATCGCTCAGGGCTGCCAGCGGAAGTCGACTCCTGCGAGGGAGAAGCCGCGTCCAGACTCACCCGGGGACCATCCCTCGGAGGCATCCCGGAAGGATTTTCTTTCTAGAAGCTTCCCTGCCGTCATGGGAGAGTTCCACCTGCAGGAGGCCCACGCACGGCAGCCAAGCTGTGCTCTGTGCTAGTTCCCACTACATTTTTTTTAGGGGGGATAAAGAGAAAAGGAAATTGAATGGTATTAAAAATGAGTGAATTAAAAGCCCAGTTATGAAGAAATTTCACGGAGCTCGATTGGTACAGAAATGATCGGAAAAGCTGGCTTTCCTTTTCGGGGCGGGAGGCAGTGAGAGGGGAACGCGGAGCGAGGGGGGCTGAGACGCGGGGGGAGGACGGGCCGGCCCGGCTGTCGCGACGGAGCCCCACGGCCCCGCTGTCGCGACAGAGCCCCACGGCCCCGCAGGGAGGTGCCTCGGACTGTTAAAGAAAGAGCCACCTCCCGACCCCGCAACCCCACTTCTGGGCATTTAACAAAAAATCTGCACCCCAGTTCATTGCAGACTAATTCACAACAGCCAAGGCATGGGAAAAGCTGCGTGTCCGTAGACGGCCGAATGAATGAAAACATGTGGTCTTTACATACAATTCAGCCTTCAAAAGAAGGAAACCCTGCCACGTGTGACCACGTGGACGAGCCCAGAGGACATCGTGCCGGCCGCAGACGGACAAGCGCTGCGGCTCCACCCGGGCGAGGGGCCCACAGCGGCCGCCCTGGAGGATCCAGTCCCCGAGGTGAGTGAGGCCGGGACCTGCTGCCCGCTTCCTGCCTGCGGTTAAGGACACTGCGCTGCTGCCTTAAACGTTCCCGATGGGGCAGAGCTCGTGGCACCTGTGCTCACCACGGCTGGGTGGAGAAGCAGAGAGCGGCGTGAACGGTGCTGTCCAGGACCTCCCCTCACGCTGCCCCCTCCCCAAGTTTGAAGAGAGCACACAGCAAGCACGGAAGCCTGGCTCTCCAGGTGCATATTCACGCCCAGGTGTGCCCGGTCCAACCAGAAAGGAAGTCGCCTGTCGAAGGTGACGTGGCCGTGGACAATCAGCCTCAATCCGTCGGTGAACCCGGTGGGCCATGGGCGTCGCCACATCGTCCACCCATCAGGCCGCTGTCACCTGCTTCCGGGGCAGAATCCGGACTCCACGTGGGGCTGGCAGACTAGGGCTCCCCCTGACGCCCTGCCCTGTTGGACATGGCGACCCTAGGATGGCTTTAAGCTAAGCTGCTGCAGGTGTGGGCTGGTCCACCCGTCGTGGGTGTTGGTAGCTGGTCTAAGTACTGTATTTAACTAGACAGATAACACCAAACCAGTCCCTTTAAAGCAGCATCTGGTTCGTATAATGTGGCCCCATAATTCATTTTTAACTTCCTCTAATTGCTGCAGTCATCTCGCCGTTATCGATATTAGGTATCGGAGCACGGGGGCAGGGCGGACGCCTGCACGGGGCGGGGGACGGCGCTAATCTAATTAGAAAGGTAGCCGGGCTGAACGCGTGTTTCCTCGTACTTAGCATGCACGCGTTAGGTCCCAGCAGATGCGCTGTGAAATTAATTTCCTCTGGTGTAACCGGAGACTCTCTGTTATGCAATTTCCATTTCACAGATGATAACCTATTATCACTTTATTCAAGGGAAATGTGTTAATAGCCACAAGGAAAACTGAATTATTCATATTCGCTCATTCCTATTCTGAAGCAACCTCTTCTCTTTCCCTGCATCGGGAGAAGGCTAATGTAAACACGGCCAGATCCTCGTGAATTGGCTTGTAGAAGAGGCTGTTAGCACACTGCCTGGGGACGCCCGGGCCGGGCTGGCTGACGCGCGGGAGCGGCATGTGGGAGGCAGGCTGTTAGCAGGTGGTGTGCTCACTGCCGGGAGCCGGGTCAGGCGCGTCAGCTGTGAGCTCGCGGCTTCGCAGGGGTGTGAGGCGGGCGGCACACGAGGCCAACCTGAGCTAACAAGTGGCCACGGCTTTCACAGCTCGACTTCCCGGTGGCGCGCTCCTTGGAAGGACAGCGAAGCTTCGTGGGGAGGGTGGCGCGCGCCCGAGTGTCTGGGACGCTCCTGGTCTCCCGCAGGAGAGGGTGCCTCGCTCACGCACCCACCCCCGGGGGCCACGGGACTTCAGGACGACCAAGGGCAAGGGACACATTTGGCAGAGAGCACCTGGGACCAGGACCGAGAAAGCGGGTTGTCCTCACCGCAGACTCACTTCCCTGATGCTGGGATGCCCTTCCTCGGCATTTCCCCCGGGGGAATCGGAGCTTCAGTTCCCAGCAGGGATTCAGCCGTGAGGGTGTTCTGTGCTCCCCCCGGGAAGCCCCCAAACCCACCCGCTGACTCTGAGCTCAGGTCTGCAGGAGGAAGCCGGGTGCCTCGGTGCCTGCCCGCGGGGCGCCCGCAGCACTGGTCAGCATCTTTCAGGCGACACGCCAAGCCGGGCAAGGGGACCCCACCCCACTCAGCCCCACCGCGGGCGCTGAGCAGGACCGAGCTGGCCCTTCTCGCCTCCCTCTCCTCAGTCCCGCCAACAGCTGCTCTGCTGCCCGCGCATGGGGCGCCCGAGCGGCCAGGCCCCGCAACGCCAGGCTGTCACGCGGGCTCCCACTGCTGGGGCCGAGCACCCGCTCCAGGACTGGGAGCAGCAGGAACCTGGCGACAGGCCTGCCCACCCCTTCATCTCCGGAGGGAGAGGGGGTGGCCGGAGAGACGGGCTCCCTGTCACAGGGCGTCGGGGGGCCTCCCGTGCCTAGAAACTAAGAAGGCAGCGCCCAAGTGGCCTCAGATCAGACGGGACTGCTCGTCTGATCTGGCCCTAGGGCCTGGGACATGGCCAAACCCCTCCCTGGTCTCCAAAACGGGGTGACAGCAGGCCTCACCGGACGTCCTCAGGTCTCAGCACGTGGTCATCGAGCTTCCGATTCTGGGGACTAAGCTCGGACACGAGGGGCCGGGATCCCCAGTCTGCGGGCTGACCCTCCACGCAGGCGGGTGAGGACGGAGCGAACAAAGGGAACCGATTTGGAGTCGGGAGGGCTCTGCGAGGCAGCTAAGGAAGGTTCTGGACAGACGGGCGGGTCGGGGAGCTGGAGGAAAATCAGACGGAGCCTGCTTCACAGGCGTGGTAGCGACATGCTCCGAGCAAGGGGCTCAGCAGGACTGCACAGCAGGGTGGAGGCGACGTGCGTCTGGTGGTGACCTGCGTCTGGTGGTGACCTGCGTCTGGAGGTGACGTGCGTCTGGAGGTGACCTGCGTCTGGAGGTGACGTGCGTCTGGGGGTGACATATATCTGGGGGTGACATGTATCTGGAGATGACATGTGTCTGGCGTCGGGATGGATGGAGGGAGGCAGCTCCGGTGGTTTGCGGAGGAGCTGGTTGGGAAGGGCCGTGAGGACAGGGTCTGGCCACGGTGCTGGGAGCTGGGAGCTGGGAGCTGGGTGTGGGTGTTGGTGGTGGGAGCTGGGAGCTGGGTGCTGGGAGCTGTGCCAGGAGTGGATGGGGAGGCAGGGAGGCTGCAGTAAGGACCCGTGTTGGCCATCCCTCGCGGCCCCTGGCTGAACAAACCCAGAGAACCGGAGGTGGCTGGCCAGGTGTGAGGCTCCTGCAGGCGCAGACGTTCCAGCTGCACCTGAAGAACGAGAAGAATTAAGAACATTCGATAAACAGATGTGCCCGAAGCCCCAGCACGAATGAGTGCCTGACCGGTGGTCGGCGTGACCACGCCTCCGCGGACCAAGGCAGGTGGCCTCTGCTTTCTGCAGGTTTGGGCTGGAGGCCCCCGCTCCCTGTCCCGTCACCCCCTCCTCCCCTGCAGAGAAGACCCCGAAATTGGTGGTGTGGTGTCGCTTCGGAACTGTCCTCGCTTTGAAAAGGCCACGTTGTTTTCATTCTAAGCTGGGATCAGCCTAGAACATCCAAAGAGCATAAAAATAAAAATAAGTGGAAATCGCTAACATCACAGGTACGGTTCTCTTCCAGTTGTGCTTTCTAGGACGTGGGTCCCTGCGTTGCCGTGTAAGGACAGGGTCCTTCCTCTGGGACGCAGACGATGGCGTTAAGACCTGGCGGCTGCCCGTTCGGTTTCTCAAGAGGTTGCCGGGCTTTTCCAGACCGCCGTTTTGCGGTCCATCCTTGCCAGAGCTTGACGTTACCACCTTTTTCCGTCTCAATCATTTCGATAGACGTGTATCAATACCTCCTGTGGTTTTAATGTGCGTTTCCCTGATCGATGATGGTGTTGGGCGTTGTTTCGTGTGCCGACTGATGTCCGTGCCTCCTCCTCGGTGAAATGGCTGCTCACGTCTGGTGCCGTTTTCTGGGTGGATGGTTGGCGTTTTCACTGATGGCCGTTGAGTTCTATAGACGTTTTGGGGAGGGTTCTGTCCGCTAAGCGCTTGCAAACATCGCTTGTGTTTTCGCCCTCTTATCGCGGACTGGACGGAGCGAACCGTTTGATTTCGATGAGTTTCAATTTATCGATTTATCTAAAGCTTTTAGCAATTAAGCCTTGAGTGTCCAGTCTAAGAACTAATCTCAGTTCCTGACGATTTTCTCCATTTTTTATAACTTTTAATCTATTTATATTTTGCTTTTAACCCCACGATCCACGTTCAGTTAGTGTTTATATAAGATGTGAGCGGCAGGTTTTTGCTTTGTTTTGTTTGTTTGTGGTTTTATGGTTTTGAGGATTTTTTTTCGTTTTTTTTCGTTTTTTTTTTTTTTTTTTTTTTTTTCCTTTCTGGCTTGGGAATGTCTGCACGGCCCCGTTGGTGGGCAAGGCTATGCTTTCTCAGTGCTTCCCTTTGCATCCGTGTTGAGACTCAGCTGAATGTGTTTGTGCAGTTCTCTACTGTGTTCAGTTTCAACTGTGAATCTATCACTGTGCAAATGTCACGCTATGTTTATTACCGGTGACGTGCAGCAGGCTGGTATCAGGCCGGGGGATGTCTCTCTCTAGTCTTAATTTTAAAGATCGTTTTAGTTACTGGACACCTGTGCTTTTCCATGGTAATCTCAGGATAAGCTTGTTTATGTCTATTAAATGCCCGCTGGGATTTTGATAGGAATTGCATTGAATCTATAGATCAGTTTGAGTCTTCCAACCCTTGAACTCAGTATGTCTTTCCATTTATTTAGATCTTCGATTTATTTCATTAGCATTGGATCATTTTTTACCACCCAGATCCCGTACGTCTTATATACCTAAGCGTTTCATTTTCTTTAGAGAAGTATACAAGGCAATTGCTTTTAATTGTAGTTACCATATATTCATTGCTAGTGTGTGGAAGAGTGCTTGCTTTTTGTGTGTGGATCCTGTGACACCTCGCTGAAATCACAAGACTTCCGGGAGATTTTTGGAGATGTCTTGGGGTTACGTTTTATGGGCATACACATCTAAGATCATGCTGTCTTCCTGTTGAACTGATTTTTGTATCCTTGTGTAATGTTCCCCTTGGTTTCTAGAAATTTTCTTTGCTCTAAAGTCGGCTTTATGTTATATTAATATTACCATGTCTTATGTGTGTCTTCATGGTCTAGCTGTTCTATCATTTCATTTTCACATTATTTTCATCATCAAATTTGATGTGAATTGCTTCTGAGAGTATATTGCTGGGTTTTTTTAAAAAATAATGTCCTATGATTTTTAACACACTCTGACCATCACTGTATGTTAGTTGGTATTATTTACGCAGTTTACACGCAAGGCGATGATTCATCTGCTTAGCCTTCGGTCCGCCGTTGTCCTTGATTCCACTCCTGCTCATTTCGTGTTCCTTCGTTTCTTCTTTACTGCTCTCCTGTGTGTTTACGTGACTGAGGATTCCAGTTTTGTCTGTTTGTCATGTTTTTAACTGTATTGCTTTGTGCGCTTTCCTGGAGGTCACTCTGGGCATTGGATTACGAGTCGCGTCACTTCGAGTGGGTCGTGCTAACCTTGCTCTCACTTCGGTTCCTCCATGGTCCCCACTTATTAAATACGGCGTTGCGTGTCCGACGGCGTCAGGATTTGGTGGCTGTCATCGACGACGGTTCAGAAGATGCACGAGGAGGAGGACAGGCTCTCACGTTTCCCGTCGTTCCTCCGTCCTGGGGCTCCCCGCGTGTCTCTTCGGTCATTTCTCTTCTCTTTTTAGGACTTCTTTGAGCCGTTTGTTACGACAGGTTCTGCGGGCAACGAATTCCCTTGTTTTCCGATTCGGAAAGTGTCTTTATTTTCCCTCTATTCCCACAGGATCTTGTCAGAGCCGGAACTCACAGCCGACGGTTCCTTTCTGTCAGCCTTCGGAGACCGTGCCACCGGCTCTGGCCTCTGTGGCGTCGGAGGAGGAAGCCACTGCCACTCGGGCTGGCGTTCTGCAGGTAACATGCTCTTTCTCTCCTGTTGCTCTCAAGATTTTTTCTTAATGTTCATCTTAGTTTGGCTAAACTCTGAGTTTCGAGTTTCTCCTCTTGTGGGTTCCCTCAGCTTATTCATTCTATAGCTTTACATCTCTTGCCAGATTTGGGGATTTTTCTGTCATTGTTTCTTCACATACTCTTTCTGCCTTACTCTGGTCCCTCCTTCTGGGACTCTTGGGAAGTGACTGTTGGATCTTCGGTCACCGCTCAACAGGTCCCTGAGGCCCCGTGCGTTCTGGTTTCGTGTCCTGTTTTCTCTGTGCTGTCTGGCTTGGGTCAGTCCTATCTCTGGCCTCGAGTGTCCTGACCCTGTGCTCTGTGGCCCCCGCATTACTGTCAAGCCTTCCAGTGAGATTTTGACTTTCAATAATTACATGTCTTAGCTCTATACATTTTCATTTAATTATTTTTTGAAAAATATATCTCTTTCGTTGCTGATATTTCTGTTTTCCCATTTGTTTCAAGATAATTTGTAGTTGGTTGTCGAATTATTCTCATGATGGCCCCTCGACAATTCTTGCTAGATAATTTCAACGTCTGATTCATCTCAGCGTTGGTGACAGGTGATTGCCTCTATGTCATATTGTGATTTTTTTTTTTTTTTAGTCTTAGTATGACGAGTGATTTTTGGTTGTATCTTGGACATTTTGTCTGCATCTCATTTAAGATACACATTAGCAGGCAGCTCCAGGCCCACATTTGGGGTTCCGATAAGTTCATTTTCAGAGCCTCTGTGGTAGTTTTTGGTGGTGTGTGTGTCTGGTTCCCCTGAAGCTCCACCAGGAACGCCCAAGTCCGTAAGGGGGTCTTTGGCCTGTGGATACAGGGGCACCCCTGGCCGAGCTGCTGGTGTCACACCCCTTCGCTGGAGCCCCTCGAACACCAAGCATCTCTGTGTGGAAACGGGGTCTCAGACTGGTGGGAACTGAGGCTTCCTGAGCCCAGGACTCGGGCTGAGGGGTGAGGGTTGCATGGAGAGGGAGCGGGGAAAAGGCAGGACCCAGACTCTGCCGAGGGCCCCCTGGATGGACGCAGTCCCCTCGACACCTCGATTTTGGTTCGCGAGACCCATCCTGGGCTCCGACACCGGAACTGCTATGCACTCTGTTTACACTGTTCTACGCCACTCGACGGTGGCAGTTGTCACAGCAGCGGCGGGGAGCTGGTAGGCGTTCCACCGACAAGCCGTGAGACCTGAGGCTCGGGGGTGTCGTAGATACGTATGTGGTTCGGACGTGGCCCTGATGGGCACGGAAGGACCGGGTGCCAGGCCCGGGGACCTGGAGGACAGGTGGGAGGCCAAGCAGAGGGAGACCGCCGCTCACGCCAAGGCCGCAGCAGCAGAGTTGGGACAGAGAGAGATGGGTTTGTGCAGCGATGATAGGGAAGATCTCCCTGAGCCTCGTCGTCCGCGGCTTGGCGGGGAACAGGGGCCGGCTCGGCCAGGAGGGCGGGCTTCGCCGTGTGACCGTGGCCCCCCCGCGCTGAGGGGGCGATGACGGCCAGGCTCTGCGCTCAGACTGGGCCGGGCTGTCTCTGGGATGCTCGTGAACAGCTGCGGAAATCCATCTGGGGCGAGACAGAAAGTTCTGGGCTGTCGCTCTGAGTTCGAGCGGCATCAGCATATAAATGGTGATTGAATTTTTACCTAGGGATCAAGCAGGAAGGCAGCGATAGCAATAAAACGGCAAAGCGGAAGAGGAGCAGAAGGCGGGGGGAGGAGCAGAAGGTAATGGCGAAGGGAGCGGTGATAAGAGGGACCCCGCAGAGGGACGAGAGGGGGCGCGGCAAGAAACGAGTGCAGGGGGGGGGCGGGGGGGGGTGAGGGACGGCGTCGTCGCCAGGAAGACGGGGTCACAGAGCTCACCTCCCTCCGAGGAGCGGGCAGCCAGTGCAGGGTTCCGAGGACAGGGCCAGCGACAGGCCGTCCGCCGCGGTCACCTCCCGGCTCTGCAGCCCCCGGTGAAGGTGGCCAGGAGCCGTCCGAGGTGGCCAGGAGCCGTCCGCGTTGGGGGCGGCGCGGCGCGGCGACTGACCACCAAGCCGGCGACAGCCCGACTGTCGCCGGCTTGGTGGTCAGTAGGAGCGGGGGCCCCTCTCCCGGGGTAACTCGCCCGCCGCGCCCGGCCCCGCTGTGCGCTCGGCCCGCGGCGCCGCCAGCACCTCGCGGGCGCCCGCCCGTCCTTCCCGCTCACGCCGACCCCGAATTCCCTGTCCGGCGTGACTCTGGCCTGAGTGAAAGGCCTCCCCTTGAAAGGAGCGCCTCCGGGGGCGTGTCCCTTTGCCCAGGTAAAGTGGGCAGGTGACGCGCCCGCATCCTCTGCCCTGCGGCGCGCCCCCGGCGGCCTGGCCGAGCCCGCGCTGCGCCCGCCCGCGCCCCGCGCTTCCCCGCCGACCGTGGCCCGGGACACGAAGACGAATGAAAGCGGGCAGAGCTCGGGGCAGCACGCGGCTCGGGCTCGGGAACGGGGCGGCGTCCTGGAGCTGGCTCCTGTCGGCGCGGCAGAGCCGCCTGTTCCATTTTCAGGAGTTTCCTGGGCCAGTTGACATCGAGTTGGGAGCTTGTAACAGGCCACAGCAGGAAGCTGGCACGCGGGACAAATCGGGCTGTTGTTTTTATTCTTGGAGAACCAGTCGTTAAACATTTGCCGGCACATCAGCCAGTCGCCTTCCCAACCTTTTGCTTAATGTAAATGTCGTCTTTCATTTTACGTCGCTCAGTTCATCTCATTGTTTTACTCGCTACACTTACTTGGCGTTTTGATTTTGTTCGTGCGTATTTGCCGCCGGACCTCGCTAGCCCCACTAGCTCTTGTCATCCTCAAGCTGGATGAGTCCGTTTGTTTTACGCAGAAAATCTTCAACCCGCCGGCAAAACCTTGAAAGAGACGGAGGAGGAGCAGAGCGTGCAGAGTAGGGGGCACTGCAGAGTCTCTGGGGGCGCAGAGAGGAAGCTTGCGGGGGAGGTGGCTGGGCCGCTGGCTCCACAGAGAGGCTGCGGACGTGGCTTAGGACCACGGGACACGCGCCTAGCCGCTGGGACCAAGGGACCAAGGGACACGCACCTAGCCGCTGGGACTGCGGGAAGTGGCTCCCTGTCCCCCCCTGCCCCCAGTGGCAGGCGGGTCCTTCCTCCCTAACCCGTGCTCCCTGTGGGGAATTCCTTAAACGCAGGGGCAAGACAGTTGTCAAAGCTTCATGTGACGACTGCAGCACACAGTGTGGCCCCAAGTCACACAGCACCCACCGCCGTACGGCTCCTGACCAATAAAATGCTATCGCATGTGTGACCGGAAGGCACTCGACTTCCTTATGGAAGCGGACAGGGCGCGGTGGGCGAGCCCTTCCACGGAGCTTTAAGGCCTCCTGAAAATGCTGTGATTTGGCTCAGTCTCCTACACATCGTGTACGGAAGGCGAGGTCACCCGTCCAACACGAGACAGTGAAGGAAAGGGAAGAAGGTGACGATGCATGGGACACACACGCTGACACATGCAGGGACTGTCCCCTCGACAGAATGTGTCCGACGGGCTGTGGGCTGTGGGGACCCACCACAAAAGTGACAGCACAGAGCGCTGCGTAGGGCGTCAGAAAACCAACGGTACCCCGTGGACAGCGCGAGTCCAGCGGGACACCGCCAGCACAGGGCTGCCACCTGCGACTGCCGCCTACCGGTCCCGAGAGGCCCTCTGCGCATCACGGAGGGAGGAGGCGCAGCGCGGTTTAGGGCGCACCGCGCGGGGCCCACGCCGCGGGAAGCGCGCACCGCAGCCCTAGGGTCCTACTTACAGGTGGGCTCGGAGGCTGATGGGGACGGAGACGCCCCTCGGCCAGCACTGCGACCTGTGGATTGCTGAGCTCAGGGGGAGGGCCAGTGGCGCTTCGTGCCACACCGAGTTCCGCTAAGTTCACAGCGTGAGAAAGTCCCCGACTGAACACGCACGCGCAGAAGGGCAGCGCGCTGGCGAGGTAGCTCCAGGGGACCGGGGATGGCGAAGCGGACCTGCGCAGACGGGCGGGGCTGAGAGTGCGTGCGTGCGTGCGTGCGTGTGTGTGTG
>NW_024340849.1:1196801-1206771 GCF_902729225.1 Pteropus medius | reverse complement strand
TGGGGGGTGGGGAGCCAAGAGGAGGAGGAGCGCCCCTTGGTCCCTGTCCCAGAGCAGCAGAGGCTGGGGACCGGGCAGAGCTGTGGCTCTCGGGCTGAAGCGTGATCGCCGCCAGCGTGGACGGGACTTCCAGGGGCGGTTACTCTGGAAGGAAGGCGAGGACGCGGGCTGGACGGCACCTCTCTGTCCCTAACGCCTGACAAGCAGAGGCAGAGCACGCGGACGGGTCACTGAAACGAGGGGAGGGGACAGCGACAGCCATCAGAACCGTCAGAACCGGCTGCCACGGAAGGACGGGAGAGGCGTCGCTTAGGCCCGGGACGGGGCCTGCTGGGAGGGCAGAGCTGTGCCTCTTCTTGTCTGGGGTCTCTTTGAAAACAGACGGTCATTTTACACAGACATATCAAATTATTGTCCCTGCCTTTAAGCAATTGGTGGGTATCTTCTATTTTCTTCTATTTTCAAAATCATCAAAAACTCTTTACATTTGTCTTCGGTTACCCAGATTTCAAGTATTCTCACGTCTCAGGTACCCCAGAATCCAAAATGCCTATTTTCCGGGGAATCGCATGTCTGACTTTAATACACTGTGCTCTTCTCTTGTGGTCAGAGATTCCGGTGAACTAGAAACAGACTTCCCCGGAGAGTCTGGAGACTGTTGTTGGCAGAAATTTAATCTCCGGGGAGCTGTTTTAAAGATCTATGCTTGTTATTATAGGTTTATCAGAATGATTTGAACATTTTAGGACATCGATCATAGCGTGTGATTATCAGGCAGTGAAAGATTATGGGTACTGTAGGTTTAGTATGTCACAAACGGTAAACTCCGTGGGACACGAGCTCGCACAGTGGATGTCTTCAGAGGCGTCAGACGTTTACCCGGAGCTGGAGACGTGCCTGCACGCGACCGAGACGGTGGCGTTGTCCACGAAAATAACTTCCGTGGTGCCATTCACCACGAGCGACGTCAGCGCCGCTCCCCGCTTGTCCCAACGAGCAGCCAAAGTCGCTGCTGTCCCTCTGCAGTTCCGGAGGGACGCGTTTATTTAAAAGTCATCTCCATGAAGGTGAGTCATCGACTGGCCGTCCTGAGCCACCTGGACCGGTGGCGGGTCATGGAGAGAGAGCTGTTCACACGATTTCTACAGAAGGAACCGCGCTGTTGAAGGAGCCGCACCCGCGTTAACTCCCGATGGGGCGCTGGCTGGGATTCATCCCCTCGGACTCACGCAGAGAGTAGCTGCCCAAAATTCTGTTTTGAGGACGAAACGGTTGGACTCTGCGCCTTTTTAAGAAGCAGGCATGATCTAAGTATGTACTCTTTTTCTCTATGATTCGTAAAACCACTCCGATTTCTACTGTAATGGAAAATACATGGCTTTCCCAATCCCCCCGCCCCAAGCCTGATGAAGATGACACTGCACTGTCTCCCTGCTCCATGGGGTCGGCAGCCGTGGCCGCCTGTGACCCAGCCACAAGTCACAGGAGCTGACGTCAGAGCTGGTGCGGCAGATGGAAGAGTGTGATCGATTTAAAAAATACATTTCTCTTAAAATAAGCAGAACGAGTTTTCAGAATCAAGGAATTTCTACAGTGGCAAAGCGATAAACTTGATTCTTCTAAAACAATTGAGTGTCATTCAATAAGTGACTTAATCTAGGGGGTCAATACAACCAAGGTTCAGGATGTGATATCTGATTTGGACAGAGTTCTCTACGTGGAATACAGCTCTGTTCATGCACCCGCGGCTCCACGCACCCACCTAGCCCTCCTCCATCCACTCCCCTCACCGTCCCCCCAGCCCACCCACGGCCCCCATCATTCAACCACCCTTCCTTCATCTCTCCACCACCCCTTCTCCCCTTTCAGCTGCCCCTCCATCTCTCCATCTCCCCACCCGAACCTCGCCCACTACACTAAACTCTCCATCATCCGCCCACCCCTCCGTCATCAGGTCACCCACATCCCAGAGTCTACTAAGTGCTGAGCACAGTTTTAGGTGGTGGGAAAACTCTGAGGAGGCCACAGTCCCCCCACAGGAGAGACACACAGTACACAGGAGCCCCAAGTACGCTGTGTTTAGTGCTGCGGTGGCCTGTTGGCACCCCAGCGCACTGAGGGACAGACGTGAGTAGGGCGGTGGCAGAGGGTTTTCCCTGCAAAGGGAGAAGGTAAGTAATAGAAAGAGCAAGGACAGGGCTGTCCCCGTGTAGCCAGGGAACACTGCGTATCCCGATACGGCTGAAACTGCATTTGGAAGAGAGATGATGACGAACACCACTGAGAAGCAAGGAGACGGATTAAAATACGGCTTATAAAAGAAATTCCGATTCTGAATTCTATGAGGGCGGTGGTGTTTAATAATTAGAGGCAGTCCCCCGAAATAAAGTGACTTAACTTACTTTCCGCCAGCCTCGCTTTCTCCATCCTATGGAGTTCGGCTGGGCGCCAAGCAGAAGGTACTTATTCTTTGGCCATCACCCAGCGTTACTGACATTGTCGTTACTGAGGGAGGAGGAAGGGAAAGCGCCAGCGGGGGGAGAGCGATGAAACCGCGCCCCGCTCCCCCGCCCCTCCCCGCCCCGCCCCCACGCAGACCCGCGAGGCGCGTGGCACTGACAGCGGTCGGTCGGTGATTCACTTTGGGGGGCGGCTTGTTAAAGGATGTGAGTTTCCACTGGAGCCACGGAGAAATCTCCGAATGTGTGTGTCTGGGGTGCATCTGAGACCCAAGTAAGACTTACAGATTAGAAATGCTTCTGAGCATAGAGATTTAAATACCTCGGAAAATCACTTCCCTCTTCATCTTCCCTTTTATGCCGATGAGAATAAACCAACGATACCCACTGAACACGTTTTAAACATCATCAGAGAATATTTCCACTGAAAAGAATTTGAACTCGAGGCTAGAGCCGTTTCCATTTTTATCTTTTTTTGTTCAAAGCAGCTTTCCAGTTCTTCCGATGATGCGATTACAATGATCTATTAAAATGCAGAGAGAATAAATAGCAGCTGGCTGCTTCTTGTCGCTTCTGACAAGTGCGCCCTCCCCACTGAACTGTCATTTGAAAGCCTTGACCTTTACACGGAAACTTTCACAGCGTCTTCCAAAGAACTGAGACAATAACCAATCGAAACGGAAATACAGCTCTGGAGATGGGCGCGCAGCCCCGGTTTCGCACGATGGGTAACGTGCCGTGCGACGCCTAACGGCTGCTCGGCCAGCGCCTGGCCTGGGCCACCCCACGTGACCCGGATGGGTGGACCGGGCCTTTCTCCGGGTACCAGCCGCCCTCCCCCCCCGACATGGCGCGCCCTCCCTCGGCGGCCCCGCCGGCGGTCAAGGGCCTGCCTGGAAGGAAGCTCTTCATACCTCGTCGAAATCCTCTCTATTGAAGCATAAGCCCATTTCCTCTTCTCGATCCTCAGCGCAGAGAGGGGACAGCTGGTCACCGTCCTGTATGTAATAAACCCTTCACTACCCTGAAGATGGCTATTAGGTCCGCTCCGCTCCTCCAGGCTAAATAATCACAGATCCTTTAATCTCCCTCCTTCGTCCGTAGGTGGTTTTCCGAGTCTGTAATCATTTTTGCCGCTCTCCACAGAAGCCCTTGCAGCGTCCCAAGTCCTGGTGTGTCACCCTCCGGCCGGGCGGCGCGAGCACTCTGAGTGGCTGGGCAGCCCCAAGGCTCAGCAGTCCCGGACGCAGGCGACTACGCCGCGGGCGACACACCCGGATGGGTTTAAAAGCCTCTCTACTTTCGCTGACACGCGTCCTGCAAAACAGCCATCTCCTCCTCCCCGGACGACAGGTGAACAGGACCGTAATGATAGTAAAATCTAAACTCATGCCGAGGAAGAAAGCACCTGGACAAACACCGCTTCTCGGAGCCGCGAATGAGCGCGATCGCGGGCGATTATGCGTAGTTCGCGTTCCGTTTGCGCAGCGTGAACCGTGCGATTCTTTATAATTACTAAGTTTCCACGTCAAATTAAAAAAAAAAAAATCCTTAAACGTTTTTGTCCCGTCCTTTTCAATATAGGGTCTAGGTCTTTTTTATTTATTTTTTATTTTTTATTTTTGGACAAATACCAGGACCATCTTTTTAAGTTCCTAAAACAGGGGCTTGCAATCTGAGACGCTGGTAAGGGCCACCTGGCCATCCATCACCTGGCTGGCAGGTGTAACTCCCCTGAAGGTCACCTGGCTGAAATGGCGCAGCTGGTGGCCTGGGATTCAGTGTATGTGCAGAGCACCCCAGGTGAAAACGTAAGCATCAGGGACAAGAACCAGGGTGGTGACACCCCCCACACTTCTCTCTGCGGAATCAGTGCC
This sequence comes from Pteropus medius, assembly GCF_902729225.1. NCBI lineage: Eukaryota > Metazoa > Chordata > Mammalia > Chiroptera > Pteropodidae > Pteropus > Pteropus medius. The sequence continues at coordinate 1,202,435 of NW_024340849.1, read as the reverse complement.
TCTTCTGGCCGTTTAGTTAAATTTCCTGGTCGCAATTAAATCTGTCCCCTTTCTCTACAGTGTTATCTGCTGTTCTCAGCTTGGTTTCGTTTTGCACTTAATAAAATTGATGGAAGCAGCTAAATAGCACTGAACCCAAGATTTTCTTCAGGAAAACGCCACTTCAGTGTTTTCTAATGTTGATATTGAACCATTTATAAGTACGGTTTGAGCGCGGGCCCCCGAACATTATCTTGCTTATGATTTAGACAATCAAGTTTCCATACGCTGATCAGAATCTCACGTACAATAAACAGTCACCCTGGACAAAGATAAAGAATGAGACCAGACTTTCTTTTCTCTGTGGCTTAAGTGGGACATTTCTTATTTATATGTTAAAAGTGCCCTGTTGATTTCCTCTATAATAAAGCACTTAGAAAAGCAGTCGACGCTGTTTCTGAGACAGGAATAGTTTCATTCAAAGAAATCATAACGTTCTATTATCATTATTTTTTAATATTTGAAATTTGCTTAAATTTCAGACATAAATGAACATAAATGAACATATAGTAGCTTCGATTAAATTTCACAATATATTTCCAGACTCAAGGATTTTCACACTGGTAAGGGCCTCGCCTACAGAAAGGGAAACATTTTAAATCAGAATCTACACATGCCTTTAGAGCCATCCAACGAGTATTCACTGAACACCTTCTGAGTGCACAAAACATCCAAAATGTTGATTCTGAGTTATTCCACACCTACACTCAACAGAAGGCCAGCCACAGGAGCGTTGAGAGTATGCTTCCTCAGTAGAACCGGGGGAAGGAACCTTCTCAAAGGAGCGACCTGGACCTTTGAGTTTTAAAGTGGGGATACCATAGGTGCCAGCCACTTTAAAAAGTCTCAGCCCTTTGCATTGCTGAAATCACAGAGCATGAAGGCAACAAAATGCCTTCTGATGGGAGATCTCGTTTTTCTTTACTTTTAAAAAACTATCCCTGTTTTTTGACTATGTACTAGTTGGTAAAGTGATACAAACGTGGCAGTCTCCAGAACAGGAGCCTGAAATCTCTTCTAACCTGTTACTCTGTGTGTGTGTGTGGGGTGGGGAGGTTCTTCCCTGTTCTTCCTTGTTTAGAAGTGAAACATTGTTTCAAATGTGGCAATTTCCTTTTATTCTTGAAACAAGCAAACTGTAACTTGCAAAATAGAAGAGGATAAAGCATAATTACTATTCATACCATATTAATGTAATATAATTATCTTGAAAGCAGACAGAATCTTATGAATATTTAACAATAACAGCAACAAAATGCCACAAAGTGTTTATTCTAATGGACACATAAAAAAAACTTCAAAGAATGAAGTAATTTTTTTCTCTGTTTTAAAGTGACAAGTGGCTGAAGCTTGACAACTGAAGCGTTGCACAGGTGAGAGACCCAATTAAGCCAAAGAGGACGTGGAAGGTGACAAATGCCTCCTCTCAAAAACAGGCTGGGAGAGAGTCCCGCCCCGCTGCACAGTGAGCCCCGCGCCTTGGGAAAGGGACGAGGGGGGGCCAGCAAACCCCCAAGGGGAAGGCCGGGAAAAGAGCTGAACCCTCAGTTAGCTCGATGGCCGACCGGATGTGGCTGGCTGGATGTGGCCTCTCCAGGAGTTCAGTCATCGTTGGCGATGGAGACCCAGTCTTCGCCAGGACAGTGCGGGTGTGCAACCCCAGACGGCAGAGCAGCTCGGCGGAGGCGGCCTGACCGATGCGGGACCCCGCGGCAGCGCGGGGCAGGGACAGGAGCCCCAGCCCTGCTCCCAGGCCCTGCGGACGCGCGGTGAGCCCGGCTCCAGAGCGTGGTCCCCGACGGGGATGCTCGGCGTGGGGACAGGGTACCCAGTCCTGCTACGCGAAGAGGGCACATGACAGCCTGGGAAGCCAGAGCTTCGGACCGCGCACGGACCCCCAGAGTCCCCGCGGACTCCGACTGCACTGGACCCGGCCACGCGCGGCCGGCGGCCTCTGCGCGCTGTCCACCTCAAGTTCAAGTCAGAGGGATTTGAGATCTTCACAGTGAGGAAAGGAGGGCGGAGGCCGACACCGGACGGTCAGTGACAACGGGTAACGCGTCCGACCTCCGCGAATCCCTTTAAAAGGCTTATTTTACCTAATCTCGGAAGAACGCGATGAACGCTGTACCGTTTTTCACCTTCCTCCCACAGATAAGGGCGCGGGGTTCCAGACTGAATGATTTCCTCGCGATCACTGTTCCAGGAGCTGGTGGGAGGCATCCGTCCGCCCACTCGTTCCACAAGCAGAGCAGGTGCCAAGTAAGGGCGACGCTGGCGAGAAAGAGGACGCGCTGCCCGCTCGTGGGACGTCCGGTCTAGAAGCGCAGGCAGGCTAGAACCGCCAACCGCGTGAGGGCGTGAGGGAAGTCGCCAAGAATGGACGAGGGACTGAACCGAACGTAGCGACCGTCCTTCGGGAGGCAGCGCGTGGACCGAGAGCATGGACAGCGCGTGCCGGGGAGGGAGCGCAAAGCGTGTCTAGGGAGAGGACATGGCCCGTACGAAGGTCCTGGGGCTGGAAACGCCTCCTCCTGCTGACACGAGAGGTGTCCCGGAGGCCGTCAGGGCGGCGACAATCCCTGTGTACACGGCGTTATCCCAGGACAAAGGGAGACGCTGATCACAGGACAAGCCCGCACTCCTGGCCCTGGCCGCCCTCATCACCCCGGCCACGCCCAGCGCCCGGCCACGCCCAGCGCCCTGGCCACACCCAGCGCCCTGGCCACACCCCTCCTCTGCTACACTAACCGGAAGGACTCCTTGCTTGGGAGTCTACAGCGCCAGAAACAGACACTTGCCCACAAATTCCCTCTTCCAATTGCCTCCCTTCAAAAGAAATGTATAACGCAATTACTCCAAGCTCAATTAAATACCCTTAAAGATGTTGCAATACTTTTTTAAAAAGGAATTAAAACTTCTAACATTAAAGACAAACATGGATAAGTAAAAGAAGAAAAGGAAAAATCATTGAATTCAAGAAATGGAAGAAAAATATAAAAGTATCTTTGAAATGAAGACTAATTTTCAAGTAACGAGAAAATGAAATTCAAGTAAAAATGTAATAAAGGATGTTGAAGAAAGGCAGAAAATAAAGAGAAAATTTAAATGAGTTAAAAAGTAAAAAGTGTCGGAGAGAAAGTATTTAAAATGGACAGCAGGAGCTGTTAAGAACAACCAAACACAGAGCAGAACTAATCTCAACAACTCTAGAAGAAGACATTCTAGAAACGAACAGAAGACGGACTTACGCCGAACCTGGCATAACTGACCCAGAATAGTCTTCTTGGAGATACAGCCTGTTAAAGCTATTAGATTTTGAAGATAAAAATGTCCCCAGGGCTTCAAAGCAGAAAAATCAAGCACCTTCCAAGAGCAGAGAATTAAATTAACACCAGACTTCTCAAAAGCAGCATAAAAGCAAAATAATTATAATAATAAATAAATAATAAGAAATAATAATAATAAGGCGTACTTTCATGAAAAAGAAAGAATGAACCAAGCATTTTGTAAATAGCCAGGCTGTCATTTGACAATAAAGACTATAGAAAAATGGTTTAAATTTGTAAAACTGGACCCTCCACACCCACGCTGTCTTCAGCAGTCTGCCGCAGGATGCTCTCTGTCCATCCAAGAGGTGACACGAAAAATCCTGCAGCAGAAATTAATGGAGTTACAGGGAAAACCAGGACGAACACAGAGAGGGGGATCGGACGGAGGAATAACAGGGGAGCGTTCTGCGTTCAGCACGTCTATTTGAATTGCCTTTTAATGTCTTTTACTCATTTTGCTATTTATTCTTATCGTAATAATCTGTAGTAGCTTTGAAAAATAGGCAAATAGTAAACTTTTGTCTATCATGTAGATTAAAACGTGCACCTATGTCCTCTGTAAACTTCATGTTTTGTTTATGATTTTCATGGCAAGGATTTTAAATAGACTATAGCTTCATGGATGTATCTTATTGGCTTTTAGTCTCTTCTGCACTGTACATTTAAATCAGGTCTCCCTATTTACCTGCACATCAGATATTTGCTTATTTTTCTGTGTAAATTGTTTTTCACCCTCAATTTTTTAATCTGCAAAGACATTATTTTAGAGTAGGATGTGAAGCAAGAATTTAACTTCACTTTTGTTCACAAAAGTAACCATTTGATCAGAAGCAGCAACTGAACAACCTTCCTCTTCCACTTATCTGCAGTACTAAGTATGCTCACAATGACTGTATACAATGAGATCAAATATGGCGTTGTCTATAATCTATTTTATTGATTCGTTTGTCCTTTTTTTTTATTACTACTACACTGTTTCAAATATTGAAATTTTACATTACTTTTATGTTTTTTCTCTTACGAAAATAATAAAATGAATGCATTTGTTGTGGGAAAAAAAGTAGAAAACACAGAAGCAAATGAGAAACGCAGAAACCCTGCATGCGGGGCGTCAGGAGGCAGCCACACCAGCTCCGTTAGCTAAGGCCCTCCAGATTTCTCCCTCTATGCGCGCTTCTGCTTCTGCACCACTTTCTTTCCGTCTCCTGCTTCCTTCTCGCCCTCTTCTCCCACGAGACCTCCTGGCCTGGCGGGGTCCTGCGTGGAAGTCTCTGGGCCCGCGGGAATGAGCTGCCTCTTCGCCACTCCTTGAGTTTCTCTCCGCGTAATTAATGTCCTCGCTTGCTTCTTTCTAACCGGCGTCCCCTACCGAGGACCCTCTTGGGCTACTCTGAGTTTGGTGAGTCCTTGTTTAGGACTTCGTTCCCCCACGAGCGGGCGACTCCTGGACTGTAACTCTTCGCAGCCGGAGAATGGCCGCAAAGTGAGGTGTTAACCTGCATCGTGAGTTAATTTTGACAACACGAAGCATCTTAGATACGGGGCGTAAAGGAAACCGTGGGATTTCGGGGGCCGTGTAACAGGGGCATGACTGTACCTCCCGCAGACACGGCTCTGGGGACTGATGCCCTAGAAAGGGCAGGAAGCCTGTTCTCTTCTGTCCTGGGCAATAACAAGGACCCACTGCGGCAAACGAGCGAGGGCCCCGGTCATCTTTGCGTGGACGTGGAGGGCATAGGGATTGAGATGCAGCTGTTCGGTGTTTGCCGGGGGAGAGGATGCTTCACTGGATGTGTCAGGGCCGCCCCCAGAGAGAGGCGGAGCGCACTCGCGGAAATGGATCGGCTTCTGCAAGGAGCCTGCACGGCTGAGGGAGTAAGCGGGTTATCCCTGCAGCCGCCGAGTGCGCCATCCCAGTGAATTTAGAACCGTCTCAGAAGGAGCCCTACTGGGGCTGTTTAGGTCCGCCATTACAGTAAATGAAGATTCAGAATTAGCAAACGCATTCCACTTAATTAGCAGCATTAAATAAGTACTACCAAATGTACAGTACCGCTCCTCCTGAAATGAGAAAAATAGCTGACCCTGAAAAACATTGTATTTATTTGCTTTTTTATTTGTTTACTTTTCTTATCTTTAGAAAACTGTTAAAACAGCCTCCGAGTAAAAGATAAACTGCGATGCAGACAAGGATAGCAAATACCTTTGTCTTAAAAAAAATATATATATATATATATGTGTGTGTGTGTGTGTGTGTGTGTGT
>NW_024340849.1:997927-1196790 GCF_902729225.1 Pteropus medius | reverse complement strand
AGTAAAAGATAAACTGCGATGCAGACAAGGATAGCAAATACCTTTGTCTTAAAAAAAATATATATATATATATATGTGTGTGTGTGTGTGTGTGTGTGTGTGCATACACAAATATACACATTACATATCAATAGATATGTTACAAATATCTATTATCTATCTATCTATCTATCTATCTATCTATCTATCTATCTACCTACCTACCTACCTAATCTATCCATCTCTATCAAATACCTGGAGATTGATACCCTGCAGGCATTAAAGGAAAGGACAGGTTTTGCAGAAGATGCTATAAATTTTTTTCTTTTCTTTCTTTCTTTTGATGTGATTTTCAAATCGCACCTAACTCTGATGATTTTCAGTATTAACCAGAATTCCCAGAGTTGGAGTAAAGGGCTGACAGAATCCTTAATCAAATTTCCGGAAAGAAAGACAAAGCGAGAGGCTGGTAAGGGAGAAGATGCAGAGAGGGCCATGGAGAGAAGAGAAATTGATGAGGGCATCTTTCCAGGGACGTGGGCCCGGCCAGCCCGCGAGAGCTCATTTCCGCGCCTACGTTGGGAGTGCTGGTGGCTTTGCATCCTGAGTGTTTGAATTGGAATTCTCACACGCAGGGAACACTGCGGAAACAGCTTCGTTTTCAAAGTCGAACAGATAAATGCTTCTGGAACTCTATCTCTGTGTTTTGTTCCTCAGCGAATCTGCTCAAGGACCCCGAAATTAGCCTCCTCGTATGTGCGAACCTTCCGTAGCATCGGCCACCCCGAGTGTGGTCAGACAGGAAGGGTTTGGTTTAGTTTCTCATTCTTTTGTCTAGATTATTTTCAGTCGATCGTATAAATTTTCAGTCTATTCTGTGCAGAGAGATCAAATGTGAACAAGAAAAAGATTTTTAAAAATAGGAATTTTCATTTCTTTATTCAACTATGTGTTAATTGTTTTCCTTACGCTCAATAATTACATTAGGATATTGTTTTACCTCATGGCAGGAAATGAAAAGGCAAGGATGGCTCAGGAGATCATTTGTTCTAGAATTCTGGTGGCTATTATTGCCAAAGCAAAAACCAAAACATTTTGACTGAATCATGGTCTGACAAACTGGGACCAGTTATTCTGAGCTGGGTGGCAGACTGTGGCCCTCAAGCCACATCTGGCTGACTGCCTACACTTGTCAATAAAGCTTTATTGGAACTCAGCCGTGTCATTGGTTGGCACAGGGTCAACGGCTGTTCTCACGCTACAGCAGCAGACAAGACCGCCTACCCTCGGTTGTGAGGGTGGGACCCCGTGGACATTGGGAACCCCAGGCTGCCTGCCACCAGGGAGAGGACTTGGTCCAGAAATAAATGCCTGTCCTCAGATGACAACGGTCACACCAAACCAGCTGCCCGTGATGGATGCCACGCCTGGCAGCCGAGATATGACGAAGTCTGTCACAAACATGCTCACTGTTCCTTCTCACCGCAAGCTCCGGAAGCGGGTGAACCTATGAGTCTGCGCTGAATTGTGAAAACGCGTCCCACGCAGGGTCCCCAGCCCGTTCGTCTAAGATCTGAGTCTCCGAAATCGGGCCGTGACCCCGCGGGGGTCTTTGTGCGTGTGTTTGCTCTCGTTCTTTGTAAGAGACATGAAAACAAAATCTCACTCCTCGATAAACCATAGAATCTAAATTTGACAGGAGGAAAAATTAGGATTTTCATTTCCTTCTTCTTGGGCAATGTGCACACCCAAACGGACGTTCTTTGCGGGCAGAATATGAGGCAGCGAGTTTGTGTGGCCGAGGGCTGTGCTGAATTTTTACTCTTAACTAAGCATGCAAGATGAGCACCAAAATCATTACATTTATGTGTTTTTAATGGCTCGTCTGGGTTGTTTTGTCCATAGCTGGTGACTGAGCTGAGCGCCGGCCAAGTTTTTTAGAATTCACGCAGCTCTGTTTCAACATAATAATTTGACAATACCTGGGGCTTCTGCCATTACCGTAGGTTGTATTTTTGAGTCTAACAGCGCATCAGCATAGCAATCAGCTGGCTGGGTTTCCTCTCCAACCATTTCCTTGTGTTGGAATGAAGGGCCCGCAGGTTCCCGCTACGCCGGCGGGTGGAGAGGGGGGGCGGCTGGGAGCGCGCGCACAATGCTTCACTTTACCCGAGAAGACCACCCGCCTCTGAGAGGGCCTGTCGCCGGGAGTGAAGCACATCCTGTCGCTCCCAGCCTGGCTGTTCCCTGTCGCTTCCTGCTGAAAGCCCTTTGGTGCGGCTGCTCGGGCCGGTCAGCTTCGGAACTGGCTGCTGCTTCTGCTGCTGCCCAGAGAAGCGAGACGCAGCCAGTTCCGTGCTGGTAGAGGCCCCTCGGACGCAGAGACCCGGGGGAAAGCCGCGCTAGCTTGGCAGAGCTGGGAAATTCAAAATGCTTCCTTTTTATCAGAAAACACACTTCTCGGTCGCCAGCGCCAGTCACTGGCTCCTTCCCTCGACATCTCTCTCTCTGACTGTCACAGTGTTTCTGCTCCGGGGGTCTGCGACCTCTGGTCGGATTTTCGTGGAAACCTAAAATTAAACGGGCTTCCCTTAGTCATCTCAAAATATGAATTGCCTTATTCGTCTTTTAAAGAGAAGAAGTCACAAGGAAATATGAACAATTTGGGGAAATAACATCGAATCGATTATAAGAAATGTTTTGTGATTTTAGTACTCGATACACTGCAGATTGTTACTAAGCACACACATGTTTGATTTCACATACTCGACATTTCAATGTCAGCAACATGGAAGGGAATTTCCAGCTTTCCTGGGAAAAGGCTAATCATTGTTTTGAACGTGTATGTTCTTTTGCTAAATCTATTTGGCTGTGAAGAAGTCACATAAGGAAAGTAAGGGCCTTGCGGTGATTCCCCACAGAGGTCACGTTTTCTCCGATTTGCATTTACTTCATCATCTCTAATGGCTTGTCTCCTCCCTCCCAGCCCATCAGGAGCAGCGTCAGCCGGAGCTTATCCCTGATTGCAGCCGACCCCGGTCCCCAGCCAGGTGCCAGGTACAGTCCCCACAAAAGCAGATGCCCTTACGCTAACTAAGGAGGTCAGTGACTCTCACTTGTGAAAACAATTTCCAGGGAAAGAGGAAAGGAGATACACGAGTGTGTGAGAATACACGTCGGCTCTCGCTGTCACATAGGCGTGGAAGGACACGTTCGCCAACGGGTACACACACAGTTGTCCCGATGGAAAGCAAATCAGATGCTACTGACAGCTTTGGGAAATAATAGGAGGGTTCCATTTTCCGAAAAGTCGTTGCTAGAACTGTTATTATAGAATTAGTGAGACAAATAATGAGCCCTCTCCATTACCATTACAAAAAGCCATTGTTACATATAAAAATGTTTTTAAAAACTGGTTCGATTTTCCCTCGGGTTTGATACAGTCCAGTGTACAGGGAAACGAATAAGCTTTGTTTTTAAACAGTGTTTGCAATAATCATTCTAGAGTAGGTGGGTGGTGGTTTCTTTGCAATATGTTTATGTTTATGTAAATCTTTACGAATATTTATGTTCTTTGTTTATGTGTGTGAGGGCTTGCTGAGCAATATAGCTTACATTAATGCTTAGTCCGTTTTTGTTGAGAATTTCTTAAATGTTTTCTAAAAAGACCATTGTGTTTGAAGCTCCTTCATCAATCTTGGGTGATCCTAAAATAACTTCATGGGTTTGAAATTGGAAAAATCAATCCCAATATTGTTTGTTTGTTTTTTTCCTATCATTTGCAAGGTACCAGATTTTATGCTAGTTTGGATATTTTTAGTGTTTTTGCAAATCGGTTTCGGTTTTATTGTGACTATGTATTTTAAACTGATGTAGAAAACCTGTACAATATTACTCGTTACTCTATATGGACAAAAAAAGCGTTTCCTGTGTATACTCCAAACCTGAGAGGAAACTTAAACCAGTAGAAATAACTGTTTAAATCAGAAGTTTTCTCATCCGATATTTTGTTTTCCAAACATGTTTTATAGGTGCTGGCACATTTGGATGAATGTTTTTTATAGCACTCTCTGAGTAGCTAATTCCCTCTTCATTTTTTTTTTTTTTTTTTATCTATTGCACCTTCGAGCGTTTTTCTCTCTGCCATTTTCAGATCCAAAAAGCATTTGGCTGGCGCTGGGCGAGCGCAGGTACCTGGCGCGGCTGGGTGGCGGGGATGGGGGTGGCGGGGATGGGGGTGGCGGGAGGGGCCCCGCTCGCTCCAGCGCGGCGCCCTGCGCGCGTCCTTGATCCCTGCCATTTCCAGCGGGCCGGCGCGTGGTTCAGGCCACCTCTGTGCCCGCAGGCCGAGCGAGGCGGGCGTGCGTGAAGACCGTCCGGTTCTTTGCCTGAGTGTGGCCACGTGCTGGGACTGCGCGCAGAGGCGTTCCTGGCGAACCCCGGGCCCGGACCGGCGGTGGCACCTCTCGCAGAGCAGGAAGCCCCGCGGGGCGAGCGCAGGAAGCCGGGCGCACGGCGGGGACGCGCGCTGGACGGAGCCGCGGCGGCCACTAGGTGGCAGTGCAGCTCCCGAGGCGCGGGAACTGGGGTGCAGGGGGCCGGGTGGGGGGCCCGGGGGCCCCAGCTGGAATCCCCGCACCCCTCCCGCCGCAGGGCCCGGGAAGGCGCTGCACCTCGTCCTTGCTCCCCATGCCAAGTGATCGAAGCCTGTGTTTTAGTCGTCTAAAGAGAATAAAGTGCAGCTCTTGGCTGGGGGGCCGGGGGCGCAGGCCGGAGCTGTCGCAAATGGTGCGGCCCCTCATTAGGGAGTGAACATCGCGTCCACAAGGAGCCGGCCATCACCTGTCTGTTACGGGGGTCTGGAGGGAGGCGATGGCTTTGATGGGTCTGTAGTCAGATTTTTATTGGGGGCCTTTGACTACTGATTTTCTAAATTGACTTCTGAAAAATACTTGTTTAGGTATGTATATACGTATATATGCACATGTGTGTATATGTACACATATGTGTGTACATATGTATATGTGTACGTGTGTATATACATATATGTGATTTGAGAAATTTGTACTCTACTGTACTATTGTACTATTTTTTGCCATTTTTCTTTCTCTTGAAGAAAAAGGGTTGAACAAGTAGATGAAATAGATATACACATACGAGTGAAGGATAGTTACTACAATTTTCTTGGAAGGATTCATTAGAAGGATTACTTTAAAACCTGTTTGAAGTGATCGTATATTCCAGGCAGTAAGGAGGTGCTAATTTGTTTTTTACTTCAATAATATCTTAGAAATTTAGCAGTCTAAAGGCCCTTCAGTGTTCCTTATTAAGTATTTATCCTTTGATAACTTTTTAAAGAAAATCCCTAAAATTTCATCAGTACCTTTCTTAGGCGGCAGACGTTCTGTGCTCATAATTATATGAAGAGTGGGTACCACTTACATCACCTAAGGTATGCCAGCGTCATTAAGAGAGTCAGCAAACTCACGGCTGTTTGCGAACCGCGATAATATGGTAAATAACATGCTGTGAAAAAATATGATAGCTAATAAAACAGTAAATGCAACACTGCATGTAAAATGTAAAGCCGTAGTTTACCACACATCTGACCCAGAACCCTAAGACACTTTCGCTATGAGCGGAGTCTATTGAACTTCACGCTTGTCTATGCCTCACGGTGTCCAGGCTTCGCAAATGCTTTCAATGCACAAAAAATCACTGACGGAGTTGCCGCCTGACTAGGTGGCCCTTTTGCAGTTTTTGGCTTGAGCTGATAACACTCGTTCTGCCTCAAAACCATAAACTGCGTGAAATATTTTACCTTCAATTATTTATTTAAAAACATAAGATAGCCTGGTTGGTCTTATTTTTTACAGCCGTGAAAAACTCACGTAGAACGGTCATGAGCCGAAGCGTTGGCCCTGCGACGCATTCCACACTTCAGGCCCTCGCTGCCGCGAGGGCTCCACGTCCCAGGTCCCCCAGATGAAAGGGGTCTCTTTGGTTGCGTGGCGACACCCGTGCGTGTGCCTGCGGCTGGTGCTGGCTCACGTCTTGGTAAACATCCCTTTGAAGTTTCTTAGCTAATGTAAAATAATACAATTTTTACTTTTATGTTTCATCTTTTTGAAAAAACGTTTTTATCCGAGCCTTGCTTAGGAGCTCGAGCGGCGCTTTCCCGCACTGCCAATCGCAGCAGCCAAGGGGATCGCCCGGGTGACCGCGAGGCTACCGAGGGCTCCGCAAATGCGAGCTCTGTCCAGCGCAGAGCGCAGCCTGTGACCTTCAGTGGACAATGCCCATTTGGGCAGACGTAACGTGTACGAATCGCCGACCCACGCACGCGCAGTTTGTGGTTTGTGGGCGCTCTGTCCACGGAACCGCCACCGGCCACAGGCTGAGGCTGTGCGTGGGATCCGAGCCGCGACGCCCTCTGAGAGGACCTGCCTCATCCCCCGGGCTTGCCCGGGCCTCTCCCGGCCTATCTTCTGCCGTGACCGTCAACGAAACCAACACGAGAATGCACGCCACGTGACCTGCAATTGGCTGCATTTGCCACTTGATCGGCAGCAGGCAAACAGTCGTGGCATTTGGGCTGTCTGTGCCGGTACCAGAGGCAGCAGCGCAGTGATTTGGATGTCACCGACAGTCCCCTCTGTGCCCGTGGTCAGTGTGAGGGTCGTGGCCTTTAGGCTGAGGAACAGGCAAGGAGAAAGCTGGGCCGCACGGGGCTGCTTCTCTCGGTCCCGGAGTGAGACGTCAGTCGCTGGGAACTGCGGGATCCGGGCTCGCGACTGCCAGGTGCCTGCACTCTGCCGGCGCGGTGACCGACGACCGATGACCGCTGGCTCGGACAGCTAGCCGTGCTGAGAACGCTCCTCTTCTTTCTAAAGACCCATTATCTGGGGCGGGGAGATGAGCAGAATATGTGTATTGAAAACATGGTTGCTTCTCTACTCACACGGCAGCGTGCCCTGCGCATGGAGACGTGCCTGATGATCAGCAGAATCGCGTCCCTCTCCCTCTGTGGACGCGCTCCGCACAGATGCAAACCGAAAACCCTGATTGCTCCTAATTCCATCAGCCAGCTGACTCTTCCAGCCACGGCGCCCGGCAATGCCCGGCACGCGCGGGGCCCGTGTCATGCATGACATCCTTATCAACGCAGACACAGCTACATCAGTTGTTTGCCAACACTCGGGAAGAAAACAGCTGAAGTGTACCATTCGCATGTGAAATTTGCAGATGTGTGTACAATATATAGTATGTGATATGTAGCATAGAATATATGCAAACATATTTATGCAATATATATAAGATCCAGTAATGCATAATTTTCAGTGGACACAAAAATGTTACCTAAATTATGGATACCCATACAGTTAATGGGTGCACACACATACACGCGCGTGCACGCCGGCCGATGCTTGCCAAGCACAGCCCTGGACAGCAGCGGTGTCCTGGGTTGCCAGGGCCTGGCGACATGTCCCAAGCCGGGGACCGCAGCGCGCTCGGCCAGCACAGGCGACTTGGGCGCCGTTACTGTCCCTGTCCTCTCGGAGGCCGCAGGGCTCTCGCGGGCGTTCCCGTCCTCACCGAGGTCACCTGGACGTCGTCTGTCGTTTGAAGACAGCAGCTCTCACTGTCCGAAACGCTGGGCTTTGCTCGGCCTCTGAGAGGCTCCTGCTTGGTCCGCAGGCCTCGGCCCCCTCGCCGCTCACTGCCCGAACCTTCAGTCCCCGGTCCCCAGACGCGGCCTTCTTTCCCGCGGTCACCATGTCCCGTGTCTCACGAGGCCCTCGCGTGACGCCGTTTCTGCAGGTCTCAGCTGGTGGCCGTCTCGGACCAGCCCCCCGCCCGCATTTCTTAGCCGTTCCTGGGCGGCGCGCCGCCCTCAAGCGCCGTTACCCGAGAAACAGAGAAACGCGTTCGGCTGGTTCATTCCGATCCTTCTTAAACGCACCCTTACCTGACCGTGCGCGCCCCAACTTCGTCACACTCTGCTTTAACTGGACGCTTTAACACACTCATTCAGTCCCTGGCGATCTGAGAAACGGAGACATGGCCGATAAGGTTTAGAAGCGGATCTGGGGTCTGCAAGGTGCTCTGGGGGCCGCGTACTCGCGGGCACCGTGGGCGGGTGACAAGGGGACCTGGGGCGGAGCAGAGAGAATCGTCTGAAAGGGGGAGTGACCATAGAAAGGTGGCAGTCGCACAGGGCGACACCGGTCCGTAACTGCTGCGGGAGCCTCTCCCCGGGTCCTGTCCAGGCTCAGAACCCCCGGCCGGGCCGTAAAGCAGTTCTTGCGTTTCACGGGTTTCTGCGTATGCTGCTTTATTTTACCCTTTTGGAAAAAAAATTTAAAAATTATTTATCGAAGTAATGCTTAGGGCTTAGAAGGCTCTTTGTAACCTATGACAACGAGCAAATCGCTCCTAGAGGACGTCGTAGCTGGCCGGATATTCCGGTGTTGGGGACCTCGGGAGGGACCCCTCATGCAGGCTGGAGGTACCTGGACAGCAAGAAAGACATCGGAATGGAACTGTAAACCTCGTGAGACCCAGCGCAGCCGAGGTGGCGGCCTGGCCGTGCCTCAGGCTGGTTTCCAGGCGCCGGGCCATTCAGATTTGCAGAGGGCGGCTCGGGGGTCAGCGTCTCTCCAAGTCCTGTGGCGACGTCGCTGCCTGGAAGGATGACTTTGGATTGGCATCTCTGAGAATGGGCTGTGGCCTGGGGTCACCTCCGTCCCCAGGTCTCTTTCCAGCCGTGGTGGTGACAGTGACCTTGACAGAGGAGCTTCTCTCCTAAACAGAGGATAATTTTACGCAGACACTTGGGTCCGTGCATCTTCCCTTACTTCCGGTTACAACCCCTTTCATGCTGGCCCAGTGGGGTTCGCCTGCGTTCTATTCTAGTTCCTGTTCTCAGGTGAAGCGCCATCGCTGGCCGGGGCTCTCACCACAGTTTATGTGACTTCTTGCCCCTTCCTTGACGTCCACGGTGGCCTTTTCCACACTATGAGCTGTCGCTCTGGAGTCACGCCCTCGCTGGGCAGAAGGTTAGACGTTTGCTGAGTTTGCCACATCCTGAAAGCTATCAGCCTTGAATTCTGGAATTTTAGGGTTTTACACGACGTGGCGTGACTGTTTTCACAGAAGACGCTCGACCCCTTTGAAACTCTTCACGCAGCTCGGCAAGGACCGTGGGCTCTGCTGTCCGGGGTGGCGTCAGCCGGAGCGCAGTGAGCTGGGCGTCAGACACAGTGGGGCTGGTGTGGCTCCTCCGGGCCACGAAACTCGGGAGAACAGCGCCTCCCATGTCTACTCGATAAATATTTGCAGCAATAGACAAGAGGCGCAAATCTGTCTTATTTTGTATGCGCGAAGTAGCAACCATTTAACTGTTAACTCTGTTTTAATAGTGCCTTGAGATGAATTTAAGAAAAACACACTTCGAATGACACATCAGTGTCATACACAACAAATAATGACGGCGCTTCGTCGGTGGGGAGATACATCAGAGCCGCTGGGAGCGGAGTGCATGGAGGCAGGCCTGGGCTGGGCTTGCGTTCACACGCGTTTATCTCTGTGCATATTTATATATGTGCAAACGCGTGATGCTCTGAGGAGAGAATCATCTTTCTCAGTTAAAACCCTCGTTTATTCAAAATAGGAAGAGAAGCTGGTGATGGCGTACTGAGAAAGTTAACCTTCATCTTCTGCCTCACCTAGAAAGTGTAAAAGTTTTATCACTTTTTTAATGTCAAATGAATTTATTAACATTAGAAAAATGTATTCTTATATCCCTATAAATATTTTAACGATATAATGGTATGTACTAATGGAGAACATACGTTTTTGTGTGTATATAAAAATGTGTAAATAATGCACATATATAATATATAAATATGTAATGATATATTTTATTACACATTATATTATCTATTATATATCATATATTATATTTATAAATAATGTGCCTATGTGTAAATATGGTGTGCATATATATGAATTTGTGTATTGTGATAGATATCATTTTGTTTATAATTTACTTTTACTAAAGAGTAAAAGTAAAATATGTAGTGAAAAAAACTGATACAACTCTGAAAATAGAAATTTAAAAATGCATCTAAAGTGAAACTGGGGACACAATTCAGAGCTCCGCGGTGTCCAGGGGCGAGGCGCGGGGTTTGAACGGGCAGAGCAGGGCGGAGGTCAGGGCGGTGAAAACATGACCCCGCGACGATGGATGGGTGGGTGTCCTCACACGCTGGACTAGACCCGGAGCCAGCGGCAGCGGGGAACCGCAGCCCAGACACCGGGCCGCGCGCGAGCGACGATGACGTGCCAGCGTAGACCCACGAGTGTGCGATGCGCTCCACGAGTGTGCGATGCGCTCCACTCTGGCCGTGCCAATGGTGGGGGGTCGTGCGTATGAGGGGCCGGGCTGTAGGGGGATCTGTGCCTCCCTCTCAATTTGCTGTAAGCCTAAAACTTCTCTGAAATAATAGAATCTTCCGAAGCTTAAAGCAGCTCAAAAGATAGTCTTTGAGTCCATTTGGAATGCGTTCGAGGTAGATTCCGTGGCCCTTCCTGGTCACCTGCGCGGTTGGCAGGTGCGCCCAGGCTGCGCAGGCGCCTGGGCGGGCGGGCGGCCAGTCTGGGCGGGGCTGTCCTACACGGTGAGACGCGCGGGAGGACCAGGGGTCGGAGGGGACGTGGCCTCACTTTCAGGGGCCGGAGACTCGGTTCGGAGTCCCAGTGGATGACGAGGGGCAATGTCGTCTTCCGTCCCTTCTTGCCACGTCTGCTCCACGTTATTCTGAGTCTGTGACGTTATCAATAGACAACCAGGCCAACGGGGACACCTGGACAACAGGCGCTGCGTCACCTTGACAGCACCCCGACAGTGTCTTCACCTGTCACGTGACGAGGTAAGATAAAGGGCCTCCCCAGGGTGGACACGAGCATCCTGTAAGCTGCAGCGCGGGCCTGGGCGCAGGGTGTTCGCAGCGCGCAGGGTTCCCGGGGAGCAGCGTTCCTGTGAGAACCGCCTGTTTGCCTTCGTCCCAGCAATGACAAGACTGAAGTCGCTCATCGATGTGTGGGATCCTTGAAAGATGGCACAGAGCTCGCCAAGTGCGCGGACAGGCTGGGGCTTACCCAGGGGCGGCTGGGCTGTGAGGGCGGCTAAGACCTCTGCGTTTCTCTTGGGTTGAGATGGGTGCCACGCTCACGGTGGCCTCGCGGAGCCCGCGCTGCCCGCGGATCTATGACCCGGCTCGCGCGGGCGCTCCGCGCCAGCCATTCTATCCCTTGTAATGACGCCGAATGACCCAGTATCTTGTCAAATGAAATTGAAATCCGCAGCGAGGCAGCACTTCTGCTATTAAAATGATTTTCCCTTTGTAATGGAGCACTGCCGGTCCAACCGTTTGTGAATCGCAATTAAAATCTGCAGCCGGCAGCACTTTTGCAATTAAAACTGGCATTTAAAAAAAAAATTCTGCACCACTCTAGATAATTAGATAGGAACTAAAATGCCCATTTATTACGCATATGGACATGTATGAGGAAATAATTTGAAATTTATTATTCAAGATATTCTCTTTTTAATGAGGAATATGCTAAATGCTATGGCAAAACAAATTGTTTTCATATTCCATATGATCGAACCCACTTTAAGAACTTGGTATTAGATATTTAGTCACCAGTGTTTTGGTTTTTTTTTAAAGTTTTTATTTTTACCACCTTTTTTTTACTCTTTGTATTAACAGTGAACTATGATGGCAATAAAGTTGTTGGAACTCAAATAACACGTGGCCGACATTTATCTTAGGGCATCAGTCAGATGAGGATTTTAATTTGCTCCTCATTTAACCACACTCTCTCGATCTGTTTGTAGTAGAGTTGTAATTAAATTTTGCTGGTGAAAAGTTTCAAGAAACATGAAAATTGATTTCATTACGTGAAGGTATTTGAAAGTACAGTTCTGGAATACTTTCCCAGAGAGGCCATGATGGATGACAGAGGGACACCCCCCTCCCCCCGTGATGGTGTCTTTCTCCTTGGTGACGAGTCTCCGTCTGCAGGAGGAGACGCTGAAGCCGTCGCTCTTGATGACGGTCCTTGGGCTCCGATGACTTGCAGGTTTCTGTTTTCTGCTTCGCGCGTTTATGAGGACTTGGAGCGCTCCCGGACCGGGGCGCTGTTTATTTCGCACCAGTGCAGAAATCCGCAGAGCTTCGATTTCAACTTCACGTTTTCACACAGTCGTTTCTCTTCATCTCATCATGCAGGTGAAGTCGCACTGCAGGTGTGACTTCCCGGGTCTGGTCCTCGAAGGTAATGCAGAAGCAGGTTGTGGACAGCTCTGCGGTTGGTGGGCCAGACCTGCCCCCAGGGGACACCACGGCCTCCAAGCCGAGCGCCCCCTGCTGTTCACTCTCCAGCTTCCGATTCCTGCACTCACTTGTGGCCACACAAGCAAGTCATCTTGGCGCCCCGTTTGTCTGTGCGGGCATTGGGCCGGGGGTCCCCAGGGATTCGCTCTGCTTCTACAGGAACCTGAGCAGAGTTTTATCTGTGCCCCGTATTTGCCGGAAAGGGAGGTATTTTTAAATAGGTGCCTCCGAGTAATCCCATAGGAAGTTGCTCAGAACCCTGGGTTTACGTGCATTTGTCTCTGGGGGGCACTTAGGGACAGACAGGTGGGCAGCGAGGAATTGGATGAGTGCCATACAGAGCAAAAGAGGGTGCCAGGACGAAAACGAACCCCGAGCCTACAGGCGGTGGGGACACAGCTACCGACAGCCATGGAACGAGGTGCCCTGAGCCCCTGCAGAAGGCTGCCTGGCTATTCCAGGCCCGTCCCTCTCGTGAAAGTTCCAGATCTCACAATGCCATCGTTGGCTCAACAGCGCGGGGTGCAGCGCCCGCTCCCACTTTGCGGGCCAGGTGCGGGCATCGCCGGGGCGGATGACCGCGGGGGACAGCACTGTGCTCCCGAGCCGGCTCCCCGTGACAGCGGCGGGCCGTGCAAGCATTTTTTCACCCTGGTTATCTTATCTCGCTCTGAATTTACAGAATTAGGAATACAAGGCATAATGGCGAGAACGCCAATTCCCTGATTTACTAAATCTGTACATTAGCGTGGAAATAGATAGTTTGGTTCCTAAGTCTCATTTCATCATGTTCACTTTCGTTACTGAAGAGACCTCCAGGTTTACAGTCACACTGAGGTGTAACTCGCACCGCGTAGAGGTCACCCGTGGACAGTGTATCCACAGACGCGCCACCTCTGCCATCTAACTCCGGGACATTTTGGTCACCCCCAGAGGGACCTCATGCGCCTCTGCTGGCGCCCCGCCCGCGACCGGCCCCTCCCACCCCATCTACTTCCCGCACCCCGATTTGCATATTCCAGACATTTCATAGGAAAGGAGGCCTAAGTGACTTTCCTGTCATCTCTTCTGTCGCTGTATTTTTCCTGAGCCTCCAGTTTGATTCCCACACGGTCGTCTTTTCCTAGCTCTGCTCCTTCTCCTAGGAGGCCGGCGCGGCTACCTCCTCTTACTGGGGTTCACCCCCGGGGCGTCACCCCGCGTCAGCGGTTTGCTGGTGTTTCCCTGTTTCTAACACGTGGGGTCTGGTCCACCCCGGGAGGCAGACGTCCTGGGTGCGGGCGGAGATGCGGGCCCGGCCGAGGGGTCCAGCAGCTCCGGGCGTCCCTCGGGAGGCTGGCCCCGAGCCCCTGCAGAAAGCCGCCCGGCCATTCCAGGCCCGTCCTTCGCGTAAAAGACCACGCAGCCGTCCAGACGTCCTCCTCGCAAGGCATTCGAATTTCAGACAGTGACGGCAAACGATTTGGAGCGGAAGGAACACTTCTAGCAGAGGAAATCACGAAACGTGAGGCAGGGGCCGCTTAGCACCGCCCTGGGGCGTTCAGAGCGGGAGCGGGAGCCGCTTAGCATCCGTTTAAAGCAAGGCTCGTTTCTCTCGCTTTCTCTGAAGGAAAAGGAAGGGAAGGGCGGAGTCGGGCGCAGACTACGCGCGCGTTTGCGCGACCTCCGAGGCCGTGGGCGTGAGCCACCGTGGACGCTCTCGGCTCATCAAATTTCTATCGATACTAATTTACTGGTATCAATAATGACCGTTTCCCAGGGGACGGTGTTCCCAGGCCGCGCGCTCCTGATGGCTCCCCGCGCTCCCCGGAGGCGGTGTCAATCAGACTGACTGCTGCTCTCAAGCTATTGACAGTTATTAAAAATGACCTTGATGTAATTTCATGCCTATCGAAACGCGGAGCATATGCCGAGGCTTATGAGAACCGGGCAAGGGGAGAGGGGAGGCCACCGCCCCGAGCCGTGGGCAGGGCTGCACCGGCCGCCGGTGCTCACTGGTTCCCCAGACGCTGGCTCTGGCTCCTCCCCTGCCCTGCGGAGCCCCCGCCCTCCCAGGGGAGCTGCTGGGGGCCCTCGTGTGCTTTGCAGAGAGCTGTGATGGCGCATCTGAACGTCCACAGCTAACTGGCTAAAATATCAAGAGCACACAGGACCTCTGCGCACGGGGCCCTGCTGGTCAGTGCGGGCGGGGGCGGGGGGAGGGGTAGCACGACCCGGGGGGACACCCACGTTCCCGGGGGACACCCGCGCCCCAGCGCATAGAGGGCAGCAACTCAAGCTCTCCCCCACTTCCTGCCACATCCTCAGGCCAAGCTCAGCTCCACTGTTAAAAGTTCGCTTTGCTCTGGAGCTGCCTATGAAAACTGGGCGGCAGTGCTAACAGACGGGCCTCGTGTGCACACTGGAAAGGGGACAGTGTGAATGTTAATAACCAGATCATTTGTTAACAATTGTACCAGCACCGAAACGCTCTCTATGTGCAGCGTGATGGTGTCAAGCACGTGGGCAGGTTGCTTTTTAAGAACTCTGCTTTCAGATGGCCTAACTGCCATCCCTCTGTCCAGAGGCCAGCGTGAGATCGAAAAACACTTGGTGAGCTTCTAGGACGCCCTGCTAGGCACACCCCAGCCCCCCGGGCCTGCTCACGTGGAGGGCGCAACCCGCACCCACTCAGCCGTCACTTCCGCCAAAAATCACTAAGTAAAAGTTCCCAACCCTTTGCTCCTGCTAAATGTGGAGCTAGTCAAAGTCACTCTCCTCTTAATCCGGGTCCCGGAAGGTGAAGACGTGCCCAAGAATTTTTCCAATTTCATGAAATAATCGTATGTTCTCTGATTTTTTTCCAGTTGATAACAATAATGGCATAGAGTAAATTCGCAATCGTTTCTTTCCCATGGGGTTTATAATTGAGACTAAAAACAAAATGAGCAAAACAAGAAACGCACCCCGAGTCCAGCCATGGGTTCACCAGCGCCACACTCAGCCTCGATTAGTGGAAAAAAGACACACGCTCGGTTTCCAACAGGCAGCGTCCAGGAGGGTGCAGACTTGTTTCAAACTCACGGGTCAGAGAGGGACAGGATGTGCACACACTGCCATTCCTGGCCATCGCCCCGGCTGAGGGCCCCCCACAACCAGGCCGAGGGATAATTCCTCCTCGCGAGGGGGGGCTCAGGACCCGGGGCCACTGGGAGAACAGGGCCGACGCCAGAAAGCCGAGGGCCCGCACGGGGTAAGCTGGGGTCGTGGGGCCGCCCGGTCCACATGTGTCCCTGCAGATGGAGCTGGGCAAACTGGGGACCTGGGCGCCGCCACCACGAAGAAAATCAGACCGGCGGAGGTGGGCGCAGCATCCGCTCTCTCGGGCTAGACCCTGCGTTTGGGGACGAGTCCCCTTAGTCACGGGCTCCGGTGACCAGGCGCTGGTGTCCCTGGGGCTCGCAGGGGCTGCCACCCACCGGCCGGGGATCGGGCGGCTCTGAGGGCGGGTGGTGTCCTCCCCTCTCCCGACTCGGGCGCACGGCTGTGTCCCTCTGGCCGCGGGGAGACCGGAAGCATTCCCGCGCTGCTGTCCACACGCGGCATCGTCGAGTGGGGACAGGCAGACAGGAAGGAAGGACAGTGTCTGGGACTGCGAATCAGGGACTTGAGAGACGGTGACAGAGCTACTTGTCAGTTGCACATGGACACTTGTCAGTTGCACATGTGACCTGTCCCTCTGGGTCTCGCGAGATGAACACACCTACCTTTCTGGGCTCCACGTGAGGCCAAAAGTGACAGGTGACGCTTCTGCACAGTCATGCGCCCATATAGGTGAGTATCTCACTGCTTCTGTGTCATTCAGAGGAGAACGAGAAAGGACAGCAGGGACATGTGTGGGGGAGGGCTCGGGCGGGGCGGACCCCGGAGCCTGGTCCTCTGAGCGCAGCTACGAGGCGGCCTTTCTCCGGAGTTCTGAGCAGGCGATGGCGGGCCCTCAGGACATAAGGGCCATCAGGAAACGTCATTCTGTGGCGTCCACGGGATGCGGAGCACAGCCCGCCCAGAGCTGTGACCCTGTAGCCCCGAGGAGCCTCGCTTCACGTCCACTGGGGACTACTCCGCCCCACTTCCTCCGCCAAATAACCCTTCCAACCCTCGGTGACCTTTCTCCGCAGGGGTGTCCGGACCCCAGAGAGGTGACGATCTCGTGGCAGGTCTGCAGAGGTGCGTTGGTGAATGACTAGCGAGCGGCTCTCCCGGGGTGGCGGAGCCCCATGTCGTACTAGTGACAACTGCGTGTGGTGCGTGCCACAGCTCCGACTCCCGGTGACCCGTGAGCGAGGGACATCGCAGTGTCCTGTCCTCGGCAGCCCGCTCGGCTCCTGTAGCCTCAGCCCGTGGCTTCTTGCGGAGTCACTCGGCTCCTGTCCCGCCCGCCCCCTTTCTGCCGCCTCCCACCTTCCCGCACTGGCTTCTTTCCCGGGAGCCGTGCCTTCCCCTGACGTGCCCAGGGAGGAGGCTTCGGCGGCGCCGTTCTCGCCTCCGGCATTGCCTCGGGCCGAACTTGCCTCCGTGTGCCAATTAGCACGGTACAGACACTCACACCACGAGCCGCCTCAAGGTGCCAGTGTGGCATCTGTGGGCTTGTGGCCCTCCTGAACCGGCGAACGTAGCTCCCAGCAACCAGCGCCCGCCGGGCCCCCAGACCCTAGGACGACCCGGGGAGCCGGCCTTACGTACCAGCTTTCTATCTTCCCTAAGATTTTGTTCTAGAGCATTCTGTAACAGAAATGAAACAACACAAAATATCGAATATCATAAATTTGTAAATTAAAAACTATAGTTTACTTTTTAGATGCCACATATAAGTAAAATCATACGGTATTTGTCTTTCCCTGTCTGACTTAGTTCACTCAGCGCGATACCCTCTACGTCCATCCACGTTGTCACCAACGGCAAGATCCTCCTCTCTATGGCTGAGTCACATTCCGTTGTACACACATCTTCTTCACCCAGTCGTCTATGGATGGACACCGAGGTTGCTTCCACATCTTGGCCCTTGTGAATAATGCCGCAATGAACACACGAAATAGGACAAAAGCAGACTCACAGAAACAGAGCCCGCACCGATGGCTGCGGGGAGGCGGGCGGTGGGCGCGAGAAGGGCGAGGGGCTCGTAGTCATTGGTCCTGTGAGAGTTTGCACGGTGACGGGTTGCTAGGCTTAGCGTGGTCACCACATTGTAAGGTCTATAAGTGTCAAATCACGACATTGCACATCTGAAACCACTGCAACATTGCATAGCAACTAGACTCAAATTAAAAAGAATTAAAAAATAAAACATTAGAAATACGGTTTAAAACCCTAACTGCGTTAGCAGTTACATTCACGTCCGGAGTCCTAAGATGGTTCTCTTTTATTTTCAGTATTTCATCCCCAGAACCCCATTTTCATTTTAAAAAGGACTCACCTCCCGCTCACGTGCATCTCCTGACCGGTCGGTGGCGCGCTGGTCATTGGCTCTCGAGCTTTCACTGCCCCTGAGCACGCGGCTGTACACGCCCAACGCTCAGAGGTGGGAAGGCCGCGCCCATGCGGGTCAGCGGCTCCTTTCGGCAGAGGCCGGCTGAGGCTGCCAGCTGAAAGAGAATTCGAACTTCGAGTTCTGGTCGTATGATTCTAAAAGGGAACTATACCTTACCGAGGGTTTACTTTGCATAAGACGCTACCTAGGTGGTATTTAACAATTGTTTTTCCTTTGAGCAAAGAACTATCACGAATGAGACAGGGAAGGAAGGCCTGAGAATCCACGAAGCGATAGATTTAGAATTCAAACAGGAATCTCCAAACTAAAACTCTTTTGTCCCCCCTATAAAGATCGGTAGGAAAGGGAAACCATTATCTCTATGCCTTTGAGATGCACATCGAAACCTCACAGGACACGCTCCCTGCTCTCGGGCCCAGGTTAACCCTGCTGCGTTGTCCCCAGGGTGTGGTCCAGTGCACCCCACGTCACTGGCCCACACCGTACCTTTGGTCTAACGCCTGTTTATTTCGAGCGCCTACTCTAGATGCTATTATGAAAACTAAGGGCGAGACAGTGAAGAAAGAAGAGAGAAATTCATGAGGGAAACAAAATACAGCGGAGGAAATCGAACAAGAAAAGAAACAAGCGAACGACGCTTTCTCTAGAATCAAAGTCCTGTAGAGGCAGGGACAATTTCTGGCTTGTTCAGCCTCTCGTGGGTCTCGCAGGTATCACGTAATAGTTGATGGATGCCATCTTCATAAATGAAAGATAGCACTGGAATATGAAATTCGAATGCCCTCTAGAATACAAATGAAGTAGCATAGAGTATTTAACTTAGTATTTCTTTAGACTTTGCCTTTAGATTAAAGAATTAACATTTACTAATATATGTTCAATGTTTCATTTTATATTACATTTCGCAAATAAGTAACACATTTGGCAACAGTTGACTTTTATTGTCTTTTCTCTTTAGGATGAATATCTATCCATCTATCTATCTCTCTGGTCATATATCAAAGTGTCACTTTTGGAACTAGATGGCATCTATTCAAAATTCTAATCAGCTTGTCAAAGATTATTCATTAGTAAACAAGAGAAGGACATTTTTGGCATAATAACAGGATACCTGTTCTCCAAGTTTATGGCTCAAAAGCAAGGGTCTTGGGGCGAGATTGCCTTTTATGATAATGGCCTATATGTCATGCGGGCAATAAAAAGTCCGAGTCTCCGGCTCATGTTTCATAAGCCACTGCTTTGCTGTTTGCAGCCATCGGTGCTTCTTGAATGAATGTGTGAAATGTTGGGTCTTAAGTGCGCTTGATAATTTATCCGCATATGGCTAATTCTCGAATACATCTTGACAGAAGCTGGACTCCACCCCCTGCGCCTGGATGTCAGAGAAGAGAAGAGAAACTCATTTGTTTCTTGCACTTCAGATAATGGATCCTCCTACCTGCCCCGACGTCTGAAGTGGACGTCTCAGGGCAGCCTTCAATCATGTCTACACACTCACACACGCAGAGTTTCACACTTGTGAAAACAGCCAACATCCCTGAAATGAAGGCCGTGTCCTGAAAACTGACCAGCGGACGCGGCGTCCGCGCCGAGCCGGGCGGCGGGACTGACCGCCTGGCGCACGCGGTTAGGGGCCGTGCCTTACGAGGAGTGCTCGAGACAGAGCTGCGGTTCGAGCCCCAAAGCCCAGAAGAGCATCTGAACGCACGGCGCGTGATTCAGCGACCAGGGCGTTAAACTCCTGGGCCCGCGTCAGGGTCCTCGCCCCCCGCCCGGCCGCGCGGGACGCGTGCGCCTCAGGCACGTCTCCGCCCCCGTCCGGGGTCAGCGCGGCGGGGACTGGGCGACCCCGGCTCTTCCCGCTGACCACAGGGTGACCCGCCCGGGCTGTAGCCGACTGGACAGCCGCGCGCACCTGCCAGCGGCCGACCGCGTAAGCGCGTCCCCTCCTGTGCCAAAAAAATAAAATAAAATAAAAGCCAGCCAATTTTGATGCGAAAGAAATATGCCCGTGACAGTTAATTTCATGAGTGAGCTAGGTACTCGGATATTTAACCGTCAATTACAGAAATCGCAAAAAGTGACTAGGGAGATTTAAAAAAGAACCTTGTTTGGTGATGGAATTAATTTGTTCTGGAATTTAAAAAGTCCAGTTGTTGCATGTGGAAGGAGGGAGGGAGGGAGAAGGGGGGAGGAAGGACAAGGGGAAATGGAGGTTTTTAAGACGAAGCAGCAGATTTAATGGAACTGGAAAGTAAATCTGTGAACTGGAAGGCAGAGCAGAAAAAAAACCACAGTGAGAAACAGAAGAAAAAGAGAAAAATCGAAACCAGAAAGATAAAACTGCAAAGTCTAACATCAGTGTCCCAGAGAACTGGAACAGAGGCTAAAAGCTGGTAATAATAATCATAATAACGACGACGTATTATTATTATAATGACGGCTGAGCTCTGGTCACCATTTAAAGGTGTTCTGTGTGTCGTATGTGTTTTAACCCATTTAATAACTACAGTGTTTATAATATTTATAAAATTATAATCCTGTAATCTGTAAAATTATTGTCCCCATTTTAAAGACGAAGGGACATGACCAAGGCTATAATGTTCTTAAATCGTAAAACCAGATTTTGGATTCTAAACGTCTGACTCCAGAGCTTGGACGCTCAGCCCCTATCGTGGGCTGTGTATGTTAATTATTCAAAGGGGGAATGACTAGAAAATGTCCCGAAGTCTTTAAGAAATGTTCTAAAGAGCCTTCGTTTTTCAGCACATCTAAAACCAGATGTTCTAAAATTAGAAGTTCGTTAGGAGTATAAAGCCAATATGACAGAAGTCAGGCGTGGACGTGGCAAAGGCAGAGTGCGTGGGTGGTCACGCTGGGTCCCGTGCTTTACGCCGAGCAAAGTTAGGGGACACTGTCTAAAGATGTGGGAATGGCACGAGTTAAGCGGTAGCGACAGAGGGAGGGACAAAGGTTACGCGTGGGTGTGAATTCCATGTCATGTATGCTATAAATAAACTCGAATGCGAATAATCGTGTTGTGCATTATTACATTATGCATATAATATCCAAATGGAAATGTAGAGAACCGTGGCCGCTAAATCCACGTTTGCACAGGGAAAATCCAGCCGGCCACGTCTGCATTAGGACACGGGGAGGTGCAGGGCGAGCAGCGGGGAGAAGCCTGGCAGAACCGAAGCGCCAGGCGCGAGGCGCGGGCGACTGGCAGGCGGGCAGGACCGGCGGGAAGACTGCTCTTCACGGCGAGCCCTCGGGTGGCATTCGATATATTTATTTCAATGTCGTGTGGTTTTATCAGGTCGAACTATAGAAAACTGCCCTGCGTGTAGATTACAAATAACCCAGAATATTGCCAATTCCATATAGTCCTGCTAAGCTTCATAGCGTTCCGGGCAAACTTTTACAAAGAAGCAGATCTTAGGGCTGACGGCTAACAATTAGCAACAGTAACAAGTGGGACTTGTCCTGGATTAAAAATGTGTCATGTCACAAAAGCAGAGTTTTCACTGAAAACTGAATCCTCCGTAAAAAGACAAAAAACACGGAACCGCTTTCTCAAGTTCTAATAGTCCTCACACCACATGTATTTCATGAATTTCCTTAAGAATTTATCAATTTGAAAATACTATTGTATTATTATGATCTCTTACCTATTTCTAATTCTTGGATAATTAAAAAAAATTAATTGACAGGTGGTGAACACCTAGACAGAAAATTCCATTTTTTTTTTTTAATACAATGAAAAGAATCTCATCCATTGTCTGCAACACCCTCCACTCAGAACGCGATGTGCTTTTATTCGGCTAGGCGCTTTACAATGCAGGATTAAATTACTCACACGAGTTGTCCAGTTTTGATTCATCTATTACTTGTCACCACGTCCTCCGAGCTGCTACGAGCAGCTGCGTGACAAATGGCAGTCGCGTCCATTTACGCGCAGTTTCTATTCTGAACATTTGCCCCAGAACTTGGCCACCCCATCTCAGTTATTTATATTGTATACTTTCTGTACATATCGCTTCAGCTGTGTTCGGTTTTTCCTTCTTTTTAGCGAACTTCCAAATATTGATTTTTTGGAACAAAGCCGTACACTCCTTCGAGTGCTGTAATTAGGCTCTTCGATTCCGGCCTGAAATCCTGGTTTAGACCCCGGGTTTGGGACGAGGCGCAGCGCCGGGCTCCCTGCTGCTCCTCTCATTCGCTCGCTGCGTCTGCCATCACGTCCCGTCCCTTCCGCTCTGCCTTCCACAGATGAAAAATAAGTGAGCATTTAGATGCCAGTGTGTTTCGCTTCTGGGAGGAACCGAGCGGGAGGGCGGGGCTGGAGACGCAGTGGCCTCAGGGCCCGCACAGATGTCTGCGTCAGCCGGACTCGCCGCCAAGCCGGGGACATTTGGACAAGCCACCTTCCAACGCCTCCGGCGCTCACCTGGAAAGCGAGGGCTGTGTGCTGTCAACTTACTCTCTGCAGAGACTCTGAGACCCCCACCCAGGCGCGCAGGCCCTTCCCCTCCTCGCCGCGCAGGGGAAACTCACTGGGCGCCCGCGGCGCGCAGTGACAGTGCACCTGCCGCGCCCGCGAGCCGATGGGGACAGTGAGCGCGACGTCTTCCCACGCAGGGCGCCATGTGCCTTCAATTTCGCCTGGCACCTGTGCTGATTCTGAAACGACCTCTGTAACTCCCGAAGGTCACTGCCAGATGCCCCGATGGCGCGTGTCAGCGAGCGGGCCGCGCTTGATAACCGCAGGAATGACTCCACGCGCCAGCCGCCGCGGGGGCCGACCACCCGGCCTCTACGAAGCTGGAATACGCCGTGTGGCACCCCGCTCCCCGACGACCTGCCCTGAGCCCCAGGCCTCGCCGGCGGGCTCTTTCTAAGGCGTGATGATGAAACGCGCCGCTCGTCGCCAGTGTGCGGCTCCTGCGCTTGCCCGGTGAGTAACGGCGCTGAGTGAAGTCTCTTCCCCGCGTTGTCATCGTGATTAACGTTTGATTTTGAACACGCGCAGGTGAATCTCTCAGCTCCGCTCTTAAACTTTCCATCCGGTCGTGGAATCTGGAAGTGCTCTAGAACCTTCCACGCACGCGGGTGCGAGTGCCTGCCCAGCTCGGGCCCGGGCCGGGGTGCAGAGCCGGGCGTGACTTCTGCCGCCGGCGGCTTCTCTCCCGCGGGCGGTGGGAGCGAAGGGCCGACGGAAGCCGATGCTTGGGCCGCACGAATCCAGCAAGAAAACAAAACCCGCGGTGCGCGCCGTGGCACTTTTGCGGTCGTCTGACTTCACGTTCGTGGTTGTGGTGACATTCGCTGTCGGGCACTTTTCAAAGATATTTATCCGGCTTTCGTGGAACCTCCAATAATGTCTAGATAGATTTGTTTTTAAATAAGCCAAGACCACTCATTTCTCAGACGCATAGTCCTAAAAGTCACCCAGACAACAATTCCATCTTTAAACCAGAAACACGCGCGAGGGCGACCGCACACGTGTCAACTGTGGCACCACGCGCAGTGCGCACGGGACACCAGGCGGCTTCGGACACCGCGAAGAGCCTCTCCGGAGCCGCGGCGCGACCTGCCCTCGGCCTCGGCTGCCAGGAACGCGGGCTGGGGACAGAGGGCCCCTCGGCCATGGCGGCAGGTTCCAGGGGAGGGTTCGGGTCACGCAGAGCTAACGGCGGAGCGCGACATTTTGGGCACTTACCTAAGACATCTATTGCTCGCCTGCCAAGAATCCATTGCTTTAGAGGATTTTTTCCCCCACCCCTATTTTTTTTTTAATAGGACCCAAAGTAGGTACCTAGGAAATAGCCCTTTACACTTTTTCCTGTTATTTTGTTATTTTTTAAAAATTTTTCTCCTTTTTCTCTACCTTCTTTATATTATTTTTAAGTAGATATTTTCTAATGTGCTATTATAATTTCTTTCGATGTTTTAAATATGCTTTTTGAGTTAATTTCTTGCTAATTGCTCTATGACTCATAATACACATCCTTTACTTCTCAGAAACTTAACCGATTAAGCTTTAGGAAAACAAGAAGCAGAAGAGAAATGTTTTCACATTTTTGTCACGGGCCCCAAAACACAAATGTCCCCTCCTGGGTATGTACAGGGGGTGCTGAGAATTCCTCAAGGAAATGAAAGAGCGAAAAGGTCCAGCCCCTGTCTGTCCACGCCTGGCCTCGGACAGGCTCTAAATCACACAGAGAAAGTGAGCAGCTTCACTTGTAGGAAGAGTGGGTCTTTAGTGCCTAACATGCACCTTCAAATTGCAGACTGTCTGGATGGGTCGAATGCGTGCTTCTCTATTGCCTTAGGATTTCAAACATCTTTGTCTCAACATTATAGAGATATTCATCTACACTTTCTTTGGGGAGGCATGTTTATATATGGGGGGGGCATTTAACATGTCAATTTACTTGGAGTTATTTTTCTGTATGATATGATAAAAAGATTTATCCTGGTATTTGTTTGTTTGTTTGTTTGTTTAAGTTGGTTTGGTTTGGTTTTTCTCAAAATCATTACTCCAGAACTAGTTTCGAATATTCTTTCTGTGGTATAAGGAAAAAATCTACAACGATAAATGGAATAAAGACACTTCAATCATGTACACTTCGGAGCTGTGTTATGGTGAAGTCAGTAAGTCAGTGATTTTCAGTCTGTGCTAACAGAAGAGACATGAAGGTCAAGTGCAGTGAACATCGAACCATATGTATATGTGTACGTACACACACAGCTGTCGCCCGAACTAAGAAGGTTCTAAAAAGTCACAACCTATCATTTCTTATGACATCTGCCCCCAGCCACCTCCCATTCAAAACAAGCCAAGGAAGCCTATATGACCAGACTTTAATTTTCTTGCCGCTTGAGGGCAGAGGCTGGCCAGGACACGGGTGCCAGGTCCACATGTTCCATAGTGGATGTTGCCATATCTTGGGGACAAAGTGTCCGAGGTTTGCTGTGCTACATTCTTATACATCCTCAGTTACGTTTTGAGATTTTTGGCCGTTTTAAAATAATATGCCAATGGTTTTGCCAACAGCATGCTTTTTCAAATCAGTGGACCTTTCAGTATATTTTAACATCTGCTAATGCTACGTGTCTCACCCACATGATGGTGTCCTGTGGTGTCCTCAGGCCGATGTCAGAAGGGACACTCCAAGGGGAAGAGGCGGGGCTCAAGGAGGCCAGGCTGGGAGATGAGGTGGGGGCTTTGCGCACTGAGATAGACCCTCAACTGCCCTGGGAGGGAAAGCGGGAGAGAGAGAACATGCCCGCCGAGCACCAGTCGGCTTCCTAAAAAGAAAATCTAATTTCTTCAGCTTCGCAGTTAATGGAAATTCTACTGCGTCTTCGAGTAGATGGGCTTCTGGTGCTTGGTGACGAGGCAGGACATCTTCATGCCCTTCCTTTTCACAGGTCGTTTCGTGTGGAGTCAGTTCCTACCCTATGCAGGACCGTGAGGAGCCATTTTAAGAGGGAAAGTGGTGTTTCGCTTTCGGTACCAAAACATGTACCGGACATCCAGTAATAAACGATTTGCTTCTGAATGAGTTATATGGTATGGAAATAATTTTTTAAGTGGGATGTGTATACAGTAGAATAAAGCATTTTAGAGAAACATGTCCCCCTGGTATCTTATACTCTCTTCTGGCTTTAGAATGTTCTCGTTTATTTTGTTGAAAACTGAGGGGAGGAAAAAGCTCATTGGTATCGAAAGGAGGTTTATAATAAAACAGAACGGGGTTCAGTTTTGACACGTTCGGTGGCAGACACATCGCTTTCCCTGTGTCCCAGAGCTAATCCGGACCCTTTGTCGAACAATGAGAGATGGGTGAAGCCCACTGTTTTGTAAGCATGTGCACATCCAGGCCTTCATAATATTAGTTAAAATCAATGTGCTGCTTTTTTAATTATTGCTCATGGTACAAAGCGGGGAAGGCTCATTTAGGAGAGAATCGATATTGGAAAGGGATTGGTAGACGGCGGAGCAGTACATCAGGCTGCTTGATGTGAAAATCATTGGGTCTGTCCTGCGCTGGTTTAGGGTTATCAGTCTGGTTAGCCTCCAGCTGGCTGGGGGGCAAGGTAATAGGTGAGCTGCCCACGAGGCGCTGCTCCTTGCTGGGTGCTCCCCACGGGGCCGCTCCCTGGCGACCGGCCTCACGCGCGTCCTAGGCAGAGGCGGCCGGCGAGCTCGGCGCCGCCGGCGCATCGATCGCGCGGCGCGGTGCCGGGGGCCGCAGCGCGGTCATTTTCTTTCTTCTTCTTCGGGCAGTAAATTTTTTAAGCTCCTGGATTTTGACAAACAGACAGGTAATAAACAACCTGTTCTGAGTGCGACATAAGTGTGCAAACGTGCAGCCGGCTCTTCGGTGGAGGTGCGTGGGGGAGGGGGCCGGGGCGGGGGTGGGAGAAACGCCCCCCAGCCCCACGGGCGGCGCCAGTGCGCGGGTCCCCAAGCCGTCCGCGACCCCTGACCCCTGACTCCGGCTTTTACCTCCCACGCTCGTATCAAGAGCATCCTGAAGACAGCGAAGCTGCCACGAACCTACGAGCTGCGATGACTTCAACAGCGCACGCCCCCGCGGCGGTCCCCAACCTGGCCACCCGCACAGACGAGTGTCGTGAGCTGGGCCCCGGGGATGGAGCCCACAATCCGACCTGTTCGGATGCGCGAATCACGCCGTTTCCCCGTTTTGCTGTTTTACACCAGTCGCATGCGCTTTCCAGAATAATCTGATGTGCGTTCAGAAGGGTGACATGTTGCTTTGACAAGTGGAGAGGGGACGGAGTGAACCAGCGCCACCAGGCTCAGCGAGGGTCCCTTGGTGGTGGCACAGCTGCGCTCACAGTGACAACCCTCTCCGTTCCTGTCCGGCCCCTGGTGGGGGGGGGGGCGGGACAGCCGAGCCAGGCGGCCAGGCCTCTCTGCAGAGGCTCCCTGGGTGGCAGCGCCCTGCTCCCTGTCCCCCGGGGCTTGCTCACCATCAGTGGCATTGATTTCCGTCAGCGCCGACTCAGGCTGGGCGGACGAACCTCCTAGGATTTTACGTTTTACTGATCACGTGCTGTTTATTTTAATTTATTTTTCTTCGGCTAATTATTTGGCTGATCAAACAGCCTGATGTTGACTGCCAGACGTTAAAAGTCATTTTTTTCAAAATTAAAATAATAAGGGCAGGTGTTTGAGAAAAATAAAAAAAAAATAAAAACATCATAAGCCTTTGAAATAAAATGTTACTTATTTTATATATATGGCATATATACAGTGTATGTACAGACATGTATGCACAATATTTGAAATGTCTAGTGAAAGCATCAACATGTTATAGTTCACAATTTTACATTTGGCAGTGAAATGGAAAGACGATGTATATCAGCCTTGGCAAAATATATAAACGAGTATTCACAAATAAAAGAAAACTCAGAAAAAGAAGTGTAATCACGTCCGCTTTAAGAGACCCTAATATACAATATAAAAGTTAAACCCATATATTAATTAAGGTCCAATTAGCTTAGAAAAGGATTCTTTGTCTTTTAAAACGCTCATTACAAGATGCACTGGAATGGCGAACTCTTCCAAATGCACCCAGCTGTGCTTGCGGAAAACGGATGTTCTCTCTTCTCTCTGTTTCTCTCTGTCTCTCTTTTTCTCTTTATTTAATTTTAATTTCCTTTCTTAACTTAGATGCCTGCCTGTCTCTTTTCTTGCTTGTATGAAATCTTCCTCTTTCTTTCAATTTCTCGAAGATGGATGTAAGTTGAGGGGATGAGTATCGGCCTGACTGAACGACCTTCCAGCCTGAACTCGAAGAGGAGTGGATCGGCCCCTCCCACACAGTGATACGATTATGGCAGACCTTTTTCTTAGAAGTATTTTCATGAAATGCCAGGTGTCACATCAGGGTCTGTTCCAAGCAAAGGTAATGACTTTTTGTCACTAAATCTTCAGAAAACTTTGATGGGAAACATTCCACTTAGTTACACTTACACAGTAAAATGATATGGACAGAATAAACAGCTGATAGAAGCCATCGCATTGATAATAGGTTTCGAAATAAAACCCCAAACACAATAAAAGAGGCATAATTTTGCCCAGATGGAATTACTAGCACAAAAATTTGAAGGAAATTAGATAAGGTCATTTATACACGACACATCTGCAAAATTGATTACTTGTCATCCAATATTTATCGAATGCCAGCTACCAGTGGAACATCGTAGGAGGCTGGTAGCAGCTGGCAGGCCACACAAGCCTGTGAAATTTCCACCATACAAAAGACAATTCTTTACATTTTCAACAATTTGCTAAACTAAGATAACGTAAACATATTCCGGCTACGAACCCCCTAGAAATGTTAGACGAAATGCTAGGGATCATTATTTTAACTGCGATGCAGACCTTATGAAAATAAAGGAGACTCTTCGGGCGCTAGCAAGAAGAAAGGAACCATACTGACAGAGGAGAGCTGGTCCGGGCCCCTTGATGGTGAAGGTGGCAGTGGCGGTGATGGTGGGGGTGGTCATCATTCAGGTTCCGTTGCCCGTGAACACAGAGAGGATGGAGTCTCTAGCTTACCTAGATGGGAAGTTGGAACTGAGGCAATTGCTTTTGCCAGAGCCCTCAAAAGGTTGCAACTTCAATAAAAGTGCTGACCAGAAAAAGGACACCGATCGGCTCTGAGAAACCAGACTGCTTTCTGTTCCTTCCAGGCTGTGCGTGAAAAGCAAACAAAGGGTTCTTAGAACTTGAAACCATGGACCGGCGTTTCTCATGGATCTGAGTTTATTCTACTTACTGGGTTGAAAAAAATATCATGATAATTGAGGCCTGGCCAATGATAACCTCCTGAGGATTTGTACAACCCAGATTATAAGCGATGGGGACGAAAAAGCAAGTTTATTCAGATGAAAATGTAGATAAAGTCACAAAGCTCACTATACCCATACAACATAGTACGATGCCAGCAGATAGAACCAGCATTAAAAACCCCATAAAAAAGTTCTAAACGATAAAGTAATAATCAGGAGAGACATTTAAAATAACTCTGTTCAGGAGACGAGTCCACACTCATCACTTGTATTCGGCAGTTTGCTGAAGATTCTAGGCAAGAAAGAAATGAAAGCGTCCACACAGGAAGCTGTAAGTGAAATTCCTAGGACAGCATGGCCACCCATGTAGAGATCCCCTGGAACCTACCAAAAACCAGCTGGGAGTGACATACAATTTTACTAAAGTCGCAGGATAAATAATGAGTATACAAGAGTCTGTCGGATTTCTATGTCCTACCAATGAAGAATTAGAAATTAAAATAAAAATACTATTTATGATAGCATCAAAAATTAAGAAATTCATAGAGATAGATTTCACAAAAGACATGCAATGCCTGAAAACTGAAAGAGCTGCTGAGAGCAATTCAGATATTTCAAAGCAGAGTTATACAATGTTCATGCAGAGGAAAAGTCAATAGCTTCAGATGCTGCTCCTCCTCAAAGCAATTTATAAATTCAATCGTTCCCAACCGAAATCCCAGCAGACTTATTGTAGAAATGAGCAAGCTGATACTAAAACCCATACGAAATGCCTGGGACCTGGAATGGCCAAGGCAACTTTTTCGGTTGAAACGCCAACGCTAACAGATGTCAGGTCTTATGACAAAGCTCCATTAATCGAGACCGTGCAATATTATCAAATTAGACAAAACTAAGCAGAATTCAGAACTTCAAATTAGGGCGTGAAGAAATTACATCGTAGACAGCGCACCGAGGAGCGAAGGTAAAAAACAGCACAAGAGGTTAAAAGATGGGAACACGACAAAGGGACAGCCCGGCCTTTGGTCAAAAGAGGCAACATCCGGACACACGAAAGACACAGATCTGAGGTTCAAGAAGGGTAGTAGGTCCACAGGACGACCGAGAAGTGCATCGCTGCGAGACACGCCACAGCCAGCTGCAGGAGGCCGAGGTCAGACGGAGGCATGAAGCGGTCAGATGGAGGCATGAAGTGGTCAGATGGAGGCATGAAGCGGTCAGACAGGAGAGCGCCCGCAAAGGCACAACCCCCACATCTCTCCCCAGGGACAGGAAGGGCACAGGAAGAACTTTCACGTACAGCTGAATGGGTGAGAGAAGGACGCCTCACAAAAAAGCCTGAGCGAGGACGTTTCCTACAGACTCTGAGCATGGAGCCTCGGAGACGGGCTTCGAGGGAAGGGTGATCGGCACTCGGAGGGCTGGCCGGGGGGCCCAGAGAGGAGCAGCCCGGGGACGGTGGTGACTGTGTGACTGAAGTGAGGGGGAGCTGCCTGCCGAAGCCGTCACGAAAGCCATCACCAAACTCCTGAGTGTCCAAACAAGACGGACTCGAAACACCGGGAGGAAAACAGCAAGGCTCAGGGAAGCGCTCCTCTGAAACGAGGGGATGCTCGGGGCGGAAGGAGAGGCGCTCATTAGTATCAGGTCTCGCTAACGAGGAGGAACACCTGCTGAACGCCAGTGGCTACTTCTAAAGTTTACAAAGGGGGTCGATTAGTTTTAAGAGTAGAAAAAAAATAGTGGAAATTTAATCATCCAAAAAACGAGAGGAGTGGAGGCCAGGAAGCGGTCCAGAGACGCGGGCTCTGGCGCCGCAGCGGGCGCAAGCGGACTCAGGTCGCCGAGGGCTGACGCCGAGGCTGCGTTTCTCCGAGCCGGGCTGCCTGCTGCTTGTGAGAGTCATAAATAATCTCTGTCGATCCTCCGTCCAAAGGAGGTGGAAATGAAGTCCCCACACCTCACGTGCCACCGTGCGCCAGGACCTCTTAGAGAAGCAGCGTCGGTAACCTTGGAGGAAGCTGGCGGCCACCACCTCGGCCGGTCATCGAGGTCAGCGGCCACAGCGAGGCGCGGCACTGAGAGGCTGGGCGGGGGGTGGCCGGGTGCGCGGGAGGTGGCGGGGTGCACGGCGCCCCACTGCCGTGGTCTCCTGCTCCGGACGCAGATCCGCCGCCACCGGCAGAAAGATTCCAGCAGAGCGCCGCCCTGCCCTGCGTCTGAGCAGTGACACTCAAAATTGTCAGGGATCTGTCATCCAAACGAGGGGACCGTGAGACATGTCACAGCCGTCGGAAACCTAAGACGACTCGGTGACAGGAGGAGGAGTTTGAGTAAAAGCCAAAGCAGTCGGGAAAAGAGTATGGACTTCGGTTCATAACGACGCATCGATACTGGTTCGCTGTCACCGCTGCGCCACACTGGCCGTGGAGGCTGACAGCAGAGGTCACGGCCCACGCAGACGTGCGGGACTGTCTGCCTCCTGGGCGTTCTAGACCTAAATCCGTCCTAAAAACGAGCTCCATCAAAGACAGACAGGAAGCACGCATAAACTGCACCCCAAATTCCCACCCTTTCCGGGGTCACCTTAGAGCCATCGCTAGAAGAGAAGTACATCGTTTTTATCATTCTCACATTTTACTTTACGGCGGGAGCTGACAGAGGTGCATTGCTGACTCTATCTGCTTGGTAGTTTTAATGACGGCCAAGTAAAGTCTCGGATTTGC
Organism: Pteropus medius; assembly: GCF_902729225.1. NCBI lineage: Eukaryota > Metazoa > Chordata > Mammalia > Chiroptera > Pteropodidae > Pteropus > Pteropus medius. Next base: position 1,165,321 of record NW_024340849.1, on the reverse strand, counting down.
TTTAAAACATTGCTGCCTGGTGGACACCGTCCCCAGCCGCCACCCGAAAATGAATTTTCCCAGCTTAGTTTCAAGCACCTTGAAAATGGGAGTTTATAATGGAAACGCTGACACAACCCGAGTGAGCACCGTGAATGCCTCGCTCTAATTTATAACGGCGGCCCGGACTCCAAACCGCTCGGTGTTCTGTGCTCCCCGCAAACAGGACAGGAAGGTCCTGCAGTGAATTATTGTGCAATTAATCATTTGACCATGAGGGATTCATTTACTAATTAAAAACGCAAAAAGAGTAAATTGAAATAACCAGTGACCACTAAATCACGTCAGCGCCTGGCCGTCAGTCGCGGCGCATCAGCCGGCGCCGTGCACGCGGGGCCCCGCGCCTCTGGCTGCGCACGGCCGTGCGTGCGGGTGACGCCTGCGTCGCGATGTCGGGCGGGCGGCTTCGGATTCAGCAGCACAAAAACGGTCAAAGACAGAGCTTCGCATGAAAACGTACGGGACGCGAAGCGCAGAAGAGCTGAGAACACCGTGGTCCACGCTCTCCGCGCGCGCACGTGCCCCTCCGCGCGACACACCTGATGCTCTGCGCGCAGGTAAGCGCCGAGGACGCCCGGCAGCCTCTTCCGCCAGGATGGGGCGGGGTGCTTTCCTCTCTCCTTAAGTCGTCCACGCCGAATATTGGAATCAGCCCCCAGGCAGCACCGCGAGACAGAAAACTACCATTTTCAACATACTTCTGAAATTTTCTCATGAGGAGTCCAGTGAGGCAGCTGATGGTGCCGCGAGGCTCTCGGGACGTCTCCAGAACCTTCGGGTGCTCGGGGTGTCCCCTTCCTTCCGCTCAGCAGGAGGGATGGGGAGGAGCTGCCCGTGTCCCCCGTTCTGCCCTCTGCGAGCCGCTCATGCCGCACCCCCGGAAAAGAGGGAAGGTGGGAACCGCACAAGAGAAATTGAGGGGCCGTCGGACGGACGAGAGGGTGGCGGGGACCCGAGGAAGTGGCGGGAAAGTGTCGTCGAGGAGGAGGGCGGGAACTCCGGCGGCTGTCACGCGTGGGAGACAGCGGGCCGCCCTGTCACCCCGGAAGCCGCTGCTCCGCCGTGTCCGGGACCCTCTCTGGCCACCTGGCCTTTCCTCCTCGCCGGCCCAGGTGCGCGCACGGCGCCAGGAAAACTAGACGTGCGACAGAGCGCGCGCGATGAGGCCGAGAGGCTGCACGGCGTTTGAGCAAGCGCCGCTGTGCCCTGGCAGGAGAGGCGCTGCCCGCCACGTGCCTTCCACGGTGAGCACGGACACCCATGGGTGCCAGGCTCTGCCTGAGGAGCCCGGGGTGCACGGGTGCAAGCCGACAGGGCCAGCCTCCCAGTCCGTCTTACTGCGGGACGGAGAGACAGTAAATCTCACAGAGAGGGATCGGACAGGTGGTAGCTGGATAGTGGATGGTCCACAGACAGACGATGGATGATAGAAATGATAGACGATTGGTGATGATAGATAGATAGATAGATAGATAGATAGATAGATAGATAGATGGATAGATAGATGGATGGATAGATGGTTGATAGATGATAGATGGCTGGATAGTATGTAGATGACGGGTAGATGATGAGTAGATAGATAGATGGACAGACAGACATTTAATCGAATAAATGGACAGATCGATCTGATAGGCAGGAAAGCTTTGTCATATGATAATACTATTTGTCCCCCGTGCAGAATGATTAATTATGCAAACATGATTTTGGGGTGCCCTTAAATATGCTACTGATTAAGGGCTGGACTTTGGAATTAGACACACTGATAGATAGATAGATAGATAGATAGATAGATAGATAGATAGATAGATGGATGGATAGATGGTTGATAGATGATAGATGGCTGGATAGTATGTAGATGACGGGTAGTATGTAGAGCCGTGAACTGGGGTTCACGGCTCACCTGCAGTGGCTCTGGGCCGCCCCCGGGTGGGGGACCTCGGTTCTCTGAGCCGTGGGCCATCCCGTGCTGAGTGGACCACTGGGGTGCTGGTGAGGGTGGATGCACCGAAGCTCGGTTCGTGGGGCGACACGCAGCGGGCGACCCACGCATCAGCGGCCACGACCCCGAAACGCCTCGTCGCCGCTGAGCCACGGTCCAGTTCGCCCTGTCTGCCCCGGCTCTGCCTCGATCCCACCCTTCCCCTCATCCGTCTCCTTCCCACGTGGCAGCGCTTCACCCACATTTGTCGCGTGGCAGCGCTTCACCCACATTTGTCGCGCTCTGTCCCTCTTCGCTGCCTGCGCTGGCCCCTCCCCACCACACGCAGCGCGGTCAAGCCCATCAGCGCCAGCCGAGCGGGTCGAGGTTATCATACGTGGGACAGTTGCAGAAAAAAGGTGCTCGGACTTCAAAAAATCCTTCGATAAGGATTTATGCCACGTTATTAAGCGTCCACTCATTAGGGGACCAGGGACTGTGGGTGCCTAGGTCATGGTCAGAATTAAAAGCCAGTGACTTACTAGCTTTATGAGTGATCCGAGGACCAGCAGTCTGTTCGGTTTGGTCTGGTCCGTTCAGTCTTTAAGTGACATTCTGCCCTTCGGGAGGCCCTTTGTGTTTCATAAAACACGAATTTCACATCTGGAAATGTGGACTGTGGTTCGCGGGCCCCTCTGCTAGCGCGGGGCGCAGTCAGGCACTTCGGCCCCGGGCGTCGCTTCTCAGCTGCACCGGTGGTGGCACAGGGCATTCTGGCAGCAGGAACTCGGTTTCCCGATGGATGTGTACATGTGCGCGGACACATTCCATGTTGCCTGTCTTCTTCCCACGGGGATACAAGGTCCTCGAGGACCAGGATTTTTGTCTCTCGTCCCCAGCTGTATCCCACACATGGAGAAAAATCTCTCTGTAAATATTCGTGAAATGGGTTAGTCCTTTTTTTTTCCCGAGCCTTCCATAATGCTGTGTTTGCTTCCATTAAACCACTTTTAATTGGTGACTAGGAGTATGGATGAGAGATGAAGCATGTAAACAATACATAAATCAGAAACGTCTGGGTTCCCGGTCTCGCCATCCAGCTAGTGTTGAGATCGTGCTCTGTTAGGGACGGGCCGAGAAGGGCACCCGTCGGGGGCCCCTCGGCGTGGTCACTGTCCGCAGCCGACCGTGTGGGATAAACCACTGACCGGCCACCACTCACCGTGACGTTGCAATGAACGCCCCCAGGCAGAGGGAGAAGGAAACAGGCATTCGGTGAAGCACAGGCGGCTGTCACGGACCCAGCAGCCATGTCCACCTGCTCGGAGTCTTTACAGGTGATCGGCCAGCATTTACGGGCCGGAAGCTGGGCAGGGGCCTGGCCAGAGAGCAGCGCAGACAGCATTTCCTGGGCTTGCCGTGCTCCCCCTCATCACGGCCTCAGAGTTAGACAGTCTACACGCATGAGGTCAGGGGAGCATTCAGCTATGCGACATGAACGATGCCTTCATTTAAAAACATCCTCGAAGATTGGCACTTCATCAGAATATGAAATATTCTAAAACAACAGGAATAAAAATAGAAAGAGTATAAGATAAAAGTATTTATTATTAAGTGTTTAAAGTTTACATAGATTTATAATTTTTTTACGGAAAAACACAGAAAAAGGTGCTTTCTTATAGACCTAAAAATAGAAGAACTAGTTCTCAAGACCCTGGATTTAAGTGTCATTGATCACTTGGGGAAATGTATTAAAAAGTCTGGGGCACTGAGCCCTTGGACGCCCACGGAAGAACCCGCCCGAGGTCTTGAAAGGGTCACTGCCTCTCCTGGATCTGCTCCTTCCCCGCAGCGCCGTGGGCCTCACGCTTCCCCCTTCCACGTGCTTTCAGATGACCCCCGAGGGGGGACGCGGCAGAGCTAACAGCTGAGGAAGGCCTTTCGGCATGTGCGCCTCGCCTCCCCCTCCCGCCAAGGCTGCGTTTCCCCGCCAGGCCGTGCTCGGAAGCGCACGAGTCGCGCTGGCATCTCCGAGGTGAGGCTGCTATTCTGGGCGCCACATTTAAACACTAACCTTTGTTTTTCCGAATTGTTCCTAAACATCGACATTTTGGTTTCTGAGTTTTCAAGGCTCAGTCCTCCTCACGCTGGTGCCACTGCTCTGTGCCAGGTGCAGTCCGACCGGACGTGGATTTCTGCCCAGGGATGGCGAAAGTCAAGGCTGGCCCATCTTCCGCCCATGCTGACGTTTCAAATGCATCTTTCAAATTTGCGTCATACCAGCAGCAAAGGCGGTTACTCTAACGAGATGGTGATATTCGCCTGCTTCTCCGGAGACTAATATTATACCTCGCACAGTGTAAAGCACTGTTTACTACATTCGATTGGATTCAACTCAATTCAATAGACTGGTTCAGACTGAGAGCCTAGCATGTTGCCGGTGCCAGGGGCGTGGGGTTCCCTGGTGCCGGGCAGACTGGGGTCTGAGCACACAGTGGGATGAACACGGAGGAGAAACAACCTCTTTTAAAAAGATAGTGTCAATACCGGGCTTTTTTGGAATAAACACAATCTAGCAGAAAATGTCAGGGTATTTTACAAACCAGAAGAGAAAACAAAATTTAAAGTAAGTGTGTAGAAACTGAAACAATAAAAAAAGTCATCAGTCCAGGTGACCGTTGCATTAATTTTATTTCTCGAAGCAGATGTGATTCTTGTTGCTGCAGGATCATTTATACAATCAAATGACGAATGTTTGTTTACATGTATATGTTTTTTAAATGCAAGCAAAAAACGATCGTGTTTCAAACCCAGACAGGCTGAAGGATGTCCACTCTCTAGGCCTACAGTTTTCACTGGATGTGCAGCCGTGGGGAAGTCTTTTGCCTGTTTACGCCCCTTGGACTATTTTATGAGAAAGGGGACAGAAGTTAGGCTTCACGACCAACCTCCGTGTTTTAGGCTCTAGGATAAACAGCTCAGAACACTGTTTTGTCTGGCGAGGGCTCTAGAGCCCACCTAATAAGCGGAACGGTGTTCTCCCTAATTTTTATGATTAAAAATTGAGATTTCAAATGGTCGCTGACGTGCACCTTTGTTTAGTACGTGTCAGTGCTGTCACTGGGGATCTAGGATCTTCTGTCCCAAAGACCAAGAAAGAGTAAAGTGATGACATTTCTCATCTTAATATGTGGCCAGGGCCAAAGATGCTCAGAGTGTGCAATTTTAGTACAAAAGGTTTTATCTATTTTTCATAATGTCGTGCCTTCAATAATATTCTGTATGCTTTAAAAGGACAGAAAGACTTGATTAAATATCGATTTTAAAATATTGCCTTTTAATGCTATAGAAATATCAGTTATTGCAGAGAGTTTTGGATCAGCATTTTGATAATTCGTTCTTTGATTTCGTGTTTGTAATACGTATTTCCTTTCTCACTGTCATCCATCCCACGTTTGTACAAATAAAAAATGACAATATTCACAACTTGGCGGGTCTGGACATTCTAATTTCACTCTCTCATTCACAGAGGGTTCAGAGGAAGGTAAATAAAACAGGACAGGAGCAGATTGTCACTCCTTCCCTGCCAAAGCCGGTCCTTCCCACCAGAGAGAGTTCGGGGCAAAAGGCGGGATGCTCGCTGGAGACTGCCGGAGACAGCGCTCGGCCCCGTCCTTCCTCAGACGGCGGGAAGGACCGCTTCTCCCTCCACGCTCCTCACTCGGCCTTTATAGCCACCGCCACCATTGTCTCCACCAACAACCACACCATCACCACCAGCACACGCACCACTGCCAACACCACTGTCACCGCCAACCACACTAACACTGTCACACCGCCACCAGCATCACCACTCACAACGCCGTAACCACCACCGCCCACGTCAACACCCGCACAGCCGCCAAGGCCGCCCCCACCTGCACCGCCGCCAGACCGTTCAAGCGACCAAGGCTGGACTCGAGCTGGCCACGGAGCTTCACTCGGCAGCGCTGTGCATTTTCTCCCTCATGGTTCTCTGTTTCTACACGTCTCATGCTTGACTCATGAGCTGCTCACGTATGGGTGATGCATTCACTATGAATTTTCACTAACTAGCTTTTAGGTAAGTGACTTCGCTATGATGCTCGATTTGTTAGATTCGATTTAATTTTCCGCAAGATGAAGAGAATTAACCTCTTTCTCTTAGCACTGAAATTAAGATTTGTATCCGTCATGTGCCCCAACAATACCTTCTGCCGTGTGAAGCTGAGACTGAAATGATCCAGTCCATTATGCTGTCTCTAGGCACTTTAAAAAGTACTTTTAAGGAACTGTATTGTATTAAAACAATGACCAGTCCAATGAATTGGTATAAATATACTGTCATTTCAAAGACGTTAATTGTGTTGACATACTGAATTACAGGTTTTTGCGATATGCTAAACGATAGGTTGATTTGGAGTTGATTTTACAAAAGGAATGGGAACTTTTTTCTTAGCATGCACATCTGATCACACGCATCTCCTAACGCTAATTCATGCGTGTGCGCGCGCACACACACGCACACACCCCCCTGGTGTTCCGACGACGGGTACGTATAGCCAGAGACCACAGGCGCCGCCCCCCCCCCCAGCTCTGACGCAGGCGCGCTGCACCTCCGCGTGGGCGCCGGCGTCTGAATCTCATGCAAATCCCCACGTACGCTGCGTAAACGCACGGGTAATTGTGTGTTTCGATGAGGTCACCAGGACCTCGCTCTCCATCTGCGTGTCTGGAAGAGCCAGCAGCACAGGGGGCTCGTTTGCAGTGATCCGCCAGCCCCGCTCCTCTTCAAATATTGTGATTTAGACAAAACCTTAATGCATCAGAACGACGCGTCCCCAGAGCATTTTCCAGAATAGAAATTAAGTGATATTATAACGGAAGCCCTCTCTTAGCTCAGCATAATGAATATGAACCATCATGTACCTCTGACCAAGGTCACGGTGCGAGAATGAATTACTCTATTAACATCTCTTTTAAGTAGCATTAGTGATAATAAATGAAGAGATTTGATGTAATACTGATAATATTATTCATGCAAAAATAGCATACTTTATCTTGTTAAAACAATTAAAGTGTGCTTTGAGGATATTTTACACCGCAGAAATATGATGCTCGAGAGTGCTTATTGCATGTTACTGAATACATCAGCATTAGCCAGTAATGCAGATAATCTGATAAAAATCGAAAAGCTGATTTGTATGCTATGCTAATTCAGGATCATCCCCTTGGCCCTAGGTACCACCCAAATGCTGCATGAGATTGCAGCAAGCTTTGGTGGTGATATTAGATTAAATTCAATCCTTTTGCTTATAATTTTTTTTCAAAGAAATTACATCCAGCATTCTTCGGCGTAAACCCTCTTTAGCTGCTAAGCAGTCTGTAATATTGCATTTTAAGCCTGGTATATTGCTGTTTGCTTCCCAGACACATTTAAGCTTTGTTGTCAGCTATAGATCATCTTATCCCAATCATGTAAGTCCATAAAAAGCAAAGATCGCTAATGTCCTTTGTTAGTGACCTTATTCTCAGTACAATATTAAAACTAACTGTGCCCCACTCTCAAATCTAACATCATTAAGCGAATGAGCGTAGCGAAACCATTTATAACATAGCTTGTCATTCAAGGGATTTGAGCACTTTGTAAATAAACCCTATTCGCCCTAAGAAAAATTCTAAACACAACTAAGATGGTTAATGGGTCTAGGGTTTCCTTTAGTGGCGATCAGAAGGTTCTGGAACTAGAGATGGGGTGATTGCTGTATGACTCTGACGACACTACATGCCACTCACTGGGATTTTATCTTACGTCAGTTTTATCACAATGGAAACAAAAAAATAAAGTTGGTGGCTTGTGATACAGTTGCAAGGTGCAGACATATCTTCTTCCCTGCCCCCATGCCCCACGCGCTTCTCCACGTTTAGCTTACCTGTTTCCCACTGACAGGAGGTAAGAGTTAGGGGAATCTTCGCAGATTGCCGTGGGCGTGGTCTTCCTTGGGGCGGGGCCGCCCGCCGCGGGTTCGGGGTTCAGCGTTTCAGCGCAGCCTGAGGAGTCGGCTCGCCCACCCTCCCCTCACCGACCTGGTCTGCTCAGCTGCGGGGCGCACAGAAACGTTTTAGATCCAGCTCCAGGGGAATCGCGGCATCCTCTCCGGCAAGTGTGAGACGGCAAGAGACGGTTTCAATGATTTTCCTTCCGTAAGAGCGGAGAATAATAATATTGCTATGATCGCATATTAAGAGTGTTGGGTTTTATTATTCTCATAGAAAATTTCATGTGATCTGGACGACGCGCTTATCTTTGAAGTCTTTCAAACAGGCCACACTTGGGAAATTTTCCTATTTTAATTAATGCCACGGTGAAGCCCAGTGAATGGCAGAACCTATCCATCTCCGCTGGCTTCTCAATCATGCTTGGCACGGCCGCTCGGACTCGATCCCACATAAATGTTGCACGTGTAAATGCAGCTGGAGTTTTGAGAGCCAGATCAGGTTTCGCGTGGCCGAGGAGCTCCCGACTGCTCGTAATTAGTCCAGGGACCGCCCGGGTGCGGGCCTCGGAGGGGGGACTTAAAGTATTAGCTCCTCTATTCATGATTAACGCTTTTCTTAGCGGCCCGAGGCCCTGAGCGGAGCGTGTAAAGCACGTTGGGTTAAATCATTCTTCGCTACAAAATGCAGACATGACACCTGGGGAAGCCTAAGGGGAAGCCGTCCTATCTGCACCGTCGTCGGCAGTGGGCCAAGTCGGAGCCAGAAATGCCGCTCCTCGGCATTTACACCTCACGCGACTTCCCACGATCTGACACGCTTGGCACGCGCCCCTCCCGTTAGCGGGAGACAAATCGCCGCACAGGTGCGTGTCCTCGTGTTGTTTCTCACAGTGGCTTACGAGGGCCGGTTCCTCACGTCCCTGTTTATCCGCTTATTTGTTGATGGAGGACTCCCATAGATCATACATGCAGAATATGTCAAAAAGCGGCGGGGGAGGCACGGTGTGGCCACTGACTGCTGGCGCTTCGTGGGACATCTGTGTGTCGCTGGGGGCAGGAACCACTGGACCGGGCTCTTTCAGTCCAAAGGGCTCTAACTGTCTTGGCAATTTTTCAAAGCGCCCCTAGACAAAAACAAAAACAAAAACTAAATAAATGAAACAAATGCAAATAAATATCAGTTTGATACCGTTAGATACAAACATCTTCGCCAGAATTTACGTCGTAATAACTTGGGAGCTGCTCGAAAATGTAATAAATGCCACGCAAGGGAACAACGGAAATGCGGCCGCCCTGGGGCCACCCTCGCCCCCACCCAACAACCGCCAAAGCGCAGCTTCCCAAACGCGGGGTGCCACCCAGCGTGAGGACCGCGAGCCAGCTCCAGCTGGGGTTCGCGTGGCGGTGTCGGGGCGAAGCACGTCTGTTTCCCGCGGCCTTGCGCAGGCGCGCGCGAGCCGCACCTGCCCACACCTGTCACCCGCGCGCTTCCGCGACGCCCGCTCTGCACCAGCCCAGCTCCGGCGTCACCGCGCGCGTGCTGAACGCGCCTTGACGCCTGTCCGCGTTTCCTGCCTTCCGTCTGGGTGCAGCCCAGCGGGCGGGAGGGTCTCCGTCCTCTTTCGGAGTGACTTAGATGGACGTAGGAGAGCAGGTCGCGGGGCGGGGCCCCAGGACAAAGGGCGGAGGTGGCCTGGACAAGGCCCCCCGAGGGGCGCCTCGCTCCGAGCCGGCGGGGGCTGAGGCGCTGACACTGACCCGCGGGCGTCCGAGGTCGCAGCTCCTCCCCCTGAAGTCCGCTCCTGGCGAGCACGGCCCTCGGCCAGTCCAGGTGGGAAGGGCAACCGCAGGCATGCCAGGCGGGGCGACAGTCCCCCCCGGAGGGGACGCGGCTGGCCTGGCGGCTGCTTCCTCTTCCTGGTGCTCTCGGTGCTGCGGCGGCGGCCGCGGATAAAATGCCTGAGTACGTTTTCACCGGATCAGTGAGCTGACGGCGGCCGGCCACATGGTCGGTGGACACCTGAGACGGGTGAGTCAGGCCGGGTCTCCTGCGTCATGCCAGCTGGATGGCGCTCACAGTCCTTCAAGTGAGGCCCAGCCCCCAGCCCGCAGTTCAGTGGGATCTGTGTTCTACCCTCTGCCATACAGGAGCATCTGGGGCCCTGCCCTTCCTCTCTGTCTGTCTCTCTGTCTGTCCGTCTGCCTCTCTCCCCCTGTGAACAGAAGGGTTTTAAGAGGACGAGATTATTTATATCTTATTCCTTGATTTTTGTCTTTCAAAATCCACTCTGAAAAGTGTAGCAGGCAGAGGGAGACTCCGCTACTTTATCTCCTTAAAGAGATAATTTTAATAAATTGAATCACCTTCTGGAGGTGTATTGTCGACCAGTGTTTGCGCTGCGTGGTATCGATAACCCGTACGTATTTTGAAGGCCGAGAACATCTGTAGGCCGTTGTTTTTACATTAAAGACAATGACATTTCAGTAACAGTTCGCAGCAGGCCTTCTCCGTCCCGCCCAGATGAGACCATTGAATTGGAAAGAAATGGGTCCTGACTTGACTGGAACATTTTCTCAAATTTTTTTATGTAGAGACAAAATTATTGTAAAAAAGTAAACATGATTCATTTCTTAGCTTTCGTATAGTTTCATTCTGAAAAGCATTTGAACACGGAATTGGATTCCGCGGCATCTTGGGAGGTACTCGCCAGTTTTCGATCTCACCTGCAGTGCGTCCACCCAGCCACCCCGTCTGGGCCCCCCCACCGAGCGGGCCACCGTCTGGGTGGTCGCCAGTTTCGTTCAGACCAAGTCCCCCTTGCGACGGCTGAAGTTATAGGCTGAGGACCTGTGAGTCCGTTCCCCGGCCTTGGATGGAGGGACCAGACTCGGTGCCCGAAGCTCCGGCATTGACGGTGTGTTTTCACTTTTATGTGGCTCGGGGGCCAGGGTCCAGGGCACCTGTCAGTCCCCGACGAGACGTGGCCGCCCTCGACCCTCCCTCGACCCTAAGGACGTGTCGTACGCCGTGTGGCACTTCTCATGACTGCAGTAGCGGCCACTCTCTTCTCTGGCCGCTCACCCCCCTTAGCTAACATGCCACCTCTTCCCCAAGCCCCCCTGAAATGCAGCCCCAACTTCCCGTCTCTTCTGGAAGCTCCATCTCCCCACAGCTGACAGATGAAGAAAACCATCGACATCTTGGTGTAAATTTTTGTTTCCTTCGGCGTGAGAGACGATCTACGTTTATCTCAAATTAGAGCTCAAACTGTTTCTTTTATTTCCCACTTAATGTCATATCATTAATATTTATCTGCATTTCATCCTCTTTTAAATAAAAGTATAATTCCCTACCTCGTACCAATCTGTGGGAACTGTATTTGTATTTCATTTAAATTGCTCGGTTTATTTTTTAAATGAGGGTTATGGGTGATATCGAGATGGGCATCACTGTAGATACATTTTTACAATGTTTTTACAAGTGGAATGGTGGGGTCAAAGAGAATACGTACTTTTAAGGTTCGATATATGTTTATTAACAAATTTCCCTCAGAACCTTACACCGATGCCTCCGGCAGTTTTACCAACAGTGGGTGTCTCCACACGCCTCGGCAAGACTAATTTTTTTTCTGTGAAAATAACTTTGTTGGTAACTTAAACCATTAAAAAGTCACCCTTCTCATTAAATTTGGATTTATTCTATTATAGGAGAGGCTGGTCATTTAAGAGACAGATAACTCTCCTTTGTAAAGCGCCTGTGTGTCGCAGGCTGTGCCCGTCAGGTGGGGTGACACTGATCAGGCTGCTGTGTGCTCCCCTCAGGATGCACCATGAAGTGAGACCCACGGAGTTTGCCAGCCCCTCGCTTGGGCGACACGGGGAGGCGCTCGCCGTCCCCAGGCTCCGGGCTGGCGTCTGCCTGCCTGGTTCGGAGGTTTCACACGAAGCCCTCAGCCCTCCGAGGTGGAGAGGAGGAAGGTAAGAGGCGGGGGGCTGGGAGCTGAAGACTGTGCTGCCTCAGCGTCTGAGCCACAACCGGGCAGGTGCGGGCGGTGGCCAGCAGTGCCCGAGGGACGCAAGCCTTGGCCCAGTGGGGGCTGATGGTGTCCCGCCTCCAAGGGACCATCCCTGCCGGGTGGCCTCTGACCCATGTCTGGCCGTCAAGATTCTGCGGCCCGAGGCCTCTTAGTGATTGGTTTCCTACCTCCATCGGCGGGGCTGTCCTGGCAGCTCCAGGTCCGGTTGACACCAGTGGCACTCTGGGAGCCCCCGCCTCTTGGTTCAGAGAGGGTCTCCCAGGGCGGGCGGGCGCCGCGCTTCCTCTGCAGGCGGCAGGGCCTTGAGCTCACCGCGGAGGCGGGCCGGGTGCTGAGAGAGCTTTGGAAAGTGTGTCCCAGTGTTAGTGACCCCGGCCTCCCCTCACCGACGAGGACACCGTGCTCCTACGGTCCCTGAGTGTGGGCCTGATAACCTGAGGGGTGACCTCACGGGGACCCCCGGGAGAAGAGCAGGACCCGGGCCCCCTGCCCACCGGCCTCAGAGCTCCCTGTGCACGTGGCTCGTCCCCACCCACCGGGCTGGGGACAGGGGACCGCAGGCTGGACGTCGGAGGCGAGCTTGGTGCTGCGGAGGGCGCACCCGCCGAGACCAGCACCATGTCTGTCCCCGAGGGGACAAACGCACGCTCAGCCTGGCCAGAGGATTTGCGAGCACTTTGCTATGGCAACGTCTCTGAGTCGAGATCCGGTGGTGAATCCGTTGCGTTCCTGTCGATCTGAGTTCTGAGACGAAGGTCACACTAGGGGCCTGAAAAGCCGAGCGCCCGCTGACAGCCACGAGGCCAGCGGCCTGGCAGCTCGGGCCAGCGCCACCGAGCCACGTGCGATGTTTGCAGAAGGGCAGTGAGGGCTGTGTCGCCAGCTTCGATGTGCCGGAAGCAGAGTAAGGCGGGGGCACGGCGAGGCGGCGCTTGCAGCCATGGATTAACGCCAGCCTGGTCATTTGCCGGTGGAATCTGCACGTGGGAGGCCAGGGACATCGCTGCGTAGACCGACTGCCTCGCGGTGTGCGCCCCCCGCCGCCCCTCCTGTTCTCGGCTTGGCCGGCCAGAGCTCCATTTATGAAAACAAGAGACATTAATGCGAGGGGCACGAAAGATAAAAGGGGGGCTGCCCGATAACGGGAAGAGGAAACAAGGCGAGCGGCCCGGGTGCCTGGCAGGCTGGGCTGGGTCCCACCGGCGGGACCCGCGATCTCGAATCCGGCCCTGGAGCCGGCGCGCGTGTTTGGAATGCAGCGTTCTCTGTGTTTCTCCGAAGAAGTTTTGTATGAAAACAGACACATTACATCTGAGGTTTTCTATCAAACAGAAGAATCCGACGATGGCCAGTCCAGCTCCCAGGGTCGAGAGGCACGGACACCAGCGCTAAGCCCCGGGGGGGTGGGACCCCCAACACCAGGGCAGTCTGGGCAATGGACACCCGAGGTGTGAATGCCGCTGTCCTTATGCCTCAGGGGACAGCTTCTTCTTTGTGTACATTTAGAGGCGGTTACAGAGATAAAGCGGAGAGCTGTGGCGGGTTCTGAGAAACGCAGCCGGACTGGGCCCCGGCCCACCGGGGGCCACAGCCCTCCTCCTCCTGCAGGCGGGGGCTGGGGGGCTAATCCCGCCCCCCACTGGACCAGAGCTCCTCGTCTCCAGCGTTAGAAGCAGTAAGAAGCCTCGGTCTCACGCTCCGTACCGCGTGCTCGGGACCGGGGTCGGTCCGCACGAGCCTCCTGTGCAGTCGCTTCTGGCTCGACTCTCGCTGCTGCAATTTCTTAAAATCGAATTCACGGGTGCGACGTGGGTTAGGGACGTGCACGGCCGCGCGACGCCGCTCTAAGTCTGCCGCGTCCCCACTGCCCGGCGTCTCTGCTGGCTTTCTCGTCGCCCCCTCGGCCGGGGGCTGCGGTTACCTGTCCCCGCCAGCGCGCCATCGACACCCAGCGAGCCAAGAGGGGACTTTTCCTCGGTTTCTGGTCTTTGGCTAATATGTCGCTACCAACAGCGGTGAGGCTGCGGCTCTGACTTTCGTCCCCGGCTCTCTTCCTGCTCCCGAGTCACGCGTGTCCCCCCGTGATGCCCGTGTAGCCTCCGTCACTGCAGCAGCTGAGACCCTGGTGTCACCGCCCGGTCCTTGGAGACCAGCAGGCCCCGGGCGTCTCTCTGCCATTAGAGAAAAGTTTTCAATCCCCACTGGAGCTCAGCCCAGTGTCGTATCTTTGCCGTGGAACCCACGACCCCAGTGAAGGGTTCGGGGTCTGTGCCTCTGTGGCATGCAGCATGTGAAAGGCCACTCAGTGTGCAGGACAACTCCAATGGTCGCAGCCGATGCTGACGGCCTTCCACAGCGGAGATGTGCAAGCTTATTGCTTTTGGTGGAAATTAAATTGATGGATATTTTTCAATTATCCTTATTTATTATTATTTATGCTTACGGCGCCTGGTCTTCCTAGGTGGTCTCCCATCCAAGTACTAACCAGGCCGGACCCTGCTTAGCTCCCGAGCTCAGACATCGGGCTTGTTCAGCGTGGCACGGCTGTAGACCGTGGACCGTGGCTCCACTGGGGCACGAGCTCAGGACCTTCTGCGTGTAAAGCAGACGTGTTCACCGCCACGTTGTGGAACCACGTCCAACTTGATGGACATTTGTAGCCATATGCTTTATGCATATTCTGAAGTCAAAAAAAAAATTGATATGTGATCTCGAAAAATGCTGCGTGAAGAGAGTTTATTTGGAAATAAACAAAGCATGACACTCCAGCTGTAGCAAGGCCCCCCGCGATGCTCCTCATTCTGGGGGGCGCGTCTCCTCCGCGCTCGAGAGCCGTTTCAGGCCAGAAGGACCTAACACGTGTCCCAGCAGGGCATGGCGGCCGGCAGAGGCCTGAAGGAGCCGGCTCGTGTCCGCCGGGCGCTTGGCGTTGTCGTGCAGGCCCCGAAGCCCCCTCCCTCTGCCCCGCCCGGTGTCCGCACAGAGCTCTGTGCGCCACGCTCACGTCCTGCCGCCCAGCGCGGGAGCGAGTGTCCGCGGCACAGGTCGGAGCGGAGCGCGCGGGGAAACGCACCTCGTCCTCGGCGGATGAGCCCTGCACTCGCGTTCGGGTCCGAAGGGACGGGGAGTCTCTCATTTCTGCATAAAAGTGTTCAATGGGAAAGGAAATCGAAAGCCGCCTCGTGATGGGGTGAGTGAGAGGGACGTGCGGACCAGCCGGAGTAATCCCCAGTGGCCGAAGCAGGGACAATGCAGGCAAGAAAATAAGCAGCGTGATGCTGGATTATAACCCAAATGTTATCATCGACGCACAGTCGGACGAGCGGGGAGAAGAGACGCCTTTCCAGACAGCTCCAGATAATGCATGGAGCTGCCCCCGAAGCGTTTGGCCCGCCCGCCGGAGGCGTCCGCGCTTCCTGGGCTGTCCTCCAGGTCAACGCCGCCAGCTCCGAGGCGAGCAGGTGGGACGGTGTGCCTTCCTGTGGTCTGCCTCCCCAACCCCGTGAGTCCTAACTGAGGAAAACCCCCGACACAGCCCCACTGGGGGCATCCTGCACTCCACGTGACCAGGCCTCCCCAGCTGTCGGGGTCCCCAAGGCCGGTCTGACAGCAGTCCCAGGGTGGGCGTGGTTCCAGAAAGCCACACGGTGCTCCAGCTGGGCTCCTGGGGCCGGGGCCGGACACGGGGACAGGCTGGTGAAGTCCACATAGGATGGAGTGTCGTCGGTCACAGCGCATCCACGTACATCTCAGTGGTGACAAATGCACGGTTGTCACGGCGGATGCCAGAACCAGGGGCGACCGCGTGGACGGCCTGCGGCCACCCTTCCGCGCGTCTGTGACGTTTCGTAAATCTAAAGTCGTTCTGCAGTGAAAAGGTTACTTAGAGCCGAGAGGGACTCACTCGCTCACCCACCCTCTGACATGGGTCCTCCTGTCCCTCGCTGCGCCATCCTCCCTCCCTGGTTCCGTCGACCCACCGTTTTCCTCGACGGCGGGAGTCTGGAGTCTCCCCGGAACATTGGGGGTGCCCGTGTGCTGTGAGGCCGCTGCTGCCTCGGGTCCCTGTGCCTTTGGAAGGAAGGCTGACAGAGGGTGGTGTCCACCCTGGTCCCGTCCCTGCAGCTGAAGCAGTGTCCCCTGTGAACACCGCGCTGGGCGCTCTGACCAGGGGTCGGGGCAGAGGGGACTTTTCAGGCATGACCCAGGCTCTTCTGAGTCGCAGCAAACCTTCAGGGCAGCCGGTCTGCGCCGTACACTAACCGCACCCTTTTGAACGGTGACGCCCAGACAGGGACCCCACTTCATAATTCCTAGAGTCGTGTTTGAATCGTGCTTCGTGTTGGCTCAGAACCAGCGTCCCCTTTCTTTGTGACATTCTACACAGTTAGGGACACAGCAGGCGTCCTCTGAAGAGCGAGGGTCGTGGCGCGTTCCTCCTCGGACAGGAGGGCGAGCGGTCACTCTCGGTCCCGACGACAGTTTTTCAGTGAACAATGGCCTCCAAGGGCTGACGCGGGCGGCGACGAGCGAGCGCGTGGATGGGGCTGAGTCACAGCCGCTCGGCGCCGGCCCGGCCGCCTGTCCCGAGCCCGGTTCCGTTAACGTGCGTGGGCCGGCCGAGCCAGCTCAGCCAGCGGGCGGGCCGGCGCGGGCCCGAACGAGGCCGTCCTCGGGGACAGGCCTCTCCTGTCCTGCGAGACTCTTCATTACCCCGGCATTGTGGTGCTTCTCCTTTATCTGTGTAGAGATTGAATTGCACGGGGTCCCTAATGTTCCCGCCGCTCGGGCCGCTGAGGTCGGTGACCTTCGCGGGCACGAGATAATAGATACATGGTCTGCTGCCCGGGCCGGCGCTGTGTCTGCACAGCTCACTACCTCCCCATTGTTGTAAGTCGAAAGCAATTAAATAAAAATACAAGATGCGGCGCCTCGCGTCCCGGAGAATTTCATATGTGTCCGACGTGGCCGCGTCTCTGCGGACGTGTGCTGTCCACGGGCTGGATGACGGGCCCGCGACGTGCGTGAGTGACTCACGGGCGGGCCGGAGCCTGGAAGAAGGCGCCGGCGGAAGCGTCTCCAGGCTGCGCCCCGAGAAATGCGCTCTCCGCGAGCCCGAAACCTCACGGGACGCTCGCCGCCCGCCGTGGGCACCGTCCGGTTTGCGCTCCGGACGCCGGCTCTCTGAAGCCCATAAATCCAACCGGCCTTTGGTCGGCCCGTGCCAGAGACAGAACAGTAAAACCTATTCTGCGTCGTTCCGTTTTTTTAAGGGTTTCCCCAGTGGTAGGGATTGCTCTGAGAGTTCATATTTAGGAAGAATCGTCATGATAAACTGTATTTATTATGACATAGTCGCCTAAGGAGTGAATTTTTAACGTTCGCATTCAGACAAGGCTCTAACTCAGACACAGTGGCGGTACCACTGTGGATAACGTCCAGCTTCGGATGAGCCGAGAAGTTCTCCAGTCTCCGGATGCCTCCTCCCAGCCCGCACTGTCCCTTTGCCTACTTTGGGCCGAGGAAAACGAATGCGCTCTAACCAACCCCCTTCCCGCCCGGCTGGCCTGGAGCCCCGTCTTCCCCAAATCCCTACCACTGACTCCAGGTCCTCCCTCCGAGGGGCCGATCCCAGGGACTCCTCGGAGCCACCCCGGACTCCACCCTGCGGTTCCGTCTGCTGCCATCTGGGGCGTGGCCTCTGTTAGCGGACGGAAGGTGCCCAGGTCCAGCGCCAATTCTGACGACTCTCCAGATCTGGTGCTTGTTTGGTGCAGTTCTTCGTATCCATGGCATTCCCGTGACACTCACGGGCTTGACCCCACCCCCCAACCCCCCGCGCTTGTGCCCTACGGTTTGCTGGCCATGGCCCCAGCCGGGGAGCTCAGCCTGCCGGTTTCCTCCGGTCACCTTAACTGAACAACCCGTTCACCCACTCAGAAGACATAGCGTTAATCCAACCCAGGTGACAGCACAAACACAGAGACCTGAGCCACTCCAGGCCACGCGACCATTTCTCTTCCATGTTTTAAAGTCAATGATATTAAATAATAAGCAAATTTTCCAAAGATTCTTTTAAAAGCCAGCGGCACGGTTTTTGACGCGTTTGGGATCTCTGCCATTTTGGAGAAAGTCGTTTGGGAAAGGAGGGCTTAGGCTGACGAGTGGGCCTGGGAGCTGAGGAGGAAGGTGAGTCCCTGAGACCCCAGCCCGCGGGCACGGAGCTGCCTGGCTTGGCGCCCATGCCCGCTCAACTCCCCGGGGGCCTGGCCACGCCCCGCGGGTCCTCTGCCACCCTCACTGCAAAGAGCACGTCCGTGTCCCCAGCTGCCCCACAGCGTGAGGACACCCGCTTCCCGGCCACCCTCTTGGGGACGTCGCTGCCCCCAGCTACCTGTCCAGTGCTCTGGGAGCACAGATCCATGGGTCAAGTTGTGACTGATTAATAAGAGACAGTAACAGAAAATTAATAGAAAATTGCATTAATAGAAAAAGTCAAGGTATACTCTGTTCACTTTTTTCTATTTCCCTAAGCAAGGTTAAATTTAATGGCATATTGAACAAATTCGGCAAATAACTGTTATAATTAATGGTAATATGGGCCATGTATAATTGCGTTTGAGTGTCCCTACGTGTGTATGTATTTCTGGGTATGTGTGTCTCTTGCTGTGTGTGTGTGTGTCTGTATTTGTGTTTCTTTTTTCTTTCTTTTCTTTTTTTTTTTTTTTATGCCTACAGCACCCGGTCTTCCTAGGTGGTCTCCCATCCAAGTACTAACCAGGCCCGACCCTGCTTAGCTTCCGAGATCAGACATCGGGCTTCTTCAGGGCGGCGTGGCCGTAGACTGCATTTGTGTTTCTTTGTGTATCTCCATGTGTCTGAGCTCTGAGACTAAGTGCCACGGCCACTGACCTGTGCCTCCTCCTGTGGACCCAGGCCCCGCCTGTCCCTGTGCTGCGGTGCTTGGCCCTCTCTGACCTCCACGGGCTGGCTTCATCACTACGGCATCCGGTACAGAGTCCAACCTGGCAGATCAAAGACCAAGAAATCAAAGCAGGCAAGTGGCTCACTGTGTCCTTCCTCGGCGAATTACGATTAGCAAACGGATACACAGATGAGCCTTCGCTGCTTCTGCTGAGGAACACGGGACGGACGCCGGCCCCTCGGGGCCTTCGCCGGCCGTGTCCGTCTGCAGCCTTTGTTCAGCCCGACAGCCTGCACCCCCTCAGCGGGCATGTTTACCGTGGCTCCTGGAAGCCCAGGAGCCCACAGGTCAGAGAACAGGGTTTTGATGGATTATGGGGTTGTAACTGTCTCTGCCAGTTGACAGCTTTTATTGGCTGGGAGGATGAGCCTGTAAAGCTTTATATAATTATTGTATTAAAGGCACTGTGCCTCTGCGTTGCCCGTGCTTGTTCAGGGATCAATGTGAAGATAATTTCAAAAATGAATAGTAAGTATTGATCGTCCCGCGGTGGAGCCTTATCAGTGGCCGAGGCCGGGGACTGCAGATTATAACTTCAATGTCATTTATGATGATTTGATATGTATTGCCGGGGAGCAATTTAAACAAAGGGCTGATTTAATTCACAGTGGATTTTTGTCGTGTGATGGGTAATACATCACAATCTATGTAATTTTTAGAAATGAACACATGTTGGCAGTAGTTCAGGGCAGTTCCTGAGAGAGCTGGAAATGACCAGGGAGGGGACGGCCAGCCGAGGCCCCTCCTGAATGATTGGGCTCCGCTTGGTTCTGGCATTCACATGACCTTGGGGTCCCTGCTGGCAGCTGCTGGTTAATTTTCTTCGCTGAGGACACAGTTTAACTTTCTATCTGTCTGCCAATTACCTGACATTTTCAACTTATCACCTTCTATTTTTTAAATGATTGGAGGCACATCCACATTTTGACATTTTTTTTACAGCGAGTATTCATTTTATTCGCTGCTGAGGCATCTCCCTGTCACCCCGCCGCAGTATCCCTTTTTTTCTGGGAAAAAAAAAGAAAATCACCAGTTACATAAGCACATGAAGAAACAACCCAGCCATTTTTTAATTGTGATTTCCAGCACACCCTGGCTTCGATGCCGTCACCCTCCACACAGGGCCCAGCCTGCAGGCCCGCAAGTGGCCTCTTAGGGAAATTGTACTGAGTGGTGCTTGTTTGAAGAGGGTTTTGCTCTTTAAAAACAAATCAGTGCGAAGCGAGCCATTAAGAAATACGGAGCAGCACGAAGAGGCGATTAAGCCCTCGAAAAGCGGGGAAAATCGGAGCAGCAGCCACGAGTCACAACGTGTCGACTGCGGGTGGCAGAGCACCAACAGTCCGCCTGACAGCCGTTCACTTCGGAGCAAGGGGCAGGAGCTGAGCCTGGGCGCTGGATGCAGAGCCCTAAGAAAGAGCGGTAGAGGATTAGGAACTAAACTAGACCCCGGGCCGCGTCTGCCGAGGCGGGAGCCAGTGAGAAGCACGTGATGCTCTGGAGCAGCGTAGGCGGGGCGCGGAGCGGACCCCACGCCGGCTGCGCCCGTGCCCGCCTGTCTGTGCCCGCCTGTCTGTGCCCGCCTGCCCGTGCCCACCTGCCCGTGCCCGCCTGTCCATGCCCACCTGTCTGTTCCCGCCTGCCCGTGCCCGCCTGCCCGTGCCCGCCTGCGGGGGCAGCATCCAGTGGGGAGGGGGGCCGGGGCACCTGGGCCGCAGGTAAAGTAGGTGATCTCGCGTCCAGGGCCGGCTTCTGGCGTAGAGGACCCGGACCCAGCAACGAGCGCGCTCCCGCGGCGCGTCCTGGGTTTACGGCTGCGGAGCGGGGCCTGGCCCGGGTCCCACAGCGCCCCCCGCCTGTCGCGCCGGCCTCGGTCCCAGCCAGCCGACAGCCAGACGTCTCCCGCGACAGTCTCCACCGTGTTTACTTCTTATTTTCACGTTTTCGATCTCTGATTCCCCAAAGTAACCGTGAGGCCCGGAACTCCCTCGCGCGTGAGCTCGGCGCGGAGATCCTTCTCCTTCGTTTTGCGCACAGCACCTGCGGCATTTTTCAAAGGCGCCCTCCTGAGTCCCCGGGGATAAGGCGGCCCGTCCTCCTGCCCACGCGACGTCCCCGCGGCAGCCACGCGCGTTTCCGGTCCCCGCGAGCCGTTCTCCCTCCGCCTTCTGAGGGCCCCGTCTGCGCCCCCGGGGGGAGCACCTCTGTGTCTTCCTCCTCCCTCCGCAGCGTCTGGCCAGCTCGCTCATAGAAAGCGTCACCACACCCCCTTTCTGTTCCGACCAGAGCCACGAAGGGCTTGGAGGGGACCCCCGCGGCCTGGGGGTTCCATGCACATCCCGCCCTCACGGCTGCTGCCCGACCCCTCACTCCCCACGCAGCCAGGAGCCGGCCTGCCTTGCCTACGGCTGCTTCCTCCAAAGAAAATTCTAGAATACCACCGAGCTAGTGCATCCTCCAGCTTTGATTTCTGAGTTATAGTCTGGAGTTTGACTTTTTATCATGAAAAGTTGAAATAAATTCGCAGGCATTTGAGTCTGTACAACACGCTCAGTCACAGAGCCGCAGACAAGCTGAGGCCCGGCTGTGGAGGTCCTCGCGGGGAACGGAGGTGGCACGGGTCAGTGGCACGTGTCATCGTGACCGACAAGAGCAGAGAAGGGCTGCCCCGCAGGCACGAGTCACTGTGACTGCATTTCCGCCCAGCTGCAACCGCCAAGTCGAGCCTCTCAGGGAAGCAAGACAATGACTCGGGGCACCGGGTGGACAAAGGGACGGGCAAAGGGCCAGGAGAGAAGTGTGTAAAGACATGCGAAGTTCCTGGTCCCGCGTCCTCGCCGACACTTGTCATTTGTTGTCTTGCGGATGATGGTCATTCTGCGAGATGTGAAGTGGTATCTCCTGGTGGTCAGTTCGCATTTCCCCGATGACTGGTGACGTGGAGCATCTTCGTGCTCCGTTGGTGGGACTGCAGGGGGGGTGCAGCCCCTGCGGAAAACCGTATAGAGCGTCCTTGGAAAAGTTAAAAATAGAACTATGATGTGATCCAGCCATTTCGCTTCTGGGCATTTGCCTGAAGAAATCCAAAACACTCATTCGAAAAGATCTCTGCGCTCCCGAGCTCACTGCAGTATTATTTACAGTGGCCAAGCTGCGGAAAGCACCGAGGTGCCCAGCGATAGACGAGGGGTAGAGGACAGACACGCAGCCGACTATTGCTCAGCCAGGAAAGGAGCAAGGCCCGTGTCGTTTGCAACACCGTGGACGGACCCCGGGGGTATTTTGCTAAGTAAAGTAAGTCAAACAGAGAGACACCCGCCACGATCTCACTTATCGGTGGAGTCTAAACAGCGAAACAAATGGACAAAGAAGACAGAAACAGACGCATGGACACAGAGAACGGCTTCCGGCGGCCTGGCGGGAGGGGCTGGGGAGCGGGTGGCAAAGGGGCGGGATCAGGACATACCTTCCGTTACAAGGTGAGCCACGGGGACGGCTTGTGCAGCACAGGGAATGGGAATGGCTCGGTCGTGTCACGAGAAACGTGCACGGTGTCGGAAGGTGACTAGACGTATGGCGGTCGCCTCGTTAGCCATATGATGTTGCATCACTGTGCGGCATCAACATCACACTGTGCCAACTCTACACGCTTCGGTTCGAAGGAAGATGTGAAACCGTGAATCGGCACGCGGGTGGTGCAGACACAGAGGGGCTCGCGCCCGAGACGCAGGTGGGCTGGCGAGTGAGCGGCCACACCAGCCAGTGAGTGGGGAGACGGCGGGACTGATTTTTAGGAACAAGGGTTATTTTTAATCCCACCGATTCCGTTGTCTCTTGTTCTGATGAATTATCCATTTAATAGCTTCCTCGGCAATCATTTTGGAAAGTTATACCAATAAAATACCATAGTATTTAAATTTCCCCCAATTTAAGGCCTCATTACCTCCTGTAATAAGGGCGAAGCTGCAGCCCCAGCTCTGTACTGTACTTAACAGCCAGCCGCATCCAACGGGGGAGGCGCCTCTCCGGTCCTGAGTTTTCCAGCGTTTCATTTCTAACGCTAATAGGAGTCAGAGTGTAACTAACTGACTTTTCCACCCCAACCCGGCACTTCCTCTCTAAAATCAGGGATGTGTATTATGTGAATGAACTTAGGTGGCATCTTCCTAATGTGGAGTTCACTTTGGTCTGCTTTAATTTCAATATATCCTTGATAATAGCGTCCTGGGAAAGCACGTAACAGAGAGATTGGTGACCTGAAGGATTTAAGTAAATTAAATATTTTTAATAATTAAATCTCGAAGCCCGACCGTGAGCAATAAAAGGCCTACATCTTTCAGATGGCTTCGGTCGCATTAGTAATAGTCGCATCTGAATGACACTTTTGATTTGAATGCGCTTTCGCTCGCCTTCAGGTGAGAGTGTGAGGAACTTCATACGGGGTGCAGGATGTCTAAAGATAAACCAGACGCCCAGGGGACCTTTTCCAGAAGCCGCCCAGCTCGGTGTCTCCAGTCCCTCCCTGAGACAGTGGCTCCGAGCGCTGCCGCTTTACAGATGAGGCAGTGGGCACAGGGGACGGCGGCCTGTCCGCCCCCCTCTCCAGGTCTGAGCAGGACCCAGACTCAGATTTGCTGGCCCCCAGAGGGAACGTCTGGGAATCAGCGGGAGCCCCTACCAGGCATCGATTTTCCTCTAAGGGATTCCAGCTGAAGCCGTTTTAAGGAAATGAGAATTTATCTGACCTTTTGAGACTTTGAGCCAAGGAGATTTCATTATGTCCTGCAAAGATCAGCTCTCATGCTTGGGTCAAGGATGACAGAGTTGACCTTAGGTTAGAACAAGCAGGTGGATTCCCACCCTCCGAAGCCGGGTTCTGCGCCCCATCAACGGTTCTCTGAACGGTGGGTCCCCCGGATGCACCAAACAAAACGCTTGTTACCGGACGCGGGTAGAGCTGTCTCTCTCCCGGAACCGCCCGCAGGCGGCCCCCGGAGCGCAGGGACCTCGGGGTCCTGCGTGTCGCGCGCACGCGCCCCACGCCCCTGCGGCTCGCCGCCTCCCCACACGCGCTCCGCTCGCGGGCCTTGTCCCCACGGAGTCTAACGACCCGGGTCCTGCCGGGGGGACCCACACACAGACGCCCAGCGCCCTCCGACTGAGGACAGTGGGGACACTGGTGGACAATGACAGCGGATGCTGTGACGAGGGGGTAGCGGAGCGGGTGGCGAGGACGCTCGCTGCACCATAAGCACCATGCCCTGAAACCAGCCGGCGGCCTAAGCTCCCTCTCCACGGCCACCGCATGGACCTGAGGGACAGCGAAGGGTCCAGAGCTGTCGCTGGGAACAGGCGTGTGACATGCGGGCATGGCGGCGGGGTCGGAGACGCGGCGGCCAGTTCCGGACCGGTCCGAAGCAGTCGCCGTCGCCCTCCCAGGACTGGAGTTCTGCCCGTCGTGTTTGAGCGTGGACATATGCGACCCCTGGGACCTGACTCGGACGCGCGGATGACGACACCTCTAGAGGCCGCGTACCCCGCGGCCGGGCGCCCGCCCTGCTCCCGGGTCCTGGCTCGTGTCCGCCCCGCGGATGGACCGCGTCGTGGGACGCGCTCGAACTCCGTTGCCGGCGTCGAGGGCGAGAGCGGAGCCCGGCTGTCGGGGACAGAGCTGGCCTTCGGCCCCCCGGGCGCCCAGCAGGGTGGGCTCCAGGGCCAGAAGCTGCAGCGGAGGGACGGGTCAGAGAGAGACACATTGTACAGAAGACGCCCTGGGTCATGTTCGTGACAGCTAGAGGTGTTTCAAAGGAGAGAGTGGAATTCGGTGACCCAGGAGAGGCGGGTTTCAGCCGGGGGGAAGGAAGACGGAAACACGCAATGTTCCCATCAGCGGTCATTAGCCAGCACCAAGACGGAAGCCGCGGCACTGGGGACGCTGCTGAGGGAGGCGCACGTGGGTTTTATTTTTTTGTTTGTTTGTTTTTAATTATACAATTAACACATTTTTAACGATCTGCAACATATAACAAAGCAGAAACAAGGAATTTAAAAAGGCTTGAACGGCTGTAAGCATCGCTTCTGGAGGTGACGCTGTTTCCCACCGTTTGTAATGCATTCGTTCGGCAGTAAGCTCGAGTGTTCCTCGCAGATATAACTTTCCATGTAGGAGCTGCGTGACGCGATGCCTGACCCCAGACGGACCGAATAAATTTACGTTGTGTAAATAGATTTCCTTTACATAAATTTAAGCACAGAGATAAATAATATATTAATGATCTACTATACATGATGCGCATACACTGAATCGTAACCTAAATATATATAGTAACCCTTTTCCATGCCGGTTAATATCCTCCTGTATAGTCACTTAACAATCCCATGATATTCTGCAATACGTTTACCATTATTTTTAACCATAGTTTACTCTGGGATAGTTTTAGTTATTTATAATTTCCATCATTGTGAATATGATAAATGTGTCGTGGGGACCCTTGGGTATATCTGTGATGGTTCGTTTAGTAGAAACTGAAATTCGTCTGTGTGCACGTGGACCCTCAGCATTTAGAAGGCGGTTCGGATGGAGGCGTCCGGCTGGCAGTGAGAAATGTCGAAACACGGAATCTGCATTTCATAATTCTAATCTGCCAGGAAAGGGCTCCTGGCTTAGACCGAGGTGTGTAGACAGAGAGGGAACGGGCGACAGTCTCGGGGAATGCCCCGTGGATGGGGGAGGCAAGGGCGGGGGCTGCAAATGCTGATTTGGGGGTTGTTGGGCTGCAGGCGCTGGGGCCAGCCGGGGCCTGGGTGACACTGCAGCATGGGGAGAAGGTGGCTTCGGGGTCAGACCAGAGCAGCAGCGCCACGGCCAGAAGAGGGCAGAAGCCAGGGAACAGAGGTCACCTGACTGAGCATTTTCAGTCTTAGGATATTTACCTACAGGGCACTTTCCCCAAAGGCGTTTTTAATACCATCAGGCACATTGATTTCCAAAATGGCACTTGGGAGACAGGCTTGAGGCCACTCTCCCCCGTCTGCGGGTGTCCTTCAGCACCCAGTGTCCAGGGCAGGGCGCAGGAACTGCACGAGGCTTCTCCCCCTTGCGCGGGAGCGAGGCGTGGAGACTACACGCCTGCTGCCTGTCAGTTTAAATCTAAGTGAGGAGCGAGTGCACTGCCAAGACGTGAGTGGGCTAACCGTGTTTTAAATGGTTCACCTTACAAAGAAGGTTCTTTCTTTCTGTGAAAAGAGCTGTGATGTATTAATTTTCCTCTCTATTATTCGCTATAGACTTTCTCTAGCATCCTCCTCATAAATCACATTCCTATTGCAACTCATCCCGAATCACAATGTAATTAGTGTAGGTCGGGGGACGTGTGACACGGAGCGAGCCTGCCGAGGACACCCCGGCAGCACCCTCCCAGCAGGCGATGCCTTGGCTCCCCGGGGACTCCCGGCCAGCCTCTCTCACCTTGGCAGACAGTCAGCATAGAAGGTGACACAGCCGGGCAGGAGCCACTTAAAAAAGATTGCTGGGAGATGCTGCAAAGAACTAAATTAGCAAAGGAAACTTAATTATCTTGCCTGCAGCTTTCCTCTGGTCAGTATTCCAATTGAACAGAGACAAAACTCAGCGTTTTTATAAATGTACTGCTCCAGACTCAGAATAATCCTTTTCTTAACCATCTATCTAGAAACGTACTGGCCATTTTTTTTCCTTTTCTTTAGATTTAGAAAGAGTACTACGCCATCTTCCTTAAAATGTAAATATCTACGACCCCCTGTTTTTTAAAGCAGCCAAATTTGACTTCTTTTCCAATTAAAAAATAGGAACCAAGAAATTTTTAGAGAAATACATTGTGTAGTACAGGCAAGTCGCTTAGATACACATCAGAACCCTGCAGAGCGCTCCGTGATGCTGCTGGGTCTCCATGCACAAACCGAGCCCACGCCCAGCCATTACGCGGACAGAAGAACGTCCTCCCAGCCGAGGCTATAAATCCTATCAAGGTTCAGAAAATGCGCTTAAAGTCATTTTTGGAAAACACACACTCGGGAGAAAGGATGATTAAAAAGGGAGGAAGCACTTTCTTTTTTCGATCGTGAGTCCACTACCGTACAGTATCTTCGTGCTGCCTTAAACCTCGCACGGGCAGAGAGCCAGCATCGTTTACCTCTCGCTTTCGTTTGCTCCATTTTCCCTGACTTCTTTGCTCAACTTTAAATTAAAGTTGGTAGAATCTTAGCTTTTTAACCACGTTGCCTGTGAGCTAAAGAAAAGCAGAATCAGTTGATTGCGAAGTTATCTATCGCAGCCTCCTTTCCCACTCGAATTGAGCTGCGAATTCACGGTCACAGGTGTATGTGGGCAGACGGCGGGTGGGTTTTACGAGGGAAGGTGAACGCTCAGGAAGGAGGCTCCAGGCTCGGACACCGTGGGGTGCCTGCTCTTGTCCAACCCCCTCCGAGTCGCACAGCCGAGATAGCATGCGTTCGATCTCTGGCCATTCCAAGCTCTACCATCAGTCAGATGCGTGATCTTTAACTCGTGAGTTATGATGGACTTAAGTCACGATGACAAACTACGTGAAAAGCTCCAGTTGATGGAGGGAAGGGGGGCAAGCAAAGGGTTTGCTGGAAACCGTGTGGAACGCGTAATTAGCCAGTTTAATAACGGGAAGACTGCAGTATGGATCGATGCATTGATCGCTTACGGAAAAAGTATTAATTTCAATGATTAGAAGAACGTTTATTAAGAAGACTACCACTGAACTCGATCTTTCCTTTTTAAGCTTTATGCTGCCTCTGAAATCTGTAATTCACTTTTTATGTGTCATATCGTGGAGACAATTCGTGGAGATTGTTATGAAAAATAATAATCCTTTAGATCATACATAGTTCTCTAGTTTCGTCACACTGAAAAAATTCATATGTCTTGCCACGGAAAATTGGCTGTGAAAATCAAAATACAAAAAAATGCAGCAAAGGATCTTTTTGGTAATCCATATATAATAGTCATTTTTGCCTAGCTTGGTAGATAGCACTGATGTAGTTTCAGCTAAAAACACGTGAAGAGAGATACACAATCTCGTCGTAGGTTTATAGACTTATTGTGTACCAAACTCATTTCTGCGCTGGCTGCTGTGTATATATTTTGTATGTTCCACACACACGCACACACACCCCCCTCAAGCTCGCACGTGTACGCCCCTCGCCAAATGCAGCCGTTGATGCTCCACAGTGCAGTTTATCTGTCTGCAGGCCTAACTAGGTGCTCGCCGTATCATTACTAGCTCACGGGGAATCATTCAAACCAATGCAATTTACTCAATATTGGTCAGTTTGACTCCTGACCCTGGTCCCTCGGCAGCGTATCCTAGGCAACCCTCGCCGTGTGCAAAGTCAGGATGTGCTCATTGGTCTCATCTGTGACAGCTTGCTCAAGGCTGCTCAACGTAGCCTGGTCTTTCCACAGAAAATTAGAAATCCAATAATACACTATATTCCGATCAGACTGGTATTTACACCCGGAAAGCCACAGTCGTGGGAAGGCACTGGGATAGCGGAGGCCTGGCCGTGGGACTCAGTTTCCTCGTCGATAATTGAAGGGGGTCATTTCCTTTGTTGTTTCGTTGGGGAGGAAGGACGTAGAATGTGTCATCACCTGTTCGTGCAGTCGCTTCATCAGAAACGTATGCACTGAGACAAAACTTGGGAAAATGAACCAGAAAATTTGGCAGGAAATGCTTCTCAGAGAATATCACAGGATGTGTTGTTCATGTCTGTATTTTAAATAAGCTTCATCATGGTGAAGGCACCCTGTGTGCGTGTGTAGCCGAGAAACGCAAAAAGGGGCGATCTAGAAATGCAGACGTAATGCCAGGACCCCTGAGAAAATTCCGAACGCAGCAGTGACACGGGGCCGTGGCTGCCAGGTGGAC
Organism: Pteropus medius; assembly: GCF_902729225.1. Taxonomy (NCBI): domain Eukaryota; kingdom Metazoa; phylum Chordata; class Mammalia; order Chiroptera; family Pteropodidae; genus Pteropus; species Pteropus medius. The sequence goes on along the minus strand of NW_024340849.1, from coordinate 1,136,387 downwards.
GAGCCGTTTGCTGCTGGGACGCGTTTTCCAGCAAATCACAGGAAGGTCGGAGATGACCATTATTACAAAGCGAAGGGCTGGCTCCATCTGCACTCACCGAAAACGGCTAATTGCCTCGCTCGTGTCCCCCAAATGTCCTGTGAAAGAAATCTCACTTAGCTGAGGTTGAAGAATTATCTTCATTTTATGCTCGATGTCCTTTTTGGAGGTTTAGAAATAACTGTTCGTTTTCATGTAAAACAACGTAGCCTTGAGGGCATTGCTGGGCCTGTGTGCCCAGCTCAGAAGCAGGACGTGGTCACTAAGTCACCCTGGGTACGCATCCCAGGAGAAAGCTCATGCGGGAACAAGCCAGCACGTGGGGACTTGGCGGGGGGCACTAGCTCTCCCCACGAGCCAGGCAAGCACTCACACTGACGCTTCCTGCAGAAACGAGCTTGAGGCCACCAGCGTGTCCTCATCTCTGTGTCCAGGATGCTGAGCGCTGACGGCTCAGGGACAGCGCGAAGGACGCCGGGAACCGTCCCTGAGGGTGATGTGCGGGCCATTTCTGCTGCGCTTAGGACATCTAAGGGTCCCTCCGTCCCCCAGGCGAGGGGCGGCCCACGCCGCCGACGTGCACTTGCTGGCGTGGGCGCCAGGTGCGCACGAAGCCGGGGTGACGAGGTTAGGGTTAGGGGACCCTCGCCTGCCCAGACCTGGAACATTTACGTGAGTCCCCAGAATCAACAGGCTGAGTTTGGCATTGGCCACTTGCTTTTCGCTCTTCCTGCCCGTCCGGCCCCGCTCCCCCGGGACCCGCCCTGACCCGCGGATTGTTTCCGCGCGGCCCGCACTGCCCCGCTCCTCCGCGGCCCGGCCCGTCTCCCGCTCCCGTCTGTCCGGCGCCGCCACACGGCCGTCGCCCGCCTTCCTCCATCCCTCTTCCTGCGGTGCTGTCGTCCGGCGGATGGTTTTTTCCAGACGCCTCCACCTGGACCAGGGGAGCCCGGTCCGTCCGGCCAGAACTTTCCACGCTGACACGCAGCATGTTATGGTCCCGGACACGGCTGCTCCAGCCCTGCGCGTTGCTGCGTCAGGATTCGGTACGAAAGCAACACGCACGTCTCGGAGCCTCCGCTGTGAGTAGCGCGGTGAGAGTCACCGCGAAGGAAACGCGGTGTTTGCACTCGGGGAGCTGGCACCTTCGCTATAGGGTTCGCTCCAAATTTCAGCCGTGTTATTGTGTGGATCACTCTTATACCGGCTGGGAAAAGCAGGTTTTTTGGTTAAATTTCTGTAGTGGAAACAAATTTCCCATTTAAAAAAAAAACAAGTGTTTAGTTTTAGAAATGTTCAGTTACTCTGAAAGCAGAGCCTTTTCACTCAGGGCACAGCAAGTCACACCCGTCCTGTTTTATCCTTTCCGCAAAGTGGTCATAAAAAAACGACACAGCATCCACAGGATTTCAGAAATTATCCATAAAAATGATCATTTTAGAGAAACTCGCGCATGGACACCCACGCTGCCGCCTGCTCCTAGGGGGTGGGAACTGCGTTTGTTACTGCGTTCTGGCCCCAGAACTCCGCCCTGCCACACCCCTGCTGTCACCGCTGCGTCCCGGGAAGCTAAGTCACGGGACACGGTGGCGGCAGCACCTGCCGCGTGCAGCATTGGGGATCGGCTTTCCCAGGGCCAGGGCGCGGGCTCCCGTGGAGAGATGGGAGTCATTCCACGGACAAGGCCTGCGACGTGCGCCAGCCAGTGGGGCCTGGGCGGCTGGCCCCCACACACCGACACCGTGCCGTGAGCTCAGCGCAGGCGACCTGCACGGCCACGCCCATCTCCCCATTCACCACCAGAGTCCGGGACGCAAAGGGACACGCGCAACGTCGGTGGGGATAGCGACGGCCAGGACCGGTCAGCTCGCCCGCCCGACCGGGAGCCTCCCCCGTGCTGAACCGCGGGTCGCAGGTCCCCGTGTGCGGGAAACACGCCGCCCACGACAGAGCACTCAGTCCTGGCCTGAAGCCGGACGAGAGCGTTCGATTCCGCAGTGCGAAGGAGCCTCCGCTTCGGATTGTCCTCGCACAGATTGTCTTTGGTACTGTTAAAATCTCTGATTTTGAGCCAACTTCATGACTTTTATCTGGTGCAAAATATATTTTTTCTTATTTCGATTTGCTCTTTATCACAGAAGCGGCTCCTGCTTCTCTCCACAGAGCGGCGTGGGCCGTCCTGACCCGTGGTGGTGGCTCTGAGTCCACCAGGCTGCGTCCAGGTCCTCGCTGTGCGCTGGGGACCGGCCACTCACGTCACAGCCTCTTCAGTCACCGCCACGTGTCCACCCCGGCCGCCTGCGCTGGCTCGCGGACAGTGGGTGTCGCTTCATTGCATTATGTATTTTAATATAGAATATTCTCATAAACATTCTATAGCTATTAAGCACCTTATGACTGGGCAAAGTTTAAATTAATTGGATCTTTTACAGAGCATTCTAAAATTATATGCACATATATGGAGATATATAATATTTGCTACATTAGAATTAAAAGCAAGCCCGAAAACCCATAACAAATGACAATATTTTGTATTGTTTTAGCTACTAGTTCAGTTGATTCTTTGTTCGGTACTGTCCGAACGAATCCCCAATAAAGCAAGATCGCTTTGACAATGACAACTTGCCTGAGAAGTCTGAACTGGGGAGATGACGTCCTCATCAACACGCGTGCGTGTTCTCTGTCGGCCACCGAGACACATGAAAATGTGCACACATGCACACGCACACACGCAAGCACACATGCACACGCATTACACACGACAATATCATTAACGCCAGTTATCACACGCAGTTAATACACACGCGACATACTGGCCACGCGCATTACCATCAGCAAGCACACTCACGTTACCTTATTGGCCACGACATTATCGCCATTACACGTGACGCCAAGATATCATTAATAATAGACGCGTTATTGACGCGCAAGCATTATCACACACGCAGCACACAACAATGCCATTACACGCCAAGCAGCCGGGTCAGCAATAATATGCACACGCGCGAAGCACACACGCAGTAGCACACATTACCGCCATTACGACACGCGAAATCCGCGACGACGCGATTACCTACAGACATGTGCACACGCGACACACGCACACACACGCGAAGCGAAAGACGCGACACACTCCCATTGACGCAAAGACATTGACACAAGCACACTCCGCCAGCCTGCCCACGCATTACACACGCACAAGCAATAATAATCGCATATTAATTATTGCTATTGAAGACACGCATACACGCCGCGCACACACGCAAGCACACACGCACACACACGTGCACACGCATGCACACACACACGCACGCACACACACGCACTCATAAGGAGTGGGTGCTTCATCAGGCACTTTCTCCACCCTTCATTAAACGACAGGAAATTGCTCTCTGCCGGCTCCGTCGATGCTGCCTGCCCGCCCATGGCCCATTCGTCTCAGATGCGTATTGCAAGGATTTGCAGATTTTAAGTGACAAATTGTGCCCGAGTGCGCATCACTCTCTGAGCTTCGTTGGCGGGACTCTGGCCCAGAGGGGCTTCCACGGCAGAGGTCGGGCGCCCGTGTCCTCGTCAGCCCTGTGGGCCCCGCTGCAGCGTGGAGCTGCGGATCGTCCTGTCTCGGAAAGCGGGGCTACGAGGTCCCCAAAGCTGCAGTGGGCGGCTCCTGAGCCCAAACGCCCAGGCGGACGGCGAATGTGCCTCAGCGCTGCATCTTTCTGTTCTGCATTAAATCTTATTGAATTTGTCACCTTTTTAAATTACACTTACCGATAATGGTGGCGAAAGATTATTTTTTTTCTAAATGAGTTAAAAAGTTAACAGTCCGCCCCGCTCCCCAAGCAGAGAACAACTCTTTTGGAGCTTTCCGGACAAGGAAGGGCTTAGAAACGGCCACGGGGGACTCTCTGCCAGGGCGGCCATCGGAGGCACGGGCCGGAGTCAGAACAGATCACTGAGCCTCGCTGGCTGTGACGCGTGCGGCCTGCGGGAGCCGTCACCACGTATTCACACCCAGCGATGGACCCCCAGCCCCAATCCGCCCGCTAAGCCGGCGGATAAGTAGGTGCGACGTGAAGCCGACTCGGGGCTCATGCTGGGGAGAAGATGATGGCTTCCCAGAAGGTCGGCAGAGCTGTCCGTGAGTCCCCCAAGCTCCGATCGTCCGTCCAGATGGCTGCGGCCGGCCCTGCCCTGCCCTTTGGCTTCCGTTCACATGGCAGGGAGTCGTCCATTTCTAAGTTACCCGTTCGTCGCTCGCTGCAGCGTGCGGCGTCCGTGTGGGGCGGGGAGACGAATGAGGTTTCGCATCGCTTCCGTGACGTGCCATTTGGTAATTTTTTTTATGTTTTTTTTTTTTAACCTCAACAATCTACTTCCTACTCGCGGCAAAGCCCGGCGCTCTCGTTTAGATATGATTTATGACGCGACGTTAACCCTTCATTGACCTAGAAATGCCCTAATATTAAAACAGTTTGACACCCAGAAAATCAAAAGCCTTTTTATGGAAAGCGCTTTTGTCCGCATCATGAGCGTCCTCGACGCAAAGCACCATCAATTTCCGGCGGCTATGGAGCACTGTATTGAAAACTAATGGACAGAGTCCTTTGTCATTTCTGTCCCAGCGACCAGCGAATAGCTCAGAGAAAGTCTCTGCCTTCCTGCCACCTCAGGCGCTTCTAAATGACACATCCGAGATCGCACTCAGCGTTTTAAGAAAAAAGACTGACTGCAGGTGACTGGCAGAGGCCATTTGTTTACTCACAGTCGGTCAAGTAGTGGCCTTGTTCTTCTTAATTTCTTGCCACGGCGTCCACTTAAATGAAATATGAGATGGAAAATCTCTCTGCAAACGTCTAGTGGCTGCTGCAGCCTCGCGAGCCCACACTGGAATATTTTCAGTAGCTGAAGTGACTTTTTGCCTTTTTTTTTTAACGTTCGAATGTTTGCATAGATCCGCTTATTTCGGTAGGTCTGAGACATCTATAGAAATGTCAAGCGTGGGTAGCACACTGCGATGGAAGTGCTGGTATCGCGATTCTCTCTGGGACTGTCCCCAGCAGGGACGCTCCGGGAAGGAGCCGAAAAGGCGTGTTCACGAGAGGGTGGCATCTGAGGTTACGCCTTCACGGCACGCGTGATGCTCGCCTGGGCGTGTGGATGCAGAGCGACGAGTGACAGGTAAAGAGGGTCCTCTGAGAGAAGCAGAGGCAGCGTCACCCCTGGACCGCCATCTGTAAGGCTCCCTCCCAGCCAGGCCACCGTGGAGCGCGTGTCACAAAGCGTGTCCCCAGCACCTGCCGGTCCGACTGTGGCATCTGACCAAGGCTTCCAAAGCCTGCGCCCCGATAGACTCACCACTGGCTGTCCCCCGGGGGCTGGCCTGTCCCCTGAGTCCCGTGGCCACTCCTGCCCCGCTCCTGTCCCCCAGGAAAGCCGACTCTGCCTTTGTGACCCAAGCGCTTATGCAGCCGCCCTCCGGGCCCCTGTTTCTTGTTTTTTTTGTTTTTGTTTTTTTCATGCTGTCCCTAAACACCTTCTGGACTGACTGTGCCGGGAGAGGACGTGGAGCACGGTCCCGCCGCACGTCCCCAGCGCCCGCCTGCTCCCTTCCTGCCACCGTGGCCTCCGTCTGTCAGTTTCCCAGTCAACAAACCAAAAGTCTTTAATGCATAAGAATGCCCTGGCCTCGGAGGAATGACACCCTCGGGGACAGGGAGTGGGGCTTCAACATGTCCGTGACTCTGTACCTAACAATAATAAAAACTCACGCGAATATAGCGAGTGAACGTTTGCTGGTGACTAACTCGCCTGGGATGTCCCAGCGCGGCCTCCCTGTCCTTCGACGCTGAAGTGACGGTCAGCGGCCTGCACGACCCCCTCCCCCACCCTGACCCTCAGGAGAAACCTGTCTGCCCAGGGCCTCCCAGCGTCCAGCTGCATCCCTAATTAAACGCTTTTGGTGGCTACGTAATAACTATTTTACATTATCGTCTTTACCTTTCTGTTGGCCTAAAATTTTCCACAGTAGTCAAAATAAACTTTTAAATTTCAAATGGGAATCTTAGATTTCCAAGGCGTCTTTCAAATGCACCGAAGCATCCCGGTCCACACGGGGCGACCGCGTGGCTTCCACACGCCCGCCTCAGCACGTGGAGCCACGGCGTGTCCTGTCGCCCCCGCGAGGGGCCTGCTTCCTTATCCAGCTGTGCCCTGGTGACGGGCCTCGTGCGCTCCGCCCCAGGCCGCGGTGAGAGCCAGGCCCCCAGTGACGACGGCACTAACGGCCTCCTGCCCTCTCCGCTTGCAGCCAGTCGGCCTTCGCGTGGCCGGGAGGAAGCCCAGCGTGTGGCCGTGTCCCCCGCCGGGGCGGCAGAGCGAGCTAGTGAAGGGCCATGGGCGTGGACAGGTTCCCCCAAGCAAGAAATGAAGAACGGGGTCATCTCCACGGCCGGAGACACCCGAAAAAGAGCAAAAGACTTAATGAGCAGTGAATAAACCTTTGACAGAAAACCACACTGTTGACAGGTCAGACCGCAGAGGACCCCGCCAGGCCGCAGGGTGGAAGGACTGGGCGGCATAAGGCCCGGCCCCGAAGACTACGGCCAGGGCCGGGCCACGCCTGGCAGCCCCGGGCGCCCCGGCACTCACAGGCCAGCGGCTTCCGTCTGCCGGGCCGGGTCCTCTGCACAGGCGAAGGGCGAAAGCGCACGTTCAGACCTCAGGCATGAAGTTTAAAATTGGACCCTGTCAAATCACGGGGACTCGAGTGTAATTCTTATTGTGCAGATGACAGCGGGCTAATTAGTAATACTGGGGAGAGGCGCCCTTCACCTCCGAGGTCACAAGCCACTGTGCTAGCCTTTGTTTATGAGCTTAACACAAAGGGTCGTTCCGGCCGCCGCCCGCCCTGGGCTTCGCCTCCCTTTTTCCGCGGGGGGTGGGGGTGGGGACTGTCTCCGTTAGATTCCAGGCGGATAAACACAGCTTCGTGAATAAATAAATGCATATGGACGGCCTCTCGGTACCGTGCAGCTCCTGAGACCTTTTGCCTCGTGCTCGTGATGCCTTTGAAACTGCTCGCGCGTGAAGATGACCAACCGGTGCTTCACAAAGCCCCGGACCCTGTCCATCCCTCATCTCCTGCTTGGAAGACAGAGATGAAGCAGCCTTCATTCCCCGTGATGGTTTCTGTGCAAACATTAGAGTCTCTAGGTATAATTACTCTACACCGTCGGGCTAAACTTATTTATTTTTTTGGTACTGTACTAAACTGCCTTAGCTATGTCAGAAAGGCTCAGTATTTCACTAAGCTCTTGCAATATTGAAAGAATCTATATTCTGAGAATTTGAAAACATGTCAGCCCTCCTAAATTACATATTGATCAGGTTTAATTGCATGCCAGCCATCAGTATTAGGTTTGAAAATTCATAAAAGAGAAATAATGTACTCTTTGTGGATGATTACTTCTGGGGCATTTAAATGAATTCCATCACTTAACCTGGGCCGAGACGGATTATTGAGCCTTGCCATCTAGGCGTCGAAGACCAGCTCGGTAGAACAGCTGTTTCCCAGCTACCGAGGAACAGCAGAGTGCAAACAATATAAATTCATATAGATTTTCTCTTAAGGAAAATAGCAAAGTAAAACATGAAAAGTAAACATTCATTTTTCAATTGCTTCCTGAATCGCCCTCCTCATTGTCTCCCTCTACGAGCTTTCATTTTTAATTCTTTTGGGGTCTCAGGCATTCTTTTATTTCAAGCAGTAATTCACATCTTAATTAATATACAGTAATCAAAGAGATAAGCCGAGGCAAATGATCCACAGCTTGGTTTTATTTGTTAGGGTTAATTTTTTATGCAAGCGCATTAAAGGATTTTAATGCTGATTATTTAGTGGACAAACCATTTAATTTTCATTAAAAAAAAAAAACTCCAAAGTTTTATATTGTTCATGCTGAATGTTCTTTGAAAGCTGTCTTCTCGTGAAGGTCACATTGGCTAAGAAAATGAGTTCATCATTAGTTTTCAGGATGTTCTTCACATTTAGAAATTATGTTTGTTGGTATTGGTTGTGTTTTGAGAAATTGTGCTTATGTATGTTTTTCTTTACAGGTTATCAATACAAAGTAAAAAGAACCAGTTAAAATCGCTGGGCTTACTTGGATAATAGTGTAAGAGCTACATTTTATTCAGACACTTTGAGGTAATAAATATCTGTGAGCATAATTAACTGTCTTTATCTAAGACCGGTCCTGGAGATGCTGCTTTAAGAGCTTCCGTCTTGTCTTCTCTTAAGGTTAATGTTCAGTTTTTCCCTGAGAGTTATTTGGGTCTGTGAGGTATGCTAACAGGATCTGCTTTAAATAGCGGGTTATTATTTGTAGACACCGAGTGGATGCATCGCTTTGCATCACCCTTGGCCCAAACAAAGCCTCGTGTTTTATTCCTTGCAAATCAAAGGCAACGCTCTGCAAATTAACTCTCCTGACACGTCTGAGTTCATTGTTTGTTTGATGAAATTACAGTTGTGGGGGACAGAAAGACACAGTTCACGGGGCCGGGGGTGCAGTTCTATCCCGAGTCCTCGCTGAGCTCACGACACATCAGGGTCCTGCAGGAGGATCAGCCTTCAGAGCTAAACCACGCTGAGGGCGCAGCCTTCACACCGGCGCTTCTGCCTCTTGGTCAGCAGCGAACACCGACCCTCGCAGCCCAGGCTTGCATCCGATGCGTCCTGAACTCTTCGTCCACGTGACAGCAGGTGTGGCGTGCGTGGCTGTTCCGCTGCGTTGTTAAGGAGGGAGTGAGGGAGGGTCGGACAGAGTGCCACAGCTGGCAATCCCCCTGTAGGACCAGCTTCCCATGCCGCCCACACACGGAGGTCGGTGGACCACGCAGCCGGATAAACCAAATTCATTAAAATTTACCCGCGTTCCATGGAAGGACGATGGTTTTACTTTGCTAATCTACTGTTCACTACCTAATTAGTTACGTCGTAACGGAACGAATTTACCTGGATCGTCCACTGGCCAAAGAGCTTTTTCTAAGGCTCCACGGAAAATTAGGAAACAATTTATAGCCAGGGGAATCTTTAAGCTTTCTTTCTTTATTGAATTGCACACTCGAAATCTATGATTTTATTAACCAATGTCGGCCTTATAATTTTAATATTGAAAAAAAAAAAACCTTAAAATCTTTCCTTGATGGGTTGTCATTTATTGGCTCTCCAGGAGCAGGACACCAAGCGAAGCATGCGTGGAGTGAAGTCGTCTGAGCCTGCGACCAGATCCAGAGCGAGCGAGTGAGGTCGCCTCCTCGACAACGAGAAGCGAGTTAGAGCTCGAAACATACAAAATAAAACTTCTTCGAAGATCTAAAAGAAATCAGGTCGACACTTGAAGAAATTAGGCTTCGCATAAACAATATTTAGATAAAATAGAAATACGATAAGGAGTTGGCTTGTTCCTTAAATTGTTCATAACCCACTACAGAGAAATGAAGAGCAAGGCATTCTCCTGCTCGCTGTGTTGCGTGGGATTTGAACTATGCTGGCGGTGTTGATGGTCATGGCGGTGCTGGAGGTGGCGGTGGTGGTGATGGTGGTGGTGATGGCAGCGGAGGTGGTGATTCCGAATGGATTGCCGAGGGGAAGCGATGTGAAGAAGCAACGTCGACAATGGCGCGGAGAACGGCGCCTGTAGAGACGAGACAACCAACCGAAAACCTACTGGCATTGAAGACAGCTTCTAAGTGTCCGTAAGTTCTACACATTTCAGAAAAAGGACAACCCTTCCACTTGAGGAGACAATGCAGAAGGTGTAAATAGCGTGTGCTTTGACCCAAGGACAACGGGAGTTCAAAAACTGGCCCTTGCTGACTGTGTGAGGCTCCGCGGTTACTTAGCGTCACTCACCTCTGTGTTTGTCACCTGCGAGCTGACGATCTTGTGACGGTCCACTTTACTACTCGAGTTAAAAGAGATAACACATACAGATCACGTAGTCTAGTATTGGTGCCTATCGGGCACTTAATAAATATATTTTTTTCTCACCATCTATTCAAACATTTTTAAATTTTTTTTTTTTTTTTATTTTGGGGTGGGTTATAGAAATAGCAGTTTTCCCATGTCCTATTCATTCCGTCAAGAACCAAGTCCCGAGCTTGTGATATCGGGTCGAAGGATTAGGGAATCAAGACAAAGAGAATTTTGTCATATCAGAATGGCCTTCAGCTGCCAATCAAAAGCAGGAACTTCCTGTGCAAAGCAGCTCATCTAGCCATAAAATGACTGCCTCATACTCAGAGATCGGACCAATGTCACATAATAAAATGACATTTGCTCCATCAGAAAAACATGCCTGGCAATTTATTATAAAATTTCACTTTGCTCAGTTTCTTTTCCATACTTAAAAAAATTTTAAACTCTAAAATATCAAAAAAAAAAAAAAGAAAAGAAAAGATGTTCTTATGCAATTTGTGCAGTTAGTTAAAGATATTTCTCAAAATGTGCCATGTAGAGCGAACTTATTTATTCGCATACATTTTGTACTTTTTTGTCACTGGCTCATTCGTTTGTAAGTGAGGGCCCAGGTCACACTCGGTGACCAAGCCACGGGCCGTCAGCAGTTGAGTGCGATGGCCAGATGCAGAGCACGGAGTATTTCTGTCTGCCATCTTTCTGGGGTGCGGTCGGAGTGTGGTTGCATAAGAACCCGAATTCACACAACCTGCCATCGCCCCTTTTGGGCAGAGAATGCTGGTTTGGACAGGCACCCCCAGAAGAGCCTCCGGGGAGAGGGAAGGACGGTTTCACTAGTGAGCTGCGGGAGACAGGACAGTAAGTGTCTTCAATCTCGTTCACAAAGATCACCAAACTAATTGTTGTATTGTTGGAAACACCAATACTGATTTACAAGTGGCCTGAAGACCTGGTGTGTGTTTGAGATTTTGTAATGAAACTTTAAAGAAATGTGACCAAATATTTAAGATTCAGAGAAATGTTCCGATCTGTCGCAGAGACTGCACACCCTCCGCTCTCGGCGTTGCTGCTCTTACCCGTGAAGCTTCAGCTCTGGGGGTCCTGTCGTAACGACCCCTTCGTCCGGTGGATAAATCAATAACAAATCACTTTTCCTCAGGACCTGGGAAGCGCAGTCTGCAGAAGGCCTGATGAGCTCTGTGGAGTCCACACGAAAGCGCATCCTCCATCAATCACGGCCACTGTCCTCTGACGACGGACATGGCCGGAGCCTCCGTGCCGTAGACATTTCTCTTCTGGAACGACCGTCTGTGGCCAAGCTTCTCTCCTCTGAGGTGCGCTTGTGATGGACCATCTCTGACCGGTTCGAACAGCAGAGTCTCATCGCGGCTAAGTCTGGAAGATAACACTGCAAACAAACACTCTGCACTGTGAGAACAGGCCAAAATAGGAAGAGAGAAAACTACAATATTCAGTGTGGCCGGTGACGGGGCTGACTTTTAGTAGCGGCTACTTTTACTCGGTTGCAATTCCTAACGCCTGGTGGGCGGAGTCCCTCCTAACACAAATGTATGTCGCGCTCCGAGCCCCCAGCCGCCGACGATGTGACCTCGTTTTGAGGGAGGGTCTTTGAGGATGTGGGCGAGTCGACACGAGGCCATGAGGCTGGGGCCTCCATGGAAGGGGAACTTCGGACTCGAAAGACACGTGCAGAGGGAAGTCAGCGAGCGGAGATGAGGCCAGGACAGGGGCCTGATCGGTCCCTTCTGCCCAGCCTCCGAGGGGACGAACCCGCCTATGCACGGACCTCTGCAGGCTGCAGGACGCTGGCTCGATGTGCTCCTGTTGCTCAGGCCGCCCATTTGGTGGTGGTTTGTCACGGCAGCCCTGAGAAACCAACACAGTGCCCCGAATCGGCAAACCGTCTCAAATGTTTTTAAGTCATAAGGCCCACTTTAGTATGTAAAGTACGATATACGAGGATAAACTTGTTACCCGAAGACTTCAATGCTCTAAGGGTCACCAGACCACAGTGTCCGTTCTGAAATATTTTCCAGTGTACAACACATATACTATTTTCAGGTGCGGCAGGACTGCCTGCATGCAATAAATCATTTCAAATACCGGAAATCATAATAAAAAGTGCAAAATCATCATAAATATCATGGTCCAAAAAATCCGACGTCTCCGATTTCGTGACAACCTGTTTGCCTTTTATGGATGTGATGTTCTCTTATAGAAGAACACAAATTAAACAATTTCTGGAGTTTTTATTTGTTTCCTTCATTAACGCTGTTTCCCAGGGTTCACTGATCCCTGCGTGTGTGTGAGTGTGAGGCGCACACACTCACCCTGTTCCATCCTCCTCATCCCGTCCTAGACCTATGCGTCCCTGGTCACTTGTGCACTGTGTGACACGCTGGTCTCATCCCACTGAGGGAGGGCTCTAGGACAGCTCAGACACAGAGGGGACGCAGGGGGCAGGCAGCTCGTATGGAGGATGGACACAGCTCCCCCCGGCTTCGAAGCACCTGTGTCCCTGTGATTCTCAGGCACCTGTGCTGTTGATGTCGCTGGTGCTCTGGGAGCCACCTGCGGCTCTGCGCTCACAGTGGAGCCCTCCGTCGGAGGCCCTTCCGTCCCTGCGTGTGGCCAGAGAGGGGACCGTGGCCCCTCCACCCCCACCTTACTCCGAGGAGCGAGGAGCCCGTCCCTCCCAGGGCCCGTCTGTTAGTGTGCGTGCGTCTGCGGCCCTGAAAACCGCCCACCTGAACGGCCTCTCTCGTTCTCATTCACCTCTCTCAGCCTGCGGCCTGAGGCCGCGCGTGTGCCGAGTCCACGCGTGCGTTCACCTGTCACCCCGCCGAGCGCCCAGCACGTGCAGCCGGGTTTTGCATTTTGCGTTTGAACTTGTAACTGTTCACATTGCAGCTCTCGTCCCGTGGCCTCAAGACGGGATCACAGCGGGGCCCGGATCGTCGCCCATCAGCCCGGTCATAACCGGGGGGCAGGTTGGGGGACGTCGATTCCTGTTAGTTTTGCTTGTTAGTGCCTCGGACATAGTGGTCACGCTTACTAAAATGTAAAACTTCCTGTCTTCGCAAAGCCTCGCTAAATCGCCTCCAGAGGAGCAGGTGCAGGCCTGCCTTCCCGTTACGGCCGCGGCAAAGCTAACGCGCCGGTCATTTCTGCATTTAGGGCTTGTCCTGTGTCTGGCCTGCTCAGTGACAAATACCAGGCCATTAAGAAATGTCTGGGTTTCCCCTGAAACCTTTGTTATTCTCAGGAAGATCATTTTTCAAATTTACTTTGAAATGCTTTTTAGGCATCAAGTGCTTTTAATACTTCAGAATCGTGTTGCCCTAGTTTTTAAAAAATATTATTAAAAATATTTATTTCAATGAACTTAGCAGAAGACAGCAGTATTTTTTTAAGAGTTCACCGCCCTGGCACAAAGAAGCGTTACCATAACACACACCGGACTGGCGGATTCCTGAAGTAGGATTTTATATGTCTTTCTCCTTTTACCGCCCCAACCACGTGTCTGAAATGCACGACCACATGGAGGAGGAACCGTCTCCCGTGGGCGGAAACGACTCCGGCCAGAAAACCCGCGGCGGACGCACAGCGCAGACGCGCCGGAGCTCCCGGGCAGGGCGCGGACGGGGACGCGCGCCAGGCGGGCGGCCGCGGGCCGGGACGCCCGCCGCGCTGGTAGCGAGCGATGGACTTCGGTGACTGCGACGCTCACGCGGTGAACCGGGCAGGGATTCGCGCCTGACCGGCGACGGCTCAGCCGCCGACCCGAGCACGGCCAGGCCCCCCGCGCCCCCGCCGGCCTCCCGCCTTCTTGTTCTCGTTTTGTTTTCCATTTTCTTTTTCTCGCGTCGCATAAGGTTTTGCTTGCGAAAGTGGGCGGAGTCACAGAGCTTCCTGCAGGGCCCACCCGCCTTTCCGAGCTGGAGGGACAGGATGCGAACACGCCACAGAAACGCCTAGAACTCAAGCCAGGAGCCGCTCCCGGCCTGTGGACCGTCCCCGAGAGGGGACAAGTGCCAGGGCCCGCCGCGCCCCAGCTCCTGCATTCCTTCTGCAGCGGCTTGCTCGTTGACGTGTCACGGAAGTCCCCTGTCCCCGGTCCTCCTGGGGCGCCTCGCTCAGGGAGGGCCGCGTTCGCTGAACGCATGCCACTCTGTGGGCGTCGACTCCCGTGGAAGAAATCGTAGTGATGGGAAAAAAACAGTTCAAATGGGATGCAAAGTAAACGCAAAAATATGAAAAACACCCGTAACTCGGTTAACCACGTCGCGAGCCACACGGCGATAGTGTCAGCTGCCTCCTTGCATAGTTAGCGTCAGTGGGACACCAGTAACATGTGCCTCTGCGATGTTTCTTCGCAGAGAGGGATGTTGGGAATGTCGATTAGAACTGTCCTGGAATTCTGAGATGTTGGGAACTGTCGGAGGGGCGTTGGACCGTTTGCTGTTTCTTTTCTCTCCCAGATGCGTTCGTACACCCTGTGTCTTTGTAGAGATAAAGGTATTGAACATCGGGATGAAATGTTACCGGTCTAAGGGACAGGCTACCGGATCAGACACGGTCACTCGCCTGGTGAGTGGCCCATGGAAACGGCATGTCATCTGGACTCGCTGTCCACCTTAGGGGCGCAGAGACGGAGCCTGAGGTCCACTCGGTCACTCCGCCCTAGGCCATCGGGCTTCAAAAAAAATTCGCTCGTACACCTCCTATAAAAGATTTCAAAATCCACGTATCCCCGTGTGAATTTTTGTTTTGAATCCCCGATTTTGTGACATATCTGAAGAGTTGCAAACATGTGATTTCTTGTCCCGACCCCGACAGTTTGTGTGAACCTGTCCCCTCCAGGGTTTGGCGGCCCCAGACGTGGACGTCTGTCTCTTTGGGGCACCTTCTCGGATCCGAAGAGAATTTCATGCGTCTGCAGAATTCCAGGACAGTTCTAATCGACATTCCCAACATCTCCAAATCGGGCGCAAAGGCCCCAGGGGCTTTCAGAGGACGCTGGACACGCAGCGTCTCACATGCTCGGCTGCCCCACGTTAGGTCGGAGGCCGACCACCCGCATCGCCGGCTTCTGCGGCCCGGCCCCAGGGAGCCGGGGCGGCCGCGGTTTGGGGAGCGGCCCGGATTCTTTCTGTGTTCTTTTCTGTGCACATATTTGGGGTCCCTCCCTTCCACTTAGAGGGTACTCAATTTAACAGAGATTTCCAATGACTAAAAAGAAGGAAAACAGAAAAAAAGGGGAATCCTTAACGGTACAAATTCATGAACAATCCGTTTCAGAGCGAGAGGAAAGTTTTCATTGGTATTAAACGGAATTTCTTTCTTGTAGTCTCCTCATATGGCAGAGAGAGAAAACGATGCTAATAATAACAATAAAATAATGACAGCAATGATGAAGAAGAAGCAGCCTTTGGTCAGTGACGTCACGTGCCGGCCGCGCGCTGGCTGCGTAGAACCTCACGTGCGTCATCTCCCCATAACCCGACGGTTTACACCCCGTTTTACAGATGAGGACACTGAGACGAAGAGAGGCCAAGACAATAAAACCGACGGCCACTCGACCGTGGAAGCCCTTCTTCTTTTAACAAACGATGAAAATTAAATCAGGAGGCGCCCCGCGTTCCTTTACCTGATTTTCTTATAAGTGTTCTATTTTACCTAGACAGGCAAAATCGCCATAGATGAGGATTTTCAAACATATACAAGTTCCTCTTTAATTTTTTATTGATAAGACCTTGTATCTTCACTGTTTTAAGTTGTACAGACTATTTCATTCACCTTCGATCTTTACCAAACCGCCGAATTATTTGTGTCACTTAATAAAAGATGGAACGAATGCCCGTGGACCAGATGATCTTTGTTATTTATATAAATGTTTTGGAACAAGCATTTAGTAGGTTGCAGGGCCAAAACTTTTTGATCTTGTTGGAAACTTTTATCTGAATTAGCCACTTTATGCTCGACCTCGCTTCAGGTGTTGATGCCGGAATTGTCCCATCACCCTGTTAAATATTTTAAATATAATTAAAAGTCCGTTGTCATGTCTTCTACTTGGCTTTGATTATCTAAGGAACTGCAGACTTTAACTCTTCCCAGCAAGCTGCATGCCCTTGCACCTGTCACTAAGCAGTGGTACTTTAAGCGTCTGCACCTTCATAAGAACCCACAGGAATATTACGGAAATCGTGTTTCTTTTATACAAACTTTCCGCTCATTGAGTCGTTTTCAGAAAATGACGGAAGAAAAAGGAAAAGAGAAGAATCTAGCCCGAGGTTGGAAACGGAAGCAGAAGGGAGCTAAAAGCCGGAGCCG
This sequence comes from Pteropus medius, assembly GCF_902729225.1. NCBI lineage: Eukaryota > Metazoa > Chordata > Mammalia > Chiroptera > Pteropodidae > Pteropus > Pteropus medius. Next base: position 1,120,009 of record NW_024340849.1, on the reverse strand, counting down.
CCACGACGCCCGGGCCCCCTTCACGGCGGCCTTCTCTTCCCGAGAGCCACCACGTTTCGTCCCCTGCCCTGTGCCTTACAAATGCTCTTGTTGGCATAACAGTTACTGCTAAATTATTTACGTGTGCTCATCGGGGAGAGGCAGAGCAGACTGCCTCCTGTCACCTCCTGGCTGCCTCTGTCTGCGTGAGCAACATGAGGAGCCATGTGGAGTGAATCGCCGAGGTCCCTGTCTGCCAGCACCCGCACTTCCGGGCCCCTACGGGCTGGTGACTAGATGCCGGTGGGGACCCGGGCCCGCATGCGGTCACCGTGAACAGCCATCAGGGCCCTCCGTCTGTGGCCGAGGACTCGGGTAGAGCCTCCGGGTCCACGTCACCCAGCTTGTGACCCCTCTGTCCACGGAGGCCTCATGAGACCTGGAAATGTCAACACCACCTCAGAGCAGGACCGTGTCCTGGGCATCGTCATGTAAAGTCAGCACGTGGCCCAGCCCGCCGTCCCGGGGTGTCTGGGCGGTGTCCCCGTGTGACGGGCAGACGGCCTGGCTCTGGCTCCACCGAGGGCCCAGAGAACAGCTTCACCTTTGGAGCCTGAGAACGGGGTGGTTTCAGCACTTATTTTGAAAAATGGTTCTGTTTCACCCACCAGTGGAATATTGAAGTAATCGAATTCTGTGGCCCTTACTTCAGCTCTCAGTTTAATTACTTGTTTGTCTTTTATTGGGAAAGAAAATATGGCTGTCAGGTTTATGGGGGCAAAAAGGCTGACCCTGTTTTATCTGTCCTTGCATGCGCGTTCTGTAATGATGACAAAATGGGATGTTAACTAATGATTAGTAGAAATGGTTGCAGTTAATTAGTTGGTTCTTCGTTTATCGTCCCATTTGCACATTTTGGGAGTAATCATTATTAATTAGGACCATCATGCCGAAAGGGCGGAGGTGTGGCCCTACAGCCAAGTTAATCAGGCAGCAATGAAAGCTCCATTATCTTGTCAGATCATGTTGGCCTGTGATCTATTTGCATTATCTAAAAGCTGCATTAGGATCCCAAAGAGGATCAAGGAGAGGCCCGCGTGACGGGTTTCACCGGCACCAGGGGTTTCGTGGGGGACGTCTCTGCTCGCCCAGCCCACTCCCCGGGGCCGTGGCTGGGGAGGGGACTCTGGCTGCACGCCATCCCCGGACTGTGGTCACAGGGCGGGGACGAAGGGGGTGGATCGTGGGTCGGGCCTTCGCATCCCCCCAGAGTGACTCGGGGTTGGGGCCTCCAGCCTGGGGTTTCTGAGGCTGAGACAGAGAGACTCTGACGCGGCCCGAGGTCGCCTGGGGCCGAGCGTCTGGCTGTCCTTCCTGTGGGCCGTGGGCTGGGTCCTATGAGCTTAGCTTTCGTTGTCAATGTAAATGAAGATAGCGCCACACACAAAAAGAGAGGTGTGGGCAAAGTCAGCGTTGTTTCTCTAAAAGAAGCGGACTTGGGTTCCATCACAGAGGGCTTCTAGAATGTTCTTCGTTTAATCCCATAATTCTGAGTCTCAGGAGCTTGTTCTTATATCCCCTGGGACCTCGCAGAGTGGCTGGGGCGGGTCGCTGAGTGGAACTCGGCCCACCCAAGAGGACGCAGCAGCATCTGGGACATCGTCCCAGCGTTAGCTGATTCCACACGGACCCGCGGCCAGTCCAGCCGTCCCACCATCAGATGAGCAAGAGGCCCCTGGACAGGGCCCCGAGCGCTGCTTACTCACAGAGAACGGCGGGGACCGCGTCACCTGCAGGAACCAAACCCAGAACCCCAAAGGCACTCTCTCAAGAAGCAGGTGTGACCCGCGTAGCTCCCCTGAAATCTCCTGCGGTGTCCACGCCCTTCCGGGCTGCAGACGGGGTCCCAGCTCTCCCACAGGCAGTTCAAAAGACCCATTTAATGTAATGTGATGTCGCATTGAATTTAGCTTACAATTTCTTTCAGGGTAAATATCACAGTTTTGGGGTTCTTACAGGTCTCTGTACAGAATTTGAACATGACAATCAAAGCACGAATGCAGAGTACATTTCCGATGGTTCAAAGTGCCCCGTTTTAGATACTAAATCCATCCAGTGAGTCCTGCGTAAGCGGGTGCACGTCTGCGGGCGAAACACAGTCAGGGGGACACGCAGGTCCCTGCCCCATGGGCCTGTGTGCCGGCGAGCTCTGTGGGGAGGCACGCCCGACGGCCAGCGGCAGACTCAGGGCTAGGTGGAGTTTGTTTTCATCACAAGGACAAGGATACCCATCGAACGGGTGATATTTGAGCACGGACTTCAAGAATGATCTGGAAAACGTGAGATTTAAGAAAAATGTGTCTGCAGCAGAGGGAACAGGACGTGTTTTGCGCTGGGAGAAACGAGTTGGAGGAGAGAGACGGGGGGAGGGGGAGAGGGGGACGGCGGGGAGCGGACCGGAGACGGCAGATGGGGGGACCGCCGGCCAAGGCGGAGGTTAGATGGACCTGCAGCTGTCCACAGCGCTCCAGGAAGCATCCCTAAACCGCCTCTTTCATTTCCGCCCGTTTCAGAAACATGTCTTCTGTGTCCAAATGCTGTTGCAGCCCCGACCTCTGTTGCGATCAGCGCCCCTCTTCCCCGTGCTCGCCCCAAGCCAGCCATTCAGGGGGCTACGCAGATGCAGAGTGCGTGCGCTGCTTCTGGTTGCTGCTTCGTTTGGCTTTCGCTCAGCTCACGGTGGCATCGTCTTTCTTCCTTTTGCGACCTCAGGAGCCGGAGGGGCTTCCTGACTCTGCCCGTTAATCTGTTAAAATCGTCGAACGGGGCCCCGCAGCGTCTCCTTTTTCCCGTTCTCGGCTCGACCGTGTCCGTGGAGCGGCGTTTCCCGTGTGCCCCGCTTCGGTGACGTGTCTGTGGAGAGGCGTTTCCGCGTCCCCCGCTTCGGTGACGTGTCTGTGGAGAGGCGTTTCCGCGTCCCCCGCTTCGGGGACCGGTGTCGCCGCACGTAGACAGAACACCTGAGAAGGGCTCGATTCTGACTTTCGCGGCTGATTTTCAAGGTGATCGATTGGCTCCCTATCACCCCCCAGAAGGACGGCGTTGGTCTCCTACCGCTGCTGTGATAAATGACTGTGTCCTCCAGTGACCTAGACCAGCACACACGGGTTACGTCACAGTTTCGGAGGGCAGAGGTCCAGGACGGGCCTCTGGGAAGGTCCTGGAGGCTCCTGGGCAAGTCCATCCCTCCACCGTCAGCTTCGAGGGGCGCCAGCTGCCCCGTCTCCTGGCCCGTTGCTCAGGGACGGTCACCCAGGCCAGCGCCCCCTGGAAGGGGCAGTAACCGGATCCCAGACTTTCACGGAGCCCCAGTGTCCAGTCTCCTCACTCTTCCCACAGACCCCTCCCCCGGGCCAACGATGCCCTTCCCAGTTTCAGCGGCTTTTCTCAGATGGCTCCACTGTGGCTTTGAGTGGCCGTGCGTTGGCCAGCTGGGTCTACAGGATGCTTCCTCAGGCCCTCGGTCCCCGCAGGCAGAGGGCAGGCCCCCGCGGCGTCACTGTGGCCGATGACCGCGGAGACCCCGCGTGGGCTCGCTCGCGTCCGCTTACTCCTCATGCTCTTTCTGGGGTGCACTGGTGACTTTGGGACGCTGAGAGCAGCTGCCTGGGCTGTCACCCCACAACGCTTGAGAGGTGTGGGTTTGTTCCAGGGAGGGGACCCCCCACCCCAGACATCTTCCCTGAGAACTAAATGGACCCGACTTGTGAGTCTGCGCCATGCTGTTGGCTACGGAGTGGAGAGAGACGCCACAGGGGCCTCGGGGGACCGGGGCGGAAGTGGGTGACGGACGGTGGCAGCTCGTTGCAGCGGCATGAGACAGGAAGACAGAACCGGAGCGAGCGTCCCCGAGTTGGTTTCTTCCCGGGAAAGCGCGGGAGAGGCTGGCTTGCCCGCTCGGCCTGGAAGCCACGTGAACGTCGCGTCCTCTCTCACGGGACAAGCGGGCTTGACGGACGTCGGTGGGGACGGGCGTGGACGGGGCACCTGCCAGGAGGGACTGGGAGGCTCACTGCTAGGGCTCTCGGTGCCAGGAGGGCCTGGCAGCTGCCGGCCCAGTGGGAGCCAGCCGGACAGTGAAGCAGTGGCTGGGCCAGCTGTGAGCCCCGAGTGGGCCTCCTGTTGCCACCAACGAGCTGCAGGACACAAAAGGTGAACGTGACTACACGTGTGTGTGTCAACAGTGCACTCAGGAGCTTCCCTGGTTTTGACGGGGGACGGGTCCCCAATAGGCTACTTGCAGCCGCTGAGGCTGGTGGACAGGGACCGATGAAGCTGTGGAGGGGGCTTTCTGGGGGTTGGGAACGATGACTTCGTGGGCGATCACACCAGACTGGGCGCTGCACGCGATGCGTTAGAGGTAACATCTGTGCCCAGCACCGTGAAACGCCGAGACCAAGAGCCGTTAGAGCCAGGCGTCCCGTCCCAGAGGGAGAGCGTGCTCAGAGGGGGACCGCTTCGGCCCTTGGCCACGGAGAGCCTGGACCAATAATGTGAGTGCGGCCACAGCCCCCGCCCGCCTCCCGGGTCTCAGTGCCCCCAGAGGGACCCCTCGGCCCCCACCCACCGAGCATGAGCCCGAGCTGCAGACTGAGACCGAGGGCCAGACGCAGCCGCGTCCCCCACACGCCGCGGGGCCCTGTCCTTCTGCCCCTCGGCCCACGTGGGTCCCCTGCGGCCAGCACTGTCCATGCTGATGCCGGACATTTAAAATAATCAGTGGCCTGGTGCTTAGGAAGCAAATGACTGCGAGCCCCCTTTTAAGCAGACGAGGGGTCGACGTTAATAAACATGTTTCTGACCTCACTGCACCTCAGACGGAAGTCGAGCTTGCTCTGCCCCCGCCGCCCCCCACTTTCTCTGTCTTTCTCGTCATATCCACTTCGGTTAGTCTGGCGCTGAGTCTTCTTTGCTTGGTCAAGGTCATCTGACGAACTGAATTTTGAGAAAGCAGAGGCAGCTTTCACCTGGAAAGTGCGACTCCCTTTTCCACGTTGGAATGGAACTCGGGGCGTCGCGGGCTGTGCAGCAGGAGGGGGACAGCCGTGAGAACAAGCGCAGCCCCTCAAAGTCTGGCGGCCACATCCACGGACAGTAGACGATCCAGGGCCCTTGACGGGAGCGTCGCCATTGGAGCGAAGCGAAGGGAGATGGGCCTTTCGGGAGGAGCGGCCCTGCTCGCCCCGCCGGGCTGGTTTAGCGTCGCATTTTGTGACGGCGGCCCTTTCTTAGAGACGGACGAAGGCCGTTAGAAGGTTCGCAGATGGCTCCTCCGCCGTTGCTCACGGGGCCACAGAGCGCACCTTGACTGGTCCGGTGTGGCGAGGGCTAGGCCACCGGCCCCTCGGCCTCTGATTCCGCTGCGAGACGCTACCCGACGCCCCCCCCAGGGGATCCCCTGCGGCCAGCACTGTCCACGGGAGCCGGGCCGCGGGCAGCCGGCCGCGTTTGTGAGGCTGACAGACGCGTGTGCGCTCAGACCTTGGCTCACGCATCGGGTTCAGCCAGACAAACACACGGCAATCCACGTGGGACTCTCGGCCCCGTGGGCCAGTGGCCGGGTGTTCTTTCTCTTTCTCATCCCACCTCCCCCCAAGGAAGGTAACACTGAGGCTCTCAATGATTTACCCAGATCACCTCTTTATGAATCGCACAGTAGGTGACCCGAGCGCCCCACGCCTGGGCGTCCGTTGTGTGCTAGGTAGAGTCACGGCCGCCTCATCGAAGACAAGTCCAGTGACGGAGACGTGCTAACCGGTGTGACGCTGTTAATAAGAATCGTGAGATGAAGCGAGTGCGCTGCTCGCAGGTCGGGGAGCCCCCCTCACCCCGTTACCGGCTTCGGCTGCGCTAAATTATGACTTTCGTCGCCGCCAGCCTCACCGGCGTGCATCTCTGAAGGGCAGATGACCCAAATGAATGCAAATCGAATTAGGTTTCCTCTCAGAGACTTTAATACCATAAATGAGCAAGAGCATTCATCACAAATAACTAGGGATTGTATACCAAAGTGCTTGAAGAAAATCAATATACTTTCAGCTGCTCTCGGCCTATAAATGTAAATGAGAACAGATATAAAGCTGATATGCACTAAAGAAGGTTATTGAGGGAGCAACACATAACACTAGGAAATCAATTGAATAAACTTGAAAAATGATTCAGATAGAGTAGATATGAACATAGAAAATCAATCATATAATTTAAAGAATAAACAGCTTGAACCTCGCAAATCTCCCGTATGGTTTTGGAGTGTAGGATTTTTAATTTAGCATTGATGTAATGCCAAGCTATGAGGACCTGCAGATGGCGGTGGCTCGGAGGAAAATCAATTCATTCTTGTTCTATGGTCTTAAGGGGTGTTTGATATTTACAGCAGGGCAGCATGGATCCTTGTATAAATTTACATTTTAAGAGATAAAGGGCCTCTGTATTTTGTCTTGTTATTGTTAATAGAAACTGTCTACTTTTATTCTGTCCACTTTCTGGGGAAGCCTGGCTGTCTTTGTGTTCGTGCGTGTCACAGGCAATTTTCCGGGCTTTATTTTCCCGATACACAAAGTTTTGCTTTGTGTTCTTTTTGCTCTCTCCTGCAAGGCAATCGAGGTGGCATAATTGCATCAGTGCTACAGAAATATAGGCTGCAATTTGGGGGGAGAAAACAATTCCAGACAAGTTCATTTATACGTGGCGTGGAGGTTCCGGGGTTAAGGAAACGTGACAGGGAACAAGCACATGTGTTCGGAAACCGAGAGACTCTCATCGCGCTCATAAGCAGTTGTTTGCCTTTTTGCTTCGAACTCGGGGATTCGTCATTAAGAAAAACTGAAAAATTAAATTCACCGGTGATCCCACAGATGCCGCGGCGGGGACACGCCTCCCAAACTTCAGATGGTCCACCTGTGATCCATGGCCGGCCGGCGTCATCGAGCACGTGTGTCATCAGGATGGTCGCGGCCACTTATTCGCCTAATGGAAATGGATGTCGCTGCGTTAGACGTGTCTCTCTCTCTCCCTCTCTGTTCCTTTCACCAGCCTCCGTGTCCGGGGGGAGAGACCAGGCCCTTCTTTGCTCCAAAGGTGCTGTGGGAACCTCAAAAGGTGGCTGTGGCCACTTCTTGAATTCCGCTTAGTGAAAATGTTCAATTTGATTTTTTTCCTGTATGAAAGTAGACACCATTGCAGGTTTTCTTCTCGTGAACTTATCGGCCTAGATGCTGTTACTATTCGTAGTATGTTAAACCTGATGGGAGCAGAAGCGTGAGGCTTGGGGCCCACCATGAAGGCGTCTTTTTGGTGAGTACACGCGGAGTAGACGTCACGCGCTTTAGTAAGAAGGCAGAAGATGCTTCGAATGCTCGTTACACACCCGCAGGCACACAAAGGCGCATGTCCATGTCTGTGAGTGGCTACGAATGTAAATGGGAACATCGATGCAGATCTGGATGTAAATAGGGAGATGGATACACACCCCGATGCGGATTTCAGCCTAACCCCTCCCACGGTGACACAGCAATGCCATGTTGTTGGGAAGGAGTTAGTTCCTTTAAATATGGAGGTTGTTTTTCCGTCTGTGATTTTAAAAGCAAATGCACAAAGCTTCCTGCTTCCGGGCGATGGAGCGGACGCCTGCAGCTCATCACTCTGGACAGTGCATGTGAAACACCTGAGGGCCGCCGAAGGGTGGCGAGAAGGAGACAGGCCGTCCGGGGGTCTGAGGCCGGGGAGGCCCAGGTGGGGGGTCCCCGGCTTTTCCTTCTGCCTCGAAAGATCCCAGACACGGAGCCGAAAGGTCGGCGACACGTGCTAACGGGAGAACAGCCCCAAGAGGAGCCTGCGGTCTCCGGCCAAAGGACCCGCAGAGAGGCGGCCTAGCGGGACGGACAGCTTTGAATCGGTGATGGCTCTGCTCCAGCAGACACCGGAAAACAGCCCGGGCTTCCCCGCCACCGTAATGAGCACTCCACTCTCCCCTGGGCTGGTGTCGGGGGTGGGGCGGGGGGCCCAGGGGAGGGTCAGGCTTCTCACCACTGTCCGGGATGATGGGCACACACCCTCCCACCCGTCAGCAGAGGCCTGCAGGAGCACGAACTCAGACCCATGCCCAGCAGTAGTGAGGAGTCACTGGATCTCCCACTGGATCGGCGTGGAAGGAAATCTTCAAAACAGAACATTTCAGTAAGATCCAGCATCTCATACCCTAATACCCATTATGCCCAGAAAAACCAAGGGACATTTTAGAACAGAAAATATGACATAAGTGCTCAGTGGATAAGCTCAACAAAAGAGGGTCTCCCTCCACATTGGATCAGGACCTCAGTCCGAAGCTGAGGATTCAGCGAGTCCACGGACGCAATGAGCCTAACCAGGCGCCTGACACGTCGTCAGCGCTGGAAAAAACCTGTACGAATTCTGTAGCCGTGTTAGCCTGCGGGACGCCGGTCACCACGCACGCGGGACCCCTACTCGTCATCATGCTGGGCCTGTGCAGCGTCCTCGTTCCCACAGATCGAGGGGCGACTGTCTCCTGCGAGACCCAACTCGACCACGCAGCAAAAGTCAGGAGGCTTTTTAGTGAGTAGGTAATTGTGTTAAAAAGAAAACTCTGCTCAGAAAAAAGTGTGCTTGTTATTTAATTATTAGAAATCTATCACAATAGTAACAAAGCACGTAAAAAGTGATGTCACAGTTGTCACCGCGATGCGCGATGCGAGTCACTCGCGTCCTTCTTCACTCGTAGCATTGTCCGTGACTGTCTTACTTTTCCACATGAGCGTATTGTTACCAAATCTACGGTTTACTCATTTAAAAAGTGTGCAAATAATTGACACAAATTCAGAGTTTTCTAATCAGTGTCCAGGTGGGGAGGGTGTTGTCCCTGCCACCTGGCGGGATGCAGACCCACTGGGAGCCGTGTCCTGGGGCCCACGTGCCCTCTTTCCCACCTCCAGACCACGAGGAGAGCTGAGGGACAGCCACACACCGCTCAGAGCAGCCAGGCCCTGAAGCTCCTGAGGTCACTGTCCCAAGCTGCCATCTGAAGCCCGGCGGCATGAGCTGGGTACTGGCTTCTCCATCAGTACGGAACGCATGGTGTTAACAATGTTTACGAAAACATGAAAGGAAATTTGAAATAAAATATTTAGAAAGAGCATAGGTGCTCAATAGACTTGTGCAACTATGGATTTAAAAATGCGTGTCGATATTTGAGATAGAAGTTAAGAGGGAGTTAGGGGAGTTCATTTTGGTTTCGTATTTTTTCTTTGTTCTTGCCGGTTTTATTCCCTTAAAGAATTTTAGGGTTCTATGTGACGTGGGCATTTCTTCTATACTTCCTCAGAATGAAAGCTGTCTCTTTAAATTCACTCAGGGGGGAACTCACCTCCCCAACAGACCTCTCGGAGTTTTTATGTTTAAAATTAAGAATTGTTTGTATGGAGTTAATTTAATTTTGCGAGCAGTGCTATTATTACCAATCTTGAAAGAAAATCGTGACTTCGTGATTTCTGCAGACGCATCCACACGGCCTGGATGGAGGCATGACCGGAAGTCTGTTTTTTCTTAAACGTACAATGCAATTATTATTTAAAGATCGGAAACCTCAAGTGTCGTCTTGCTTTGAACTACTATCTCGAGTTCCAGTGTCCTTTCCTTTTACGTCGCATATACGTGTGTGTGTGTGTGTGTGTGTGTGCGCAGAAAAGCACACGCTTGTGTGTGCATGGACACACGTATTTGTGTGATGAGATTTGAATCGATTCCGGATTTTCATGATGCAATTTATGTCGTGAACGCATACTATGTTCTGGGATGATTTACCTTTCTTTTGAACGTATTTTCATGTCATATTACTTATGTTTCTAAATCTACTAATGAAAAAAAAAAGTGATTGTGTTCGATTTTCAGGGACGTGCACAAAATCACTCCGTCCAAGGGACAAGACTAATAGAAACGCGAATCTTTTCTTGTGATGGAAATATCATGGGCTTCTATACAGATAGAGGGGAAAACCTCAGTCATATAACGTTTAAATGCTTTTGAAGCTATAAAAAACAGATGTGATATTCACGGAACACGCGCTGCAAGTATCTCGTGTGCCAGGAGTTACGCTGAGTTCTGAGAAAGTGACAACAAATAAATGTAAAAACACACACGACGACCTGTAGGACTCCTTGGCCCTTCATCACACAAGCAAGGAGCGAAGACAGGTATGACCTAGGTGAGCGGAGGCAGCGTCTGCCACGTCAGCGGAGGCGTCTGCTGAAAGGTGAAGGGCTGGACGGGGGGCGTCGGGCAGATGGAGCAGGGGGGGCGAAGGCGGGGAGCCTCCCCGTCTGCGTGCCGTTCTCAGCATTCGCTAAGTCGTAAGCTGGAGAGGGACCGTGGGGTGAGGCTGGCCGCCAGAGGCCCCAGGCCAGAGCGGGGAGAACAGGGCCCTGCGGCCGGGAAGATGCGGTTTGAGGCTTCGCATAATCGCCGACCTTCCGGGACCCGGTATCTGCGCTCTGCTGAGGGAGCGGGTGATGGGATTTACCCACAGGGCACGCATCGTGCACCTTTGCAGCGACTGTGAATATTGGTGATTATAGGGATCTGGTGGTCGAACTAAGAAATCCAGACCTTCATCCTCCAGGTGGTGAAAACCCTAAGAATCTAAGCGTCAGGAAGCGGCGTGCTCCAGTTCACATGCTGGCAGAGGTCGGCGGCATCCTGCAGGGGACAGAGGCTGGAGGCCAGCGAGGCCCTCAGCAGGCGGTACCCACGTGACCCTGCGTTTTCCAGCCAGGGGTCGGCGCAGCAACGAAACTGAAATTTTTGAATGCCTACGGCATGCCAGGAACCATGCCGAGATTTCCACTTCGGCCGTACCTGGCATTTCCCAAAAGGTCCCACCGTGGACCAAGGCTTTCTAAATGTCAGAACAGGACACGTCCCGTAGAGATGAGTCACTAATTTACTCTTTTACTTAAAGTTAGAACGAACTTTTAGAAACACTGACAACGATGTGTACGTAAAATATATATCTTTGTCTACATTTATTATGAAAGAATGTAGCCTTTTTACCACATCTATTAACACTGACACATAAAATGGTGTAGGTTGAAGGTGTACGATGTGGCGATTTGATATCCGTGTGCATTGTGACATGGCTACCACCATGAAGCTAACACATCTGCCATCTCCAGTAGTCACGCGTGTGTGCGAGCGTGTGCATGGGTGTGTCTAGGAAGGGTATAGACTTGGAAATGAATAAAAGAGGTATTTGCCTTTCGATAGACATATTACTCTAGCCTACGTCCTATTCTGTTTTTAAATATAGTCTGTTCTGTCTCTCTCTGTCCTGTCCCTGTCACACACACACACACACACACACACGTGCGCGCGCGCTCGCACGCACGCACAGAATCACAAACCATCCTGGGTGCACCCATTGGGCACATCTTTGCAAACTTAATCGTAACGATACTAATCTATTTATGTGAGAGTAGGAAAAAGAATAAACGTTACAACGGATTAGAATTTCTGCTCTCTCGGTATGTTTAACTGGGAACCAAATTAGTGAAAATCAGTCGGAGCAAATTCAGTATCTCAGAGGATTTGCAAGTCTTTCTGTAAAAAGGGTGCTGAGACCTCGCTGGGAACAAACAGGACAGGGAGCTCGGGTGTGCGGACGATAGATTTATTACGACCTCTTATTTAGAACAGGTCGGAAGGAGGAAGGCGCTTCTCGTGCGCCTCCTGAATCCTGGGCGCTGTACCTGTGTCCACATCCTCCACCTGAATGTTAGAAACGTCAGTCTTCATGAGCCCTGACGAGGCAGCTATTATCATCCTGTTTTGCCGTTAAGAAAGGACTCTCAGAAGAAGGAGGACCCACAGCCTGTGACCCCAGGGCTGGCACTCGCATCCAGGCCTCTAAACCCCCAGCTGCCTCGAGAAGATGCCGTGAGCCCCGCGCGGGGCGGGGGCGGAGCGGGCAGTTAAGAACCCGGGGACCCGGTTCCGGCGCAGCAGGACTTAAACCCATTTCCAAGCTCTAATACCTCGCCGTTGTCATTAATTCTCTCAAAGACTCATTTTCTTCATGTTTAAAATGTAAAGAACAGAGATTTTTTTGTAAGGATTAAATCCACGCGCACGCAGCCAAGGAGGGCGGCGAGCCGCGGAGGAGGCGCCGTTACCGCGATCAACCGCGATCAACCGCGGCCGCTCCGGCGCCGCGCGTCTTACGCGTCCCGCGTTCTCGTGCCTGTTCTCCTCCAGCGGCGTCAGCTGCGTGTCACAGCGCGGCCTTTGGGGTCCCCGACTCAGTCCCGGTTCCCATGGACGAGTGTCCAAGAGGCTTCCGTGGGCCCAAGAACCTAGTAAAAAAAAAAAAGTGCGCGCTGCCCTGCGGCTTTGTGACATGCGAGTGAACTCAGCTTTATTTCTAGTCGAGGCGTCTGGGTCGCATGTCCACACAGGCTTTGCCTCCGGCGTGCACGCGGGCGACGCCGGGTCCGCCTCAGAGGCGGGGGAAGCGCCAGCCAGGGACGCGCGGGAACGAGCGCGCGGCCACCGCGGCGGCCCCAGCGGAAGTTCTCAGCCGGTTTCTTCTTCTTCAGTGACAAGTGCAGACCTGCGTTTCGCATAGACGATTAGAACTTTACACCGGCACCGATGCCCGACTTTCCACGCAGCCCCATTTGTGAGCCGGGTCACCCCACACTTTGCATTCTGGCCCTAAGTTTGGGGTCAGGTCTTCAGCAGGAGCGCGCGCTGTCCTTGGGGACCCGGCGAGCAGCCTGCCGCTGTCCCCTCGGAGAGCCAGCCTTCCTCGCACGTGGTCAGTTTCCCTACTGGCCCTGCTCCAACGTCTGGCGTCGCTCGTTTTAACAAGTTTTACCTAACAGCCGAGTTAACAGTAAGGTAAGTTCTGCACGAGAAGCAGGAGCCGGTGAAGCCCGGCGCACCTGCCGACGGAGCATGCGCAGTGGCAGCTGCCTCTGCCCGCCTTCCCGTGCCTCCTCGTGGCCCAGGGGCAGTGAGAGTCCCTCGCGGCTTCAGCTTCCCCACGGAAGAGGCCGGCAAAGGCAGAAGAGGCCAGCAAAGGCCTCCCGGAGAGGCGCGTGGGGCGGAGGCGTAGATGGCACGTGAATCAGGACGGGGCGAAGGGAAGTAGCTGAGACCTCAGTCCCTGGGGGGGACGGGGGTGGCAAGTAGGTCCGTATGACTGGAGCATTTGGGGAAAGCAAGTAGGACAGGATGGGGAGCCGGGGGACAGGCAGCGACCACAGCGCAGAAGGGTCACAAGCTGCGCGAAGAAACAGGGCCTCTAGCACGGCTTGGCTTCGGCAGGACCTCGGTGCACCCGCTCCAGAAACGTCACCGGGGCAGTGGTCCTCGACGCCCCCTCGCGCTTAGACTCACCTTCCGCCTTTTAATAAACGCGTTCTTGGTGGTTCTAATACTTCGCTTGGGGCCGAGGTGTTCTGGATATGAAGAATGGGTTCTGTTTCGTGAGACTCGTTAATTTATGTCAACCTTGGAAGAAGTAACTCATAAAATGGTTTAAGAGATTTGTCAGAAAATATTCATGTCATTTCATTTGATGAATTCAGCATACTCTCTAGCTACCTGCTCTAGCAAGCAGCATTTAAAGGCGAGTGTTAATTGTTTGGCTTAAAGGTGTAATTTATTTTTCACTGCTGAATTAGCGAGACTTAGGCATATTATGCCCGCTTCGGTAACAAGAGCGGATTAGTGAAGCTTTAGCACATGATTCTGAGAGGTTTGTGTTTGAAATTGAATGTGAACAGCACGAGTGAGCCAACCTGTAACAAAGACAGTTGTCATCACATAAATTAAGCATCTGTTTTGCGCTTTGCTGAAATTACTGAGTTTTATTCATAAAATATTTATACACCATACTCATAGCTGTTACTGCTTGCTGCCAACGGAATGAATTTTCTATCTCGAGAACACAAACGTTCCCAACTTGTTAAGCTTAACCCTCAATGCCCATGTGTTCTGCTTTTTTTCGAATGGTTCATGAATATGAAGCAAATGGTTTTCGTGTGTTCTGGTTGTGATTTAAGGATCCATGTGACTATACGTGGAAAAGCAGATAAATTTAAAAGCATATTTATTAAGTTTCGGTAGACATATTAGAGCAAGGGTTACCTGTGAAATCTGGAGTCTATTTTAATGACTTCCCGAGGGTTCATGACCCTCTGAAAACTGTGTTCCCAGTTGTGTCTTATAAAGGCGTAAGCGTATTTCTAAAATTCTAGGGGGCTAAATCTATAAGAATTCTTTCAAATTCTCAAAGAGTTCTCTGATTTAAAAAAACAAAACAAAGAATGTGGTTAGAACCACTTAGCTCTCTGGTTAGAAAGCGCAAAACGCTGAGACACGGAGATGACTTTGTAGGAATGACCCAGCGATCCCAGCGCAGTGTGTGTCCTGTGTCCTGCCTTCAGCTCCGACGCCGAGCTCCGCGTGAGGCTCCACGACTCGGCCACTGCTACGCGCCCGGCCGGGAGGCAGCGCCAGCACGTGCCCACCGGGCTCTGGCCGCAAGTGCTCGCCTCGTGAGGTCAGAGTGGCAAACCCAGGCTGATCCTGAACGTCCCTGGGCTCGGGGAGGGGAGGGCAGCGGCCAGACCACAGCGCTCGGGTCGGAACGGGCCGGATCCACCTCTGAGACGTGTGGGTGACCGCAAAAGGGAACCGAAAGCGCCGCGCAGTATAATCCCTGCGCGCGACGGCGAGGAGACACCGGCTCTGCTTTTACGTCGTTTTCCGTGTTTGAAGCCGAGAGGAGAGAGATCCAGGTACCGCGCAGGGAGTCACTGAGGAGGGCAGGTGAGCTTGGGAGGACGTTTTCGGTTTTTACTCTGAGTTTGGGACTTGACAACAAACGGGTTCCGTGTCCCTGCTGTGACCTAAAACGCAAACGAGGAAAGAAAACCCGAGGCAGGCGGTGGCCCGGAGGAGGCGCAGGGGGTCCGAGCCTGCGGACCCGTCCTGGGAAACGACCCGAAACTGACTGTCCTACGTTGGGTAATGTCAAAATGTGAGCACCTAATAGGACAAGGCACTCCTGCTTGATTTTAAGCTTAGAGATCATTCATTTCATCTCGCAAACGCACCCACATTCTGGTAAGCGGGCCGGCAACGAACCGGAACAGTGAGGGGATGGCCGTGCTCTGCGTGGGAGGTCAGATGCCCTCCTCCCGGGCCAGCCAGAGGGCGAGGTCTCTAGACACCGAAATTAACTCCTAGCAAGACACATCTGTCCCCCAAGAAAGGATGGACACCCCATCCCTCTCCTCTGTCTGGAATTGTCCGCTCATCTCTTTGGTCCCAGTTTAAACCATCTCTGTGACGCTGTTCTTGTTTCTCCCAAGCGAACCGCTCCTTTAGCGTTTTCCACAGCACAGCGCGGACGTTTCTCATCTGCATCTGTTCACGACATCTCTCTCCCTCCCTCCTTCTCTCCCTCCCTCCCTCCCTCCCTCTCTCTCTCTCCCTCTATCTCCTTAACGATGAGCTCTTGAAAATTATAAGTGGGACATTTTTCGTCATCTCATGATATTATTTGTCTTATCCCTTAAAAGGAGTTCAATAGCACACGAGTAGATAATTACAAGTTTTGTGTCTTTGCGTAATATGAAATTTAGCAAGGTAAATAAAGCTAATTACCCACCATTACAGAGAGCAATAGTTCACTTTCAAGAGTTAAATGGAAAATCAAATCCACCTGAAAAGGAACGCGTCGGCTTCATATCCTCTACTCTGACCTCGCTGGACACATCGATAGACCCACAGGAAACATTTCGTTCTTCTCAGTGGACTCTGGTCGGCCATCGGAGGGCAGAGTCCGGAACGAGGACCTTGGCGTTGCCCACGAGAACCGCTCACTGCTCTCCCATGGCCTTTTGGGCACTTCCGGTCCCCAAGACAGATGTGATTCTCTTTGCAAAGTAACGTGCTGACATTCTGGTGGCAACCTCGGCTTCGTGTGCATCCTAATCACTGCCAGTTCTCAGAATCTAACAGATGAAGGCTGAACACTAACCAAAGTGCACCCTTAGGTCTTCGTGTTGGGAAGACGTCAGTTCCAGCTGTGTCCCCTCACCCACCGAGCTCCCTACAACATCTCAGAGGCCACTGGCTCCCTAGACACGCTCACTTGTGGCCCAGACCATCTCCCGGATGCTGAGCTGTTATTTGCTGTTCTGTTCATTTCGGTTTCCACGTGGGGAAACACACAAAATGTTTAACAGTACGGGGACACGTGCCGGTCCCAGCGGCAGAGCCGCTCACGGTGACCCCCACTGGGTGGGTTTTACCTGCTTTTCCACGAGCGATTTCTCAGAGTGCGGGGGCGGGGGGGGGAGCGGGGCGAGGGAGGAGAGAACGTTTCATTGCTTAAAAACTTTAAAAAGATCTTTGCTTCAGAATATCCTGCGATTTCATTTATAGCTCTATTTCCCTCTGCCAATTTCTATGTTAAAATATAAACTTGAACTAGATGTGAAAACGAGTATAAATTCAGAAGACAAAGTGATACGAATGGCTGAGTGACTAGGGAGGTGTTATGGCGTTTTCACTGTTTTATTTTTTCTTTAAGGACAGTCAGGGACTCTGTTATTTTAAGCAGAAAAGATGGAAGTGTCGCCTAATGATTCTGGCATCAGTCTCCAGAGTGAGACTGCAAAGCATTTCAATTCTGATTTTAGTACCAAACGTGGGAACTTGGTAAGTTACGCCATCTTTCTAACCCTCAATTTATTCATCCCGATGATGGGACTATTATCTCATAGAGCAGCTGTGAATGAAAACGTGACTTTTACAGGATCTGGAGAGACGCCTTGGAGATACTTTTTAATGAATGGCACAACACAGGCAAGCTTCACGAGACATACACACACAACCCCACTCACACATATATGTGCCGGAATCGGACTTACCCTGATTCTTGTAGAAAACATCTTTTTAAAAATGTAAGATTAACATCAAGCCACCCATGCCCTAAGCACGCCTCCCATCACCTTCCTGCACGTCTGTGCGTCAGGCTCTGGTGTGGGCCTGGCCAGGGGACAAAGAGGAAGAGCGAAGGCCCAGTGTGGCCGAGACAGCCCAGCCAGGCCAGGTGCAGCGACAGCGCCTACAGTGTGGGCATCGGCTGGGGGAGGATGTGTGCGGGCTTTGGGGGTGTGGGCACTCATTTACCCCTCATCCGGTAGACTGCAAATTGCATTTGATTCTTCAAATGCCAGGGCTAATTCTGGCGATTTCCAGCTCCCACTAGTGGCCAAGTCGACGGTATCCTAGTGGCTCCCTTGCTGACTACTATAAACTCTGGGGGAAATATTTAAAAATCGATTATTTAAAGGTGCTTAAGAGTTACCCCAAACAGTAGAAACTGAAGAGAACTTTTCACTAAAAGAACAGAACTACGGAAAACAGATTCACATGTTATTGTCTTTTCCCAAAAGGCACTTCCGAGCTTTTCTGTGTCGTGCGGGGCAGAGCTCGAGCATCAGCACTTCACAGTTTGGGAATCAGAGTTTGGGGTTGGGGGGAGCCAGAGCTGCTGAAATCGAGGTGAAGGACCCCAGAAAGGAGAGAGAGAGATCGGCCCCTAAAACTGAGAGCAAAGAGAACAGGCGAACACTGACAAGTGAGAAAACCCAGAGCCTAATGACCCTGGGGCAGTATCAAGCAGACAGACATAAAAGCCACTCGAGTCCCAGAAGGAAAATCGAGGGACAAGAAGAGAGTGGGGTAGAAAAAATATACATGTTTTTTAAAAATATTGGCAAAATATTTTCAAATTTGACCCAAAATATCCACCCATGAATCCAATAAACCCCCAAAACGAGAAATGGGGAATAAAATCCATACTTAGGTATGTCATGGCAAAACTGCTGAAAACTTGTAATAAAAGGAAAATCTTATAAATGGGCAGAGGAAAAAAGACATTTTACATACAAAAGAACAAAGATGTTTCTTATACACAATTCAAACCAGAAGACAATAGAGAAACTGCTTTCAAATTCTGAAGAAAGAAAAAACATTGCCAACCTAGAATATAATATCTAGTAAATATGTCTTTCAAAACTTAAAACAGAGATATTTTCATATAGGCAAAACTTTAAGAATTTGATTCCAGCCATCTCGAATATAAAAAGCACTAAAAAAATTCCTCCAGCAGAAGCAAAGCAATGTCATGGTGAAACAGGAAGCCATAGGAATGAATGCAGATCACTGGACGTGTCAGCACGCGGGTGAATTCACAGGAACATATTCTCAGGTCTTCTGGCTTTCTAAAGGTTAGTTGAAGTGAAATGATTGTCCAAAGCAAATTTAAAAAACAAAACAAAACACGAAAACGACATAATCTGTGGCTTATAAAAAATATAAAAGTGAAAGAGATAAAAATGCTAGTACAAAAAATTGGGAGATATTATAAGATTTTCACAGCAAACCTGCAGTGGCATAATGTTAATTTAGTGATGACCACGAAAGGTTAAGTTTCATCCCCAGAGCGATCACTTAAAAAAAAATAGTTAAAACCCAAGAGAAGAAACAACATTCCATTGTAAAAACTGATTATCCAAAAAAAAGGGGCAGGAAAAAAGGAACAAAGAACAAGGGAACAAAAAAATAGCATGTGAGTGAGCTTCACTCCAAACCCATCCCTGACGACAGTAAATGGTGATGGGGCCAGAGTGCTATTGAAAGGAAGAGACTGTCAGAATGGATAAAAGAGTGAGACAAACTTAAACACAAGATGCTTAATATCCAGGAGAAGAAATGGGACACGAGGTAAGTGGGTTTATTGTATGAAGATTAAAGGTGAACACGTCATGAAGATATAATAATGTAATACCGGAACTTCAAAATATTTGAGGCAGAGTAGAACTAAAAAAAAAAAGGCAAATCCTCAATCACGTTGAAGATTTTAATACCTCTCCCTTTATAATTAAAACAGGTAGACAAACAAAATCAGTAAGGATATAGAGACGTCACTGTGAACAAATCAACCTAATTGACGCGTATAGAATCCTACACACAGTGATGCTAAGGACGTTGTTTTCAAAGGCACATAGCATATTCACCGATACAGACCATTTGTGGTGCCATAAAGCGAGTCTCAATAAATTTAAAATGATTAAAGTCATACAGGGTCTGACTATAACAGAATTATATTAGAAATCAATAAGAATAAAATACTTCTAAAATCTCCAACGATTTGAAAATTAAGCCAGACACTGGTAAAGAAATCCACAGGTCCAACAGAAATTTCAGAGAATTAGAACATATTTGGAGCTATACGATAATGAAGACACAGCACATCAGAATTTGCAAGATACAGCAATAGCAGTTCTAAATATTTATATTATAAAGAATAAGTTTAAAGTCCAAGATGCAGCCCAAAGAAGCCGATAATAGAAGTGTAAATTAAATTTAAAAAGCGAAACAGGGATAATAGAGTGGAATGTAACGAAGTAGGAAAAACAGAAAAAATCATAAAGGCAAGAATTGTTTTTTTGAAAAAAAAATAGAATTGATAAAACTTTACCTAGAGTAATCAATAAAAAGGAGAATGCAAGTCACAAATATCAGGAATGAAAGAGGTGATGTCACTACATACCCTACAGATATTAAAGGGATAGTAAGGACATATAATGGAATGTTTTGTGCCAATTAATTAAAGAATTTAGATGAAATGAAAAATTCCTTGGAAAACATGACAACATTCACGTCAACTAGGACACACGATGTCCCGCCTTCAGCACGGGGCACCCAGGGCCTGCTGTGCGCGAGGTAGGCGACCGCCTCTACCCGCCGACCCGTGACGTCCAGCTCAGCGGGGCGCAAGCAGGAGCCGGGAACGGTCCCCTTACCGGCCGCGCGGTGCCCGGTGACAGCCTCGAGCCTCACACACCTAACGGAGAGCGGGAGGAGGAGACCGACTCTGAAAAGGTTTTTCTAGGAATAAGAAGAACAGTTAATAATGTAAGTGTTTCATATACTAAAGCGAAGCTCAAAAGGATTTTTCCGCCGTCGGAGGGAGGGGTTTGCGTAATGGTCCTTCGTGCCCACGCGGCGGGCTTGCGGGACGCGCGCGTGTCCCGAACCGGAGGCCCGGTCAACGCACAAATGCGGGCGCCACTCTCCGCCGCGCGCCGCCCGGGGCCTCTGCTCTGCGGGGTCCTTCCCAGTCCTGCGGCTTCCGTACCGATGGTTCGATGGTTCGTTCCCTAATCCGACCGCGAACGCCGCCCTCCCCAGCACAGCAGACGCTGGGACGGTCGCCCAGGCGAGTCACAGCTCGGCCGCGCTGGGCAGCCGCTGGCCCAGGTGTCTGCACGCGGTGGCAGGGCTTCGAAGACGCTATTGAGGCAACTCGCTCGAACGTCCGTCGTCTTGGCTGGAAGCAGCAGGCCCTGGCATCTGCCTGACTGTCCCTGGCTTCTGTGTCCCCGGGGACGCACGCTCCCAGGGACGCGGCAGGACGGCGCGGAGGCGACCTCAGCGCCTCTGCCGGTCGGGCAGCTCAGCAGCGTCCCGGGTGCCTCTCCGTGGGGCGCCGCGTCGCCCGCCGCCACAGGCAAGCGCAGTACCTGCAGGAGCCCTGCGGACGTTTAAATGGTGTCCGCAGTCAACACGCGGCCGCCGCCCAGCGACCACCGCCGTTGCGCGCGCTCTCTGTCCTATCTCCTGCACGGCCGGGGCCCCTTAGCATCGCCTTTTCTTTCAGCTCCGTGTCGTGACGTACGATCGGATCAAGGTTTTTCTCTCTAGAACGCCTCGTGCGTTCCGCGTTCAGGAATCTTAGTCTTAGGGCTTAATTCGGCAATTTTATTTGGAAAGCACATGGCCTTTGTTCGCGGCAGCCGTCTGAGTCCACTGCTGGGTGAGAAACCTGTGCTCCTGGGTGCGGCAGAGAACGTTCCAGGCCCTGGAACCAGAAGGCGCCCTGGCGTTGTGGGCAGGAGCCAAAGCCTCCCAGAGTCGGGTGGAGTTTGTGGCAGTGTCTTCCTCCGTGAGTGATCTGCGAACACTAAACTAATAAGCATCGAGTTTACTTTCTCTTTTCAAACTTTTTATGGAGACGGACAAGTGAGAAAGTAGCTGCTGTTCTGGCTGAGAATCCTCCGTTCTTAGATCCGGAAAAATGGCCACATCTGCTGATGGCAGAGAGTCGTCCTGCTAAGAAGCGACGCTCGGAGTGGGAGCGTCTGGAAGGGTCTCCCCAACCAACGAGCACGGGGCGCTCAGATGGTTTCTCCGTAAAAAGAATTCATTCCAGTCTGCTCAATTTTAAATTAAATTTTTGACGATTTTAGTGTTTTAAGACGTGGAACAGAAACCCTAAAACTAGTTTCCCTGAGTCCTTAAGGTCTATATTAGTCGTAGTTGATTCAAAAAATAAAGATACTGTGTATTTGAATCATCTTATTGAAAAATCTACGTTCTACTCCTAGCGTTAATACAGCTGTACTGAACTCTCAGTGGGAGGGTGTGTCATGAATGAGATTTCGGGTCACTCTCGAAGGCCTATGACATCGTATAACCCGTAGAAAAGAACAGCTTGAAAGAAATGTTTTCATTTGTTTCCTCATTCATTCATGTGTCGAATTATTCTTGCAGTCGACATAAGTTGTTGAATCCTGTGCTGAGGAACTCGCCACGTGTCCTGCTGTGTGGCGGTGGCCGTGTGGGCACAGGCTCTTCACCAGGACCCGGTGTGGCTGGGCCTGGCTCTGGGACTCAGGCGCCAAAGGACTAATACATTTATCACGTGATCGGATCGAAACGCTTTTCCCGGGGCGGCCACAGGACAATTGTGCAGCAAACGTTCACGTCCTCGTCCCTTCCCTTAGAGATGGGGACACCTCCTGAGTGCCGACCAGGACACCCGTCCAGGGCACCCGTCCAGGACACTCATCCGGGCCACGGGAACGGGAGCAGACGCCAGAGCAGGCCAGCGGATGTGCGTTCCCGGTCCGAGGCTCTCGCACCTGGCCACCTGCGGTGAGGAAAGCACGCTGGGGGCCACCGACAGAGGGACTCACTGAGCGGAGTGGCCGGGAGGCGACGTGGGCCGAGCTTGCCGGATGGGCAGGTGCTGAGGCTCCACACCACGAGTGACCGCGGTCGGGTCCCGGGCCGAGCCATCTGTGCTGGGAGAGGGGAACGGGCAGATGACGATCAGGGGGACAGGCACTCGTTTGGGGCCGACGGCACTGTCCTGCGCGGACCTGTCCCCACACAGCCCAGCGGGGAGGACTAGCGTGTCCCACCCAGTCTCACCGAGGCGGGGCAGAGGCAGCGGGACGCGCCCGAGGCCACACGGCGGGCCAGGCCTGCAGCCAGCGCTTTCTGGGTAGCTGAGCTGTGCCTTGAAACACTAGGTCCCGCCGTGTGTTGTCACCTTCCCTGTGAAGAATGATGGTCATTGCAGAAGGGGTTCGGACGGCTGAGGTCGGGGTGGTGCACACAGATGCAGGTGCGTGTCGTACGTGTTGTATGTAGTGTGCGCGCGCGTGTGCGTGATTTTATATTCACAGCAGTGTCTGCCTAGAAATACACAGCTTTGGTCAGCGGGCATGAAAAGGAGCAAGTCACTTCTTACTGCCCAAACCAATCACGTGCTAAGCGCATTCTGTCACCCGCCCTCCAGCTATGGGCATCGGATCGCTGCATGCCTCTGTGGACGAGTGCCTGTCCACTCCGGGACGGCGGCGTCTGTGTGTGACGCCCCGTTAGGTATGTGGACGACGGCACGAGCACGTCCCTGCCCAAGGAATGCGTGAATGTCCCTGAGTCCGGGCTCCTTGTGTTCGCGGCCACAGCTGTTTCCAAGTACCCAAAACGCAGCCCGCGCTCAGACGGCTGCTGCAAACCGACGCGCGCTTATTCCAGCTGCTGCTTCTGGGTACCTGTACTGGTCGTGCTTTGAACCCTCCGTGGGGTTGCCTGGTGCTGCCTTGCGCCTGACTCCCGCGGCCACAGCCCGAGCAGGGCGGCCTCGTCGCCCTGGCTCTGGCAGCCCGGCCCGGCGCCGCCCTGCACAGCCCGCCTCTCCTGTGCTATTTGTCGTGCTTGATCCAGTGTGAGTTAACAGCGGCCCTGCAAGGCTGTGCATCGAACCAGGAAGGGATGAATAACTTCCATCAGACATTCCTATATTTTATGTCAAGGCTCTGCCACATCGTCTGCGGGAAAATCCATTTAACGAACGCAGCCCTCAGAAGCGAGACGAGTGTCAGGAGGGCAGCCGGACAGACACCTGGCGCTGGGCCGCGGCCGAGGACGTGGCGGGTGTGCAGACGGCCGCGGGGCAGACAGACGGGGCGCCACGCGCCTCCCGTCCGTTACGGGGTAATGGCGAAGGTTTGCTGTGGTGAGCACCATGCTACGATTGCATTTGCTCCCGATGGAGTCGCCTCGGCGTCCAGCCCTCACCCCCACTCCCTGTGACGCTCCGTGTCCCCCGATCCCGCAGACCCTCCGCGTTTAGCACGCCCAGAGCGCGGGGGCCCAGAGGGGCCTCACGTCCAGACGGTCCACGTGGCAAAGAGCCTGGGCCTCCGTCCGCTTTGCGCTTTGCTGCCATGATTCGCGACCCCCCTCCTGGCCCTTCTTAATTTTTAATTACCATTGTCTCTTCACCTCTGTCTTACCCGTGACACCTTCAATTTAAACAGTATCAGAGAGGTTGATGAGCACGGTTTTCTTTTCAGCTTAACTGACTGCAGCTCCTTGAGCTGTTAATTATGCAGAGAGGTTTGCATGGCTGAGGCTGGTAATTTGAATACACTCTGATGTCAGCTCTGTGTCTGGGCCACGGGGCTTATAAAAGGATTATGATGATGTATATATGGTCCATGGCTAAGTAGGCTAATGAAAGGGCCTCATTTAATCAAACACAATTAATTAAATTAACTTATGATATTAACCCATCTTTCCGTGCATGTATAATTTATATTAATTGATTTGCTGCATTCAAATGGACCAATCAGGTGGGTCGCCGACAGCCTAAGGAAGAAGGAGGTGTCATTAGCATTACTTTGATGCAAACCGTAATTGATGGGTCAGTGTGTTTTAGGGATGTAGCAAAAGCTTTGCTAATTGTCATAAGAAGTTGAAATTGATTGTGTCTGCATTAGTACATAAATTTAAATTGATTAATGTTTTGTTCTAAAATGAATGTCCATCCTGGATGGGTGATACAATGCTTTATTTATTGGATTCATTAATGCAGTCTAAGGAAAAATAGTGTTGAAGTTAGGTAGCTGATTGGAGGTCGTTAAGAAGGAGCTCAAAGGGCCCCCCGCAGAACCAGCAGCACCCCCACACCGGGCCGGCTCCCACAGGCATTTGACCGCAAAAGCCTCCAGCGAGACTGTCCAGGCCCGGCATTTAATTAAAGCTCTTTTGCCGACAATGGAAGCGGGCAGCGCTCTGAATGTGGTGCACGGTGTGGGGTGCTGAGGGGTGGAACCTTCTAGAAACAGCCTCGCTTCCCAGCTGAGGCTCCGGTGTTAATCGTCATCACAGTTTACTCCAACCTCCTCCACAAAGAGAGAGGGGTGTCCTCAAACTTGCTCGAGTGGCAATTTACACTGTACGGCCGACTGACAGAGACCATGAGATCTCAAGTCACAGACGCTTCGTTAGAGCGGGGACCGGCCGCCCAGGCTGTGTTTTTCATAGACACTCCGACATGCCGATTATTATCCTGAAGATTCTCTGGTTAATCTGATTTGGATCCTCTGCGGGCTTGTGTTTTCAGAACTGACGCTTAATTTGGCTAACTTCCCTAAACTGGCCTCGGATATTTTAAAGGCTCGGTGCTAGGACCATCCACATTAATCATACAATCCCCAATTCTGGTTATTACTAAAAGCACCAATGCCCCGAGGGCGGAGGAATGAGTATCTTCAAGACTAAGAGACCTCCTGAAAGACCAGCTTCATTCATTTATAACTCCCTTTTTCTCTTACCAAGGAAAGCTTAACATCTGCTTCTTATAAACTGATTTAAATAGAAAATGTGGAATGCATCCTTTTACCAAATGGCTCCTTTTTTTATTGATGGAATAAAGCAGTTTGGCTCTCCTGTCGCTCCTACGATGCATTCGAGCTCTCAGAAATGGGACGTCGCCATTTGTACAAGAGAATGTTTTGAACTTCGCACGCCAGAGAGAAGCCTCGGCATCTCTCCGCTGCCTCGTGGAAGTGTACGGAGCATTATTTACAGACAGCGTCTTGAGTCTACAGCAGCCGAATTATATTCAGATATCACTCCATGTGGTGGTGCTATCGAGTAATGAACAATAATTGGTTCTCTGAAAGTAACTTCTCCTCAACTTCGGTGATTGTAGTGATGCCGGGTTTCTATTGTCAGATTTTAAGGACGGCAATTTCAAACGAAGTCATATTACTGTGAGACGGAGTGATGATGCGTGTGCCGTGCGGGGAAATGAAGTTCTTATTACTTGTTTAAATTATGTTTAGTGCTCTTGCTTTATACATCTGAGATTTATACATGCCTCGAATCCGCGAGACGCATGAAATATGTTTGCGCATGTGTCAGCTGATCAGACATCCTGCAAAAAGCTAGCTAGGATTTGGAAATTCCCACGTTCTGATTTTGTCTTCAAAATGAAAATGAGAAAGAATTCGTTGCTTGTTTCATTGGAAATATGACCAACAAAATCTCCTCTATTTTTTTTAAGTGCTTTTTTTAGGGCACATGACACAGGGAGAGGGTCATCCTGTCTCCTGCGGGGTTCTTTGTCAACGGTTAATGCAACTGACGCCCAGCGGTGCTGGCGAGGACCGGCCGGCGGAGGGCGCAGGGCCGAGGGCCGCCCAGCGTCAGAGCTGCCTTTGGTGGCAGAACGACCCGAGGTGGCTGTCGCTTTGTGGTGTGAGCTACAAGCACTTAAAAATTTAGCTACTTTAAAAAAATTATGGCTATGTCGTTGCTCCTTCTGGCGTTACTGTAACGCAGCCGAGGAGGAAAACCCATCCCAGACACAGTCCTGGGGTTGCTGGTGGCGGCATGCAGACCGAGAGCTGGGGAATCGGTCTCCAGTTTAAACGCTCCCCGGCATTTCTCAAGGTTGAGAAGGTCACGAAGATGGTGATTTAAAATAACATAGTCTTAAATGTAGCAGCTTTGTAATTTTCTCAGAGAAAATTAACAGTGTTTGTGTATTTTTTTAAAAACAAAAACAAAAAACAAAACTCCGTTTAACTCTATGCAGAATGTGGTGGCTTTGGAATAATTATTTTGCATATCAGGTGGCAGTTCATCCCAAGGCCGTGCAGACCCGACGGGTAGCGGGCGGGGAGCGGGGATGGGGGACAGGGACGGGCTACCGGCTTCGGAGCACATCTTGCCCCTTGTCCATCGTGTCCCTTGCCTGAGACCCGCAGCCAGCGTCCGAGCCCAACGCCGCGCCTGCGCGCGCCGCCCCCTTCCTGCCTGGGAGCTGCTGGCCCAGCGGCCACTTCACTCCGGCCCCCGCCGGCACCCGCGGCTCTGCCTCGCTCCGCCCAGGCCGAAGGTCCCTGCGGCAGTAGGTGTCACTGCAGGCAGCAAGAAATGCTCCGAGGGTCCCTAAGGAAAGGGGACTCGTCCAAAGTCCAGACGCCAGGATGTCACGAAACCAGCGCAGCAGGACGGGACCGTTTCCTCCCGCGTCGTCCTGCGCGTGGGGTCCGCAGTCCCCGACCCCGGGGGATTAAAGGCGCCCTCGCCAGGGGGCTCCAGCCTGGTGTGGGCGCAGTGGGTCCCGCCTTCGCCCTGGAGCAGCCACGCTGTCCCCCGCACCCCCGGCGCCCCAGGGCGCCTGCGCCCCGAAGCCGTGACTCTAACCCGGCCTTTGTTGGGCGCTTCAGCGTGCCCACAGGGGCGCGGCTACAAGTCTCCCCAGAAACTTCTCAGAAAGAGGGAAAACTCCTCCTCTGGGGATGCGCAGCCTCGAGCGGGACACGGTGGCAAAGGCCGGGCCTGGCTTAGCGCCGCGCGCCCGGTCGTCCCTGCAAAGTGCCGGCGAGGAGCCCTGGACCGCTGCTTGACCCCGAGGCGCAGGCGACGCCCAGACAATCCCGCACGGCAAAGCCCCGCAGGTCCCCAGCCGCCCGTGGTCCTCCTGGGCAGCGGGGTCCGCCGGAGGCAGTCGGGTCTAGTCTAACGGCCTCGGGCCGTTAACTTTTAGGGTAACCTGTGCAGAAGGAACGGAATTTGGTCAGAGGTTGATTTGCCTTAGATAGAGGTGCTGCTTGTTCAAAAATAGTAAGAAATGCATAATTTGTCCTCGATCAGGCAGGTACCACTTCGAAATGGCCCACAATTCCTCATAAACGAAAACTCTGAACCTGCTGTGTATTAGACCATATCGAAACCGGTCGGAAAAGGTCTGACCCCCGCCTGACCCTCAGAGATCCCGCACCAGTTCCCAGAGGGGGCTCGCGTGCATGGGACAGGGCTGTCCCCACTGCGTCCCCACCCGCAGAGGCAAGGGCTCCCATGTCAGGGCTCCCGGCCCTTCCCAGAGTTCCCATTTCCTACACAAGCGACATACTGGAAAAGCACACGCCGGTACTTCAAACGTGTTCGAACAAATCCACTACCAGGAGAGGCTTACATGACATTGAAAAGCTCACAGTGACACGTCATTGCACCCTGCCAGAAAGTCACTGCTGCGCCTAAATCTTTCCTATGTGTCATGCCGAATTAAATATGTCGCTGCTCTTGCAAACTTGTTTTAATTGAGATGTTACTTTAAAAGTTGGGATGCTGCCACAGGCTAAGAATATAAATCCCACGTTTAATTTAGAATGCTCTGCAATATGAATCACAACTTGAATTTTAAATTTTGTCTGCTGACATTGAATCCAAGCTCAAAAGTCAAGTGATTTCTGAATTGGCACATTTGCACTATCGCTCAGACCCTCTGCTTGGCTCTGCTTTATACGCCGTGGGACCCATGGTAATCATTGTCTTATCCGCTCACCTGGTGGAGAAGGTCTCTATGTCTCAGCCATGAAGAATCATACACGAGCACAGTTAAGCTTAGTGGAAGGGTTTTATCCCCATGTGTCGATAGCAGCGGTGTGATTAATCAGTGTGGCTTAAGTGGAGAACGGGTAGTTTTTAAGTGGCCTTTTAGATTCTATTATCATCAGTATTAACCCTGTAATATTTACAATCCCAGAGTCTCAGTATAATTTTGAGTGTTTCTTTTATTCCTAGAAATTGTTTTTTTTTTCAATAACTTGCTCCAAAAAACTAAAAGGGTTATAATAAGCCCAATGGGTATTAAATAGAATTAGACCACGAGGCCTATCATCTTTCCTTTATAGTCGTTTGAGGTCTCCGGGCCACTTAACACCTCCTGGAACCCCGCGTGGCATTTGTTTCTCAGTGTGTGCAGAGCGTTAGCATCAGGAAAGAGCTCTGTCTACGTTTAAAAATAGTATTTGACTTTAAAAACTCAGAGACCTTGATGAAGCTAGAAATGCCCCACACTATCAAAAACTCAAACCAAAAGCAAACCGGCAGAAAAGGCCCTGAGGCATTCTTTTATGACTCCTGCAAAAAAAAAAAAAAGGTGATAATTTTATTGGGGAGAAAGCCGACAATACAGTACATAGTCTGAAAAATTACAGCAAAAATGTTGTCATTTGTCTACTCTAAATGCGATTTCTGCATGTTGATCGATGTTTTTCCATCTGCTATTGTAGCAGTCGCAAATATTAGTGCTAATAGGACTAATGCAGAATTTCACAATGCTGACGATCGCATCGTTCACATTACTGTGCGCTCTGTGCACACGCAGCTGCAAACACGTGGGGTTGGCACGAGAGCTTCTCAGCGGGGTTTCTAGGGTCTTTGCTGTGGACTGTGGGACTGTTTTTGTCAACTCGGGACCGCTGCATCCACTGTGCCAGTCAGACCCGCCTCTGCAGCCACCAGAACGTCATCGTGCTCCGCCCCTGCTCTCCCATGTTCGTTTTATGAAGGAGCCTTACTATGCTCAACCACGCTATTTCCTTTAAAAACGTCGTGCTAAGTGATAACGCTTTCAGCTGTTAAAACTGTGTTTGTAACCAGCGCAGCCACGCCTGGAAGCGCGATGATCAGAGTTCTCTGGTGGCTCCACGCTGCCATGTGGGGACAGAAGCCACGCCATCCTAGGTATACGTTTTGCCGTGGACGAAGGAACGGACGATCCTAAGTCTTTATTATCTGAATGTCAACATGCGAAGATTTTAAAATCCCAGATTTAGAATTGGAGGTAAATGTGTATTTATGAGCCTGTTGGAAAAAAATATAGTATTGGAATTTTCCTTCTAACGCATCAATATTTAGACATACACATGAAAAAGCACAACTTCTTAAACCGACATGGCTGGCGTGATACCCGACACGGCTCGTGTTTATTTCCCAGCACCGAGGCTGGCGAGCAGAGAAAGGGGTTCGTCCCAAGTGGAAAAATTGGTTTTCTGTGCAAATTGGCCCCAAAGGGAAGTTTTCCAGGTCCGTTTCTTGTTACTCGACATGATCCGGTCAAAATCATATTTGTCCCCGTGTCACGTTACTTGAGCGGGGCGAGCCAGGGAACAGGTGCCTGTGCATTGATCAGCCATCCCGGCGCAAGGCTCTGATTAGATGCTGGCGGTCCCGCAGAGGCTGAGGGATGACGAGCCCGGCCCGGTTATTGATGATGGCAATAACCGGGCCGCGGGCCCCGCGCAGGCCGAGCAGCGCCAGGCAGGGAGCAGAATGGATGTGTGGAGGGAAGGGACAACATGAAGAAGCATGGGGCACAGCTTCTCACCTGGCAGACTTATTAAAGTTCGCGGAGGAAGATGAACTGTTTCAATATGTTAAACACTCGAGGCTGTTAGGAGAGAGTTGCTGTCACTGGGACACCATTGTTTGGGGAGCTTTCCTCGGCTTTTTCTTTTTTTATTTCCTCCTTTTGGAAATTTGAGTCTTTCTTCCCTAGCAACGCCTCTGCCTCCCAGCTCCCCGCGCAGCCTTTGCGACGCAGAGACACGGCCGCTTGCCATGAACTTGGGGGGCTTCTAATCTGCGAAAGCTGCTCATCAATTTGGGAGGCAGCGAAGAAGTGAGGCTTATCTGTGCTGAATACCCTTTGGGGGTTAATTTACCCCACCGTTCACTGGAGCGGCCAGCCCAGCTAGACCGGCAGGTTATGGGGGGGCAGGGGGGGAGGGCGGGGCTGGCGCCCAGCCTCGGGTGCTGTGTGTGCAGTGCGAAGTGGAGGGTCACCCCCAGAATGCGCAGTCAGAACACGCGATTTAAATCACTCCCACGTAATGAATTTGGGAGCCAGGAAAGTTAAGAAAATAATGCTACATTTTGCTGCATCACAGAGAGCTCTAAATTAAGAGACAGGTGACACTCAATATAAATTTTGCTTCAGGGTTAAAACCTTCTTCCTCGGCTGAAAGGTCACAGCTTGATTCAATGTTTTTAATCCTACTACGATGTGGTGACATTCTAGGGGGCGTTTGCAAATGGGTAACGAGCCGCCCTATGCTGACGGCACTTGATTCTGGAGTCTCAATCAGTCTAACCTGCTGCGGTTGGCATCTGTGCCAGGTCCCACCCAGACGCAGAGATGGGAAGACACGCGTGGGGGGCGGTCCCAGGCGCCAGCCAGGCCCTTCGAGGACGCTCCCTGGCATCGGTGCCCGCTCCATCCCAGAACAGAGAGCAGCTGAGCACACCTGCTGACTCCGGAGCTCTCTGACTCCTGCTGACTCCGGGGCGCAGACTAAACGCCTACGAGCCGGGGGGGCTAGCCAGCTCCAGCCGGTTTCCCTCACTGAGGAATGAGGCTGATTCCCAGGTGGCGCGCGCCCCGCCCCCCATCCGGCATAAAATCCGACGTCTCGCACGTGCGTCCTCCGCATCCGCTGTGGGAGGCATCCCGCGGTCCCGCCGTGGACACGCATCCTCGCGGTCGTGTGCTGTGGGTCTTCACTGCATGTGTGTTTTGACCGAGGCGGGCAGAGCAGCGTTCTCATTCGCTATAGTACTTAGTGGGGTTCCCCGCTCCCCCTTTCTTATGAAAGTATCTGAAATGTGAACAATAACGAGAACTGTGAAGTCACTTGGCGGGACCTCGGCGCCCCGCCGAATGCAGGGATTCGGAATTCCGTTCACTGTCGCTGAGGGAGGATGGTCCGAGGAGCCCACTCCGCGCTGGCCGCAGCGCCATATAAATAAACCAATTTAAAGCCGTTTTCTGTCCTAACAAAAGTAAAACGTGTCCCTGCTCAGTGACCCCAAGAGCAGCAACTCTGTTTAAACGTGTTTATCGCCGGCATCACTTAACCGCGTGGAGACCGGGCCTACGAGGGGGTCCGCCGGCCGCGCGGAGCTGTCTAATTAAGGTGCCCGCGGGGGAGGCGGGGGATCGCGGCCATTAGCCGCAGCAATTACCGGGTGGCAGGAGAGCTGGGCCACTCAGACCGGGTGCGGGCCAGGGTGCCAACTGCCGCGGGGCCGGGAGAGCACACACTGCGGTCCGCTCAAGGAACGGCCGATGGGCAGCAGAGGCCTTGCGTCTCTCCACGAGGAAAGCACGCCGAGGACAAACCAGGGGCGACTTGGTGGATGGAAGTGTGGCTTACCTACCAGGACGTTGTCGCCGGCATGGATGAGTGGGGACTGTCGGGAGGTCCAGCTGTCCGACCCTGGGCACCACACGGCCTCCTGCTGTGTGACAGGTGTCCTTCATTCTCAGTCGAAGGAAGGATCCGGCCATCTAAGCTGCAAGTCGAAACGTCACAGTAGGCAGTGTCACCCCATTTTACAGATGAGAAAACTGGGTGTCACGCAGGCGAGTGTGCTCAAGGCACAGCCCTGAGCTTTTATCTTCTGTTTTAAAACAGACCTTGTCTAACGCTTCACGCCCTAGCATGGTTCGAGTCCAACCAAACTCTTCACTTTGGGCCTTTTCTGGTGGACTTTCTTGACATTTTGTCCTGCGTGTACTGTGACGTTGTCACTAAACCCCTGTGCGGGTCGCACGCTCTCACCAAGTGTGTCATTCAGAGTGCGGATGTTAGTGTAGGCTACAAACGCTGTCTGAGCATGGGGAGGGACACCGGAGTTGTGACACGGCCTGCCCGTGCGGCTTCCTCCCCACCCTGCTGCCATCCGTCACCGCTCGGGCCTGGACCTAGGACTTTGGTCATGACCGAACTGCTTTCAAAATCTGCGGGAGGTAACCTGGCAAACTTAAGGCCGTCTCACAAGAATTTTACAGCCAGACAGCAATGCTTTTCCCGCTTAGTTGTGACTCACCTAACTTTCTTGGGGAAAACAATGGTGGACTGCCTCTCTACAGCGATTTGTATAAAATATCATATTTTTGGACGAAGCTGACACGGCTTCGTCCGGTTGGCCATATTTACTGCTTTGTCTCAGTTCACACCCATGCAGGCACATGCATGCACACACACAATTTGTTCTTACACGTGCCTTCCCAATTCACATTTTATCTGGAGCATTTACTGCATGTTTCCTAAGAATCCCACATATTTTCATGATCAACAACTTAGTAAGACTTAAGTTTCCATCAGCGCCATTCAACTGTCACCGCACCCTTCTTACGGATGTTGCTCGTTGTTCGATGAGGACACGCTGCTCTGTCTTGGATGCTCTGACTGTTCACAGAAGTGGCTTCGGAGGCTAGAACGAAAGCCACCAGGGTCAAAGCGCGGTCCCAGCCCACGCGTGGGCCCTGGGCGTAGCAGGTGGAAGTTCCTGGAGCTGGGCGTCCAGGGGGAGCAGCCGGCCAGGGGCCTGGACATGCTGCCTGCCGCCTGGGGATTGTAAGCCGCCCACCCTGGCCAAGGAGCTGCAAACGGACTCCGCTGGCGGAAACCATCCCCAGGGGCCGTCGTTGCTGAGGAACGAAACCAGCAGGTCAGAATGCTGACCAGCTCCCAAGCAATACCTGCACCCGTGACTCTAACCAAACGTGGTGATTCAGCTCCCTGGCGGCAAAATACATCTTTTTATGTTTCCCGGTATCCACGACGTCATACCTCCATCACTTCAGTAGCTCTAACGCTTCCTCTAAGTCAACGGGATGTCATCGGATCCCTAATTAAACAGGAAACACCTGTTCTCTGCCGTGTGGCTTCTCCTGTGCTCACTGCAAAAGGGTTGCGACTCTGGTTACAACGTCAGGAATTCCGAGGTGGAAATGGTTCCTTCAAGGAGAGGAGGGGGGAGGGCAAAGGGAGATGTGAAGGAGAAAGCAGAAACCGAACCCGGATGTTTACATGGCTACAGTGGACCACCCTCGGAAGGAGCCAGCGCCTGCTGTGTGTGGCCTGGCTGGGGCCTGGCGCGGGGCCCACCTCCGGCCTCCTGCGTTGGGCACTCTGGCCCAGGGCGGAGCGGCCCGGGAGCGGCCCTACCACCCCGCGGGTGGCGGGGGGGTCTGGCTCCGGTGCGTTTCTCCGGGGCAGCGGCCCAGCTTCAGACGCTGGCGTGTACTCAGCGGCGTTTCGCTCCCAGACGCCCCGAATGCTTGGGCCTGTGCCCGAGGCCTTGCTTTCTGTTTCTAATCAGCACGTGGATGGGCGCTGAACTGTGGGCGGCAGAGTCAGTGATGGTCAAGAGTGACAGGCCGCTTCTCCAGAAGGCGGACCCCGGCCTCCGGCTGCGCCCGCTGAGGTCCGCGCGCAAGGTGCTCAGCTGCGTCTTTCCCAGCGCGCGCTCACGAGCCGCGCCGGCTAACGCCAGGTTTGGGACGCCGCCCGCGCTGTCGTCTGATGCGCGTCCATCGAGGGCCACGAGGACCGGACACCGTGCCGGTCATCACACACGGCTCTCGGCCGGGACCCGCTTGTGGCGCGGGGCGGCAGGGCTCCAGGACACCCGAATCACAGAACGCTGTCCAGGCAACTTACGGCAACGTGGCGCCTTACCCGACAGTTCCTGGGAGCTGCCTCCACGTGACTGGCTTGTCTGCACGTGCGTGTTAACCACGAATCATCCTGAGAATAATAAACGCTCCGGGCCCTTCCTAAGAGCACGTGTGCCCCCCACACAGCGCAGCAGCCAGCGGGCGGCTTCGGGGCCTCGGCCGCCTGCGCGGGACGGTCATCGTCTTGTCGCACGTGCAGGACCCGTCCCTGCCCGCGTCTGGAAAGCATTTCCGTGGCCTTAACACCGTCAGGACCCAGAAACACAAACGCCTACGAGCCCGCAGGGCGCTCGTGTTGTCCTCCGGTCCCTTCGCCCTTCTCCCGGCGCTGCCCACGAGGGGCCCTCGAGTGCTCCCGGCTGCGGCCAGGCGCCGCTGCCCCCCAGGGCCTGCGCCCTGCTCCGGGAACTCCTCCTCCCGACACCCGCATCCGGCCGCGGGGACCCATCCGCCCCTCCCTCCAGAACTCGCCTCTTCTGTGCAGTAGATTGAATTTCCTTTTCCTTTTCCTATTATTTTTTTGTGGAGGGACTCGACACGGAGGAGGAAGGGGAGGCGTGCGTGTATCCGTTTCGGGGAGCTGTGAGCTGAGCGGTGCCGAGGATGCGGGGTTCTCGCTGCCGCCACGAGGGGGCCCGTTTTAACCTGCGTTTCAAGGGTTCTGAAATTTAACAAGAAATGAAAAATAATCGAGTTCCAGGCGCCACGGGCATCAGGGACAGGCCCGTCACTGAGCACTGACTAGGGCCCCGCTGTGCTAAGGACACAGGAAGAGCCAGAAACAAGAGAAGCTGGGGGCGCGGCCGGGGGCGTGGGGAGCGGCTCTGCGTGCGGCCATGCGGGGGTCGGTGCGTTTCGCAGGCGCCTGGGCCCCAACGCGGGCTGCGTTTACGGTGTTGGTATCGAGGGCTTTGCCTCCTTCCTGTCACCGAGGTGAAAGCTGCAGTTCCAGAATGGAGCCCGTGACCGGCGAGGCTGGCTCTCACGCGTGGTCCCCGACATTGAAGACCGCGCCCCTCGCTGAAACAGAGAAGCCACGCCCAGCCTCCGCCCCCGCTGCCTCGTCATTGTGACAGGCGTGACAAACGGGTGCCCAGTGTCCCGTGAGCGATGCGTGCATCCCCTTGGCCACGAGGACGACAGGACTGCGCGCAGGCGCTGCTGGCCTTCCACGGGATCCACGCGCAAACCCGGGTCTTTCCGCCCCGCTTCTTACAGCGCTCTGTCATTCACTCATTCGCCTGTCATTCACTCATTCATTCATTCATTCATTCATTCATTCGCCGTCTGTCACTTCCTCCCGAGCCAGCCCTGCCCTCCCAGGCGCTCTGAGGAAGAAGGGGTCTGAAAACTAATTCCCGATGAGGCGTTAATTACTAATAGGTACCTAATGTGTTAGCTCCTCTGGGCTTTTGCATTTTAATAGGCACAATTCCAGAACGCAAGGAACAGAATTTCTGATGGTGGCCGCCGCAGGGCGCGAAGTGGGGTGGGGGTGAGGGGTGGGGTGGGTGTGTCCAGTGATTTCTGTGCGTGCGGAAGACAAGTTTACAATTCAGGGCCATCTTAACAAAGGTGTCATCCGCTCTCACCCGTAGCCAGTACACTGAGTCCCCGCTCTCTGCCACACGGATGAGAGAGGAGCCATCTTAGGCGAGGGGTGGCAGATGTGCTTGTAGTCAGTCGGTGAGGCACTTTACAAACACGTGATGCGGGTCATCGCAGAGCAGGAAAAGGGACCAGGGGACTGCGTGCACAGAGCCACCGTGTGCAGCCCAGGACCTGGAGACGTGGGCCATCCCCGCGGGCCTGTGACCGCCCCTCAGGCACAGCGCGGCCTTTGGCCAGCAGGCAATCTGGCTCCGTCTCCTTCGGAGGGCGATCTGGGCACAGGACCCCCCATCAGGCGGTGCTCCCTCCTCCGTGAGTCCGGCTGTCACACCGTGTCACTTCGTTGCACACCGCCTGTGACACTGCGGCCACCTCTCTCCCACTGAGCTGTCCCACGGAGCAGAGCCCCCCGGCCAGCAGACCACGCTCATCTTGATAGGGCTCCAGCCTGACCCCAGAGCCGCCCTGTGACAGAGGTGAGGTCACCGCTTCGACGTGACCCGCATCAGCACTTGGGTCCTCCTCTTGGCAAATCGAGGTGACACTGTGGTGTGCTGGGCACTGGCTGGA
This sequence comes from Pteropus medius, assembly GCF_902729225.1. NCBI lineage: Eukaryota > Metazoa > Chordata > Mammalia > Chiroptera > Pteropodidae > Pteropus > Pteropus medius. The sequence goes on along the minus strand of NW_024340849.1, from coordinate 1,083,792 downwards.
GCCCCTACTGGCCTTCGGCACCCGCACCACGGCCACCGCGCCTGTCGCCTGTCGGGGCTCCGCCCCCTTCCTCCGGCTTCGACGGTGCTCTGCGCCCCGCCCCGGAGGGCACGGCAGTGCCATGCGGTCCCTGGGGCTCCTCCGGGCGCTTGGCACAGCACTGAGGACGGCGGTGGCCTCGGGCGACAAACTGGGAGAGCCGTGGCGAGGCGTGGCCGAGGCCGTGGGGCTCAGAAGTCGCCCGCGAAGCAGGGAGGGGGCGAGGGGAGACCCGTGGCGGGGTTCGGCGAGCGTCTGCGGCCTGCGGCCGCCTCCGACCCTGGACAGACACCCGTCCTTCCCTGCCGAGTTCCTCGGGGGCGACACTTGCTTCACGTTCCGGAGAGAGAGGAGAACAGGGTCCTTCACGCTTTAAAATGGGGGGCGTTATACATCACTCCCCCGAATATCTTGAGCCTTCACAGCAAAAGTTGACACCACGTCTAATCTTTATACGTCACAGCAAATAACTTTATATCAAAAAGTGTCCCCAAGTACGGTTCGTGTCCTTTAGTCACAAGACGGATCCATCTGTTACTCCGGAAAAAAGTGAAAAATAATCGCGCAGTGCTGGGGGGCCCCGCGCTGTTGGATCCCGGTCCGGCGTACTCATCCTAACGTTGTCAGATGAACACTCGTGCCCCGACTTTAAATTTAGGGGACTCAGCCTCGGAACGGGGCCGGAGCTTGGCAGCGACTCTAACGCCTAGAAACGGGGCTGATGCGGAATGAAACGGCAAGTCTGCAGCGGGGTGCGGAGGGCGTGGGGGGGCGAGGGGGGGCATGGGGTGTTGGCGGGTGTCGGCGGGTCTGGGGGGTGTCGGCGAGTCTCGGTGTGCACCCCTCCAGCACCGTCGTCGAGTGACCAGGCTTGAAAGCTAAGCGGACCGATGGTTTCCGGAGGGGGACCCACCTCCTTGACCATCCCTGGCGCCGGCTCCTCTTTGTCGCTTACCACCATGGCGCCAAAGCCAGGCCCTTCTCCGCCTCTGCGGGAACAGCGTGATCACCCAGGCCTCTGTGATCACCCAGCGGCCGCCCCCAGGCCTGGGATAAAGGGGTCCCCAGGGAGCGGGTTGGGCCCCGGATGCGGGGCCACCTTCCTGCAGCGAGCCCCGCATCGCCGTCTGTGGCCACGTGGTCTCCACTGGTGGACGCGGTTCTCGGGGGGGCCAGGAAGGGAAGCCAGGGCCAAGCCGAGAGGCAGTGCTGGGAGCAGCAGGAGTGCAGAGGGGAGGAGAGGGCAGGGGTGGGGATGGAGAGGCAAGGGGCTGTGGGAAGGGGGGCAGGAGGGAGGGGGAGGGGTCGCTTCTGCCAGTCGGACCCAGTCGGGAGCCTGGCGGTGGCCGGTGGTGGATGGAAAGCCACCGGAGAACTGTGGTTCCTATTGCTTCAAAAACCTTTTGTCGCTCCCTGAGAAATAATCTCCAGGCCAGTGCAGCCAGTAAGTCGTCAATATTCTCATTTTCAGTCGAGGAGATGTAGATTCCTGTGACTCTGGAGGACACTGTGCCCTCATATTTTGGGAGGGCGTTACGTGGAGTTCTAAGACCTATGTGAATTCAATTTAAATGACGATTTAAAATATAACCAAACCATAATCTCACTAACTTAAATTGAAGAATGCCCTGCCATTTTCCAAACATCACCTCATTTCATTTTGAATTAATTTTCTTAAATATGTCAAACTAATCGAATGAGGGGAACAGCACTGGAAAGAGCCCTTCCTCACATGCGGGCCTTTATTTTCCAAATACAAAATTCATATATTTTCTCAACAATTCATTAGCTGGGGACCCCCTCCGGGGGTGGAAGCCAGCAAAGAAATTAATTCCTAGATGAGAAGCTCCTGCCGAAACCTCTGCCATGTGACAGAGCCATGGAAGGAAGACCCCCTTCCCCCAAACACAGGATGCCAGCGAAGGAATTCACCGGAAGTGTGAATATTTATGAGACAGTGCTAGAAAATCAAGCAGCCAGTCACCATTAGATCCTTTGGTATTCATTATAATAAAATTAATCTTGATTAATTCGTTCATTATTAATCTTGCATTCAGATGCAATTCCATAGAAATTGCATTGTGACTTAGCAATTAATTTACATGCCAAGATTGAGAAGCGTTTCCTTGGTCCTTCAAGGCACAGCTCCATTGTGTCAAAGTCATGGGCGAGCACAGGAGGTCCATTTGTCCAAAAATATTCCGGGAAAACAAAAGAAAATATCTAACTTATAAATGCTGGTGCAGGACAAGGTTTTTCCTGCGTCGCATTTTACACAATTAAAAAAAGAAAGAAAAAAAACAATGTTTGCAGCCTCTGGTAGGGAGGAAAAACACAGACATACTTCGAACATCCAAATAAAGTTTAGGTTTCTAAGCAGTTTAATTGAATTTTGAAGGTTTCTCATTTCTATTATCACCTAAATGAGCTTTTAAAGAAATATGCTTGTATAAGACATTCTGAAATGACAGGTCGTAGGCCCAAGCATCCTGCCATTCAGCCCTCTGCTCGTCAGTCGTCAGGTGACTGACACTCAGGTGCGGTGTCGGCCGGCAGCACTGCTTTCAAAGAGGGACTTTGCCGCTGAACCGGCAGATGGGGCGGTTCGAAGCCGCCTCGATTTCCTCGCCGTTCCCATCGTCGATTCCCCAGGCCCTGCCCCATTTGCGTGTGCTGTGAATTAAGGATTCACACTATAGTGAGGGGAACTCGGGCACGTCCACGCCCAAAGGCGCGGGCGTGCTGTCCCGTTCTGCTCAGGAGGGAGACAACGAAGCAGGTGCTCGAGCTGGGCGAGAACTGGTCCCCGTGGAGGAAGTTTGCGCAGGGAGCACCTGTCGCATCAGGCCGGGTCAGCCCGCCCTGGCTCCAGGCCGCTGTGCGGGAAGGAGGACGGTCTCCGACCTGGACGCCGTGCGCCAGGCTCCGGGGCGCACGCCGTCCAGGTCGGAGACCGTCCTCCTTCCCGCACAGCGCCGGGATGTGCGAGCGGCCGTGGCCTTGAGGCCTGGGGGAGGGTCCAGCATGGGGACACGGGGACGCACTGTGCTCTCCCCGGTATGGCTCTACCGGCCAGAGAGGATGATAAGACCCGGAGGACAGCCCCAGCCCCGCGGGACCTGCCGGCCAGCTGCGCATTTACAGACGGCACAGAAGGTACCTGCAGTGCTGGCATCGCAGGCCACACAGCTGCCTGACGGGTCTTGGCGACAGGCGCAGAGGCTTGGACCCAACACCTCCGCCGCGGGCCTCGGTCTCTGCTGCAGTCGGGGCTGGGAGCGCCTGGCACCTCGTCATCACGTCACAGCCGATTCTTCAGCGTCTCCCTCACGCACTCGCGCGGGCCGGAGGGACGCGGCTGCAGCAGCGCACAGCTGGAACCGAGTCGGTGCCGCCCACGGCTGTGACCAGTGCTCAAGGACGCAGAGCCTGTGGACACACAGGGGTGAGTGTCGGCACTGGGGTGTCCGTGGGTGGCTGGTGAGAACAGGGCTCTAGGCAGGTGGGGTGAGGTGGCGGGGGTGACAATGGTGGGGTTCAGAGGGGCCTCGGGGGAGGTAGGGCTTCTACTCTAGAGCAGATGACAAGGTTCGTGAAGAAGCAGCCGTAGGTGCGCGGCTGCCCAGGCCACCACTAATCTGCTTCTTGTTACTACCAGCTCTCCCTTCCTGGGCACTCTGTGCCACTGGGGTCACACGAGACGAGGTCCCTGTGCCCAGCGTCTTTTGCTCAGCTTGCAAGGCGCCTCCAGGAAGGACCATGAGTCACACTTCGTTCTGTTCTGTGGAGAATAACGTTGCATCGTTGAAGGCACCACAATTTGTTTTCATACTTTGACGAACATTTGGGTGGACTCTATTTTGGGGACACTGTGATAGTCCAGTCCCTACCAACTCTGTGACCCGAGGTGGGAACCAAACCTTCGGGAACAAGATGGTCCTGGGAGGAAGCGGGGGCAGGCGTGGGCTCGGCCAGATGGCCCGTCCAAACAGTGTGCCCGCACGCTCGCTGGCGCCCCAGAGATATCGCCATCCGTGTGTGTATACATGTGCACATCTGGCACACACAGGTGCACATGCACACGCTCACGCAACCCATGTATGTATACACACAGCACATGTGCACGCCTGGCACACACAAGCGCACACACGGATGTATACACACATAGCACATGCAAGCGCACACACATGCACACACATTCATGTGCGTACATATGTGCACACCTGGCACACACGCACGTGCACACACACCTATTGTTTCTCCGCCTATGAAGACGAAGTCAGTTCTCCAGCAGGAACTTACATCCAGCAAAATCCCCGTCAGTGGCTTTCTGCCTCCTGACACCAAGCTCCGCACCCCTCCTTGTCCACGCAGACCGGCGTGGAGAGAGGACGCAGATCCGTCGCTGTTGGAAGCACTTGGCCGTGCTGGCGAGGACGGGAGCCTCTGGCACGGGCAGGGCCGGGCAGCGCCGGGCAGCGCCGGCCAGCACCGGCTCGCTGCCTGGGGCCGCCGGTCCCGGGGCTTCGCTCGCACGAGCGTACCTTAGACAGCATGACAGAAGTACTTCAGGTAATGGATTTATCAAATACCTTATTTCATGCTTTCTGCTTCTGATTTATGAATTTTGATCCTGGAGACAAGGACCCTGTGCGTATTGATTGTGGGAAATGTCAAACGAACAGAAGTTAATTTCACTTGTGCATGTGGAAGCCTCTGATTCTCTGACAGCGCTGTCTGCAGAGGATCCGCTGTCAGGCGCTCAGTGACACGGTGCTGTCACCACGTGCTGTCACCTCAGTGCTGTCACCACGGGCGCCGTCCCACCGGCAGACCTGGGCCGCATGGTTATATGGATTGGAGCAGCACAGACGTGTGTCTGTGGGAGCAGGCGCCGGCGAGCCTCTGGTTGCGGGAGGTTCGGGGGCTGGGGGTGCCACACAGAGAAGGGGACCCTGCCCTTTGAGGCTTCACGCTTTTGATTGCAATATGCCTGACAGGATAATGGACTGTCATTCTGCCAGCTCCCGAGCTGGTTAGGGACAGCTTATTTATTGATTGAGTTTCTTCGTCAATTATCAATCTTTTCCATGCCCCAGTCAACGCGTCATTACTTATGCAATAATATACTAATGTGATGTCGCACAGCAGACGCATCCGTAACCTGGGTCTCGTGTGACACCGAGCCCGCCTCGCTAGGGACGAAATGGGTGTCCGAGCTGCGGACTTAGGACTCCCCGTGGGCTGGCCCGCGAGACGGTGATGTCTGGGCCACATCTCACAGCGCGGCGCAGCGTGCGGCTAACTTCACGCCGTTGGCGCACGTAACTGTGCGTTAGCGGGACGAGCGCAGACACGTCCTGAAGCTGAGGGGCAGGGAACGCGGGGCAGAAGCAGGCGCAACGACCGCACGGCGTGGTTTCCTGTGGCCGTGATGGGGAGGCTCCTCAGATCCTAACTGTGCTATAATCGCTTAGTCGATAGCTTTTTATTCTTGGCAAAAAGTATGTAAACCCAAAGGTCGACTATTAGAGAGTCTGACTAAGCGTTCAGTGGTGCCGCCACCTCGCCGTCGGCGTCTAAAGGAACACTGACTGGTCGTTAGTGCGACTAGTTTTTTGAGTTCGCAGCAACACTGAGAAGGGGCCACAGAGACTGCCACCCGCCCCGGCCCCACACAGCGTGGCCTCCCCGGTTGTCACCACCCCCAGAGAGCGCGGTGTTCATCACAGTGGATGAGCCTCCGATGACGTGTCACCTCCCAGCATTCACGGTTTACTCTGGGGTCACTCCTGGTGTTGCACAATCTGTGGGTTTGCACAAAGGCATAATGACACGTGTCCACTGCCACAGGGTCACTGCCCCCCAGGCCCCCCCATCTCCCGTACCCCGCCCTCCCTCCTAATCCCTGGAAACCATGACCGTTTCCCCGTCTGCCTAGTGTGGGCTTTTCTGGAACGTGGCGTAGCTGGAGTCGCACGCAGCCTTTCGGATCGGCTCACTGAGTCACATGCATCTAAGGGGCTTTCACGTCTTTTCGTGATTTTGCAGCTCATTTCTTTCTAGAGCTAAAAAATATTCCAGCGTCTGAACGGATCACAGCGCATCCGCTCCTCTTCCGAAGGCCGACCTGGGCGTTTGCGAGTTCGGGTCATTATAATGAAACCTCCGCAAACATCCAAGGGCAGGTTTTTGTGCGGATCTACAATTTCTGGTCCTTCGAACAGATTCGAGGAGAGCGAGGCCGGAGTCACGCGGCACAGGCCGTCACGCCGTCTGAGGAACCGCCGGGCTCCCTTCCGCGTGCGTCCCAGGGACCGGACGCCCCGTGGCTCCCCGTCCTCACGGCACGGGCGTCATTGCTGGATTTCACACACGCAAGGCCGTGTCGCCTGCAGACGAAGACAGCCTTCCAGCAGCTTCCTGCCCCGGACCCCGTTCGTTTCCTCTGCTCGGGTGGCTGCGCCCACTCGGGTCTCCAGCACCAAGCCGAACGCGGCCGCGGAGAGCGGCTTCCTGTGTCATTCCCGCCCGGTGGCAACGCGTCATGTGCGTCACGCTTGACTGCGGCGTCAGCTGGACGCTGTCGGAACGCCCCTTACCCGGTGAAGGACGTCCCCGTTCCCTCCTGGGTGGCCAAGAGCGTTTGTCGGGTACAGATGCTGGGTTGTGTCAGGTGATCTTTCTAGGAATAATAACACAGTTTTCTTTGCTTTCGTTTTGTAATTGATTGGCGTTCAAATGTTAACTCAACCGCCCATTAACTCAAGTGCCACTTGATCCTGACATGGCATCTTACATCTTCAGGTGGGGTGTGCTAACATCTTGTTCAGAAGGTTTGGAAGGTTTGCCTGTGTAACCATGAGGGTGCCGGGTTGCGGACTTCTGGTGATATCTTTTTCTGGTTTTGGTGTCGGAGTAAAACTGGCTTCAAAGAATTAGTTGGGGAGTATTCTCTTTTCTTCCGTTTTCTGGAAAAGTTTGTGCAGAAGCAGCATTAATTTTTCCTAAAGCGTTTTCTCAGCGTTCCCCAGTGAAGCCATCTAACACTGGAATTTTCTTTACGGAAAACTCTTTTTTTTTTTTTTTTAAATAAATTCAATTACTTTAAGAAGCATAGAGCTACTAAGGTTTCCTATTTCTTCTTAAGTGAATTTTGGTAATAATGTGTCTTCCATGAAATTGCCGGTCTTCGTCATTGCCTAGGTTTCAAAAATTTATTGGCATAAAATCATTCACAACATTATTTTTATTATAATTCTTTTCAATATTTGCAGAAACTTTAGTGATGTCAACTCTCTTGAAATGGGTAAATTGCTCTGCTTTCTCTCAACCATTCTGTCTAGAGGTTTATCAGTTTTATTGATCTCAAAAACACAGTTTTGGTTTCTCTGATTTTCTCTATTTTATCTCTGTTTTCCGTTGCATTGGCGTCTGTTCTAATTTTTAATGTTTCTTGTCTTCTGCCCACTTTGAATTTAATTTGCTCTTCTCCCTTTATTTTCTTAAGGCAGGAGCTGAGGTCGATGAGTTGAGAACATTCTATCTCCTGCCACACGTGCACTCAATGCTGCGCACGTCACCCGAACTATCGCGTTAGCCGCATCTCGTTCTTAGAGGCATCTGGCAATTCTCCTTTTCCTTCTGGTTTCTTCTTTGACCCATGGCCTTGTCAGAAATGTGTCAGTTCACGTTCAAGTATTTGGTAATTCTCCAGACTTCTTTCTGTTACTAAGCTCTAATTTAATTTTACTGTCGCCAGAGAGCTAACCTGTCCGACTGCACCCTTTGAAATACCTGCAGGCTTTTCTTTATGCCTGGCACGGAGTCTATCTTAACCAGTTCTCTCTGTGTCCTTGAAAAGAATATGTGTCGGCTGCTGTTGAGTGGAACGTTCTGTTCACAGCACGGAGACCAAGTTGGACAAGCGTCAGTCAGTTCCTCTATACCCTGGCTGGTTTTCTGCCTAACTCTTCCAGAAAACACCGAGACGGGGTGAGGACATCTCTCACATCGACTGTCGATTTGTCTGCTTCCCCGCAGTCGTCCGCGGCCTCGCGGCATGCATTCTGAAGCGCTGTTCTTTGGCGCATCAGTGTTTACAATTGTTATGTCTCCCTGCTCAGGTGAGCTTGATCCTTATGAAACGAGCTTCGTTTGCTCTGATGACATTCTGTTCTCCGAAATCTACTTCTATGTTTGCATCGGCCCTTCCCTAATTAATGCTGGCCTGGTATGTGTTCAGTGCGTGTCTCCGAATCAACGCGCGGTGGCGGGAGGGTTTTTTCTTAATCCCGTCTGAAGTCTCAATGTTCTCGTTATGTCATTGAGAAAGTCACGTCCCCCGGGGTCGTTCATCTCGCGAAGGTTCCTCTGACCTCGCCGCTTCTTCTCCACGTCCCCCTTCTCTGCTCCACGTTCATTTCTTCTGGTTTCTGTTGTATTAAATCAGTGTATTTGATGATTTGCTTTTTTTTTTTTTTGGACTGATCAGCTGTAACTCTCTGTTGTGTTATTTCCGCGGTTGCTTTAGGCTTTGCGGGGCATGCGGTAAACCGGATACCGTTCTCCCAATTGTGTCCGTGGTGTAATCCCTCGAACCTGATGTTTTATGCTACGTAGCAAAGCAGAATTAAGGTGAGATTGAGGACTTTGATCAGAGGAATTCATGCTTGGAAGATTATCCTGGATTTTCTCCTGGCCCGATGTCATCACGAGACCTTAAATGTCGAGGGGAGAGAAGGTCAGTTTTAGAGCAGTTGGGAGACTCGACTGGCCACTTCTGGCTTTGGAAGTGGAAGGGGCCGTGAGACGGGGAACGTGGGCGGCCTTTACCTGCTGGAAAAGACAAGAAAATGCATCTCCCCCCAGAACCTCCAGATCCAAGGCAGCCCTGCTGCTGACACCTCGATTTTAGCCCAATGAGACCTATTTCCGACTAACGACGTCCATAAATATACGATGCTAGATTTGTGTCGTTTGAAGACATTGAGGGCTTTCTGTAATTTGTTCTAGTGACAATAAGATGAAGGTCCTGAACTCGCCCGTCTGTCCTCCATCAACGGTCGTTATTCCGTCCAGGCTTCCACGACAGTTTCCCTTCCACTGCTCTCCTCCAAGCCGACGAGCCGTCCGTGCCGCTCGTTTTGTGCACACGTACGATGTAAACCCGGCATCACGTTGATATTATTTTTGCTTCAACAAAGAGATTTCTATAAGAAAGACAAAAGCTCATCCACTCGACTAGGAAAAAATATTGAATTAAAATTCAGGAAAAAATGGAATACATTGGCAGGAGGTTCTGCAAATAAGTTTATTTTGGGGTAAAATAGAAAGTTCATACATTTATAGCAGTTATCAATAACACGACAAAATTTAAACTGAAGTCCGACATAACATTTACACTTAGTAAAAGGTCCACAAAACACATATTTATTTGTAAAATCACTTCGAAGAATTTTTGAAGATGTTTTAAGCCACCGACTAAATCAACACTAGCACACCAGGAATTATTTAAATAATTTCTATTGGGTTTTCTATAACATGCCAGTTACCATCCTTCCTGCCGACTTAATCAGAAGTAGAGGAGGAATCGAAGTGTGTGCGCCTATCCTCTGTCTTAAGACCAAGGTTGTAAATATTAAGGTAGGAACTCACGCCATGAGCCGCGTCGATGAGGAGCGAGGTGGCGACCACCGCGTGTCAGGCGGGCCCGGCAGACGCTCGGCTTCCTCCCGCTGACCGTGATCAGCCACTCAAACTCGTAAAACGCTTAGAAAATGGAAATTACAACACAGACTCTAAAGAACGGTGTGGTCAGCCCCCTCCTGCGCGAAGCCATTAGAAGTGCAGGCAACGGGAGGTGGGCATGAGGCTCGATTTTTTTCTCTCTCCATCAATTTTCAAAGGCCTTTTTGGGTGTCACTGAATTTTACACACGTGACTACCAGCCCGCAACCGACTCACTGTCCTATCTTAGAAATGCTAACGTGGGGAAGGTACTGGAAACTCCTGCAGCTCTGACGTGGACCTTGATGGCACGGGCTCCCCATGCGTCACCCCCCCACGGGCGCCCCCACGCGGCACCCACGCGTCCCCCCCACGCGGCACCCCCACGCGGCACCCCCACGCGGCGCCGGCGTGGTGCGGCGGCTCTGCGTGGCGTGGCACGCACGGCGCCAAGGGCTCAGAGCCCAAGCTTGCGGTAAGCGTCGCGGTAGAGGCGGTGTTCTCGGGGTGCACACCGATACTTGGCAGCTCAGAACCCTCTCTTTCTGTCGTGCCTCCCTTGCAGCCCCTCCGAGCTCCAGGACGTCCCTTCCGGCGACCCGGCGACAGGACGCCTTTGTTTCCTGCGCGGCCGCTTGTAGGAGCAGCACGATGAAGCTGCGTGTGTAACCGGCCTGGCGGACACCGCAGGGTGCCGTCCACCGCCCCTCCCTTCCCACTCCTGCGAAGGACCTTCCCCCAACCAGCTCTCAACTCCGTCACCGATTAGACGCCATCCGACTCGCCACCCAAGCGAGGCTGTCAAAGGCACCCTAAGGCCGAGCCTAAGCGGGTCTAGAACATTTATACTCGCGGCGGGGGGCGGGCTCTCCCGTTGGACGCAGATGCGGCATCCTGCAGCCACGGGAGAGGCAGCTCGCGGGGAGCGGTCCGCTTGGGAGAGTGGAGGGATGGGGGACCGAAGTCCTGGTGGCTTTGGTGGCCCAGGCGCAGCTGAGTGTCGTGCCACCCTCCCCAGACGTCCCGCCGCAGGAAGCACCAGCATCTCTGTTACTCCGTCGCTTCTAAAGTGCCTGCTCTTTGCTGTTGTGAGTGATACTGCAGGAGCACCTGTCTGTCACACCTGAGGCGTCTCCACCAGGGACGTGGAGCGTCGCGTTGGAGAAAGCGAGCTGGTGGTCACCGAGCTCCTCATGCTCACGACACACTCACCTGCGCCAGGCAGGCCTCTACCCCGATGGCCCCGGGGGCTGATGGCATTTTCTGTGGGTCTAATAAACTGAGAAAGGCCAAAGGTGGGTGAGGAGACACGTGTGTCACCTGTTCCAGACAATGTTTAAAGCCGGGACTTGTGGGCCGGAAGGCGGTGTGTGTCTCAGGCTTGTGCCTTAAGGAGGGGGGCAGGGGATGGTCACAGGAGCCTCTGAGTGAGACAGATTTGGGGGGCCCAGCTCGCAAAGCTGTCAGAGGAGTTCCCTGGAGGTCCAGGAAGACCAGCAGACCTGCACGCTGCCAGCTATGCTGGAGGAACCTGTCCAGAGCCGCGGGGAGCTCGGCTGCAGGGCAGGAGCGGAGCTGGGGTGGCAGCGAGGACGTGTTTTGCTTTTGTTTGAGGGTTTAAATTTCGTTCCGTTTTTTTCCTTTCAGCTTTATTTTATTCCGCTGGTAATCTCAAACGGACTGAGATGATGACTTTAGGGTTTTCAATAAAGTGCAGCCCCACACACAGCTGACATAGCTGGATGCACAGGGGTGGGGGGGCTTTCCCACTAAGCATCTCAGGGTCTTTTCCTGCGAGAGCTCTCCTCCCCGATACCTCCCTTCCCCCCGCCCCACACACACACAGCCTCACCCCCCAGCAGCCCGCGATGCTTACACGCCCGGTGCACATGTTTTCAGAAAAGCACCAGGTGGCCTGTTCTGAACTTGGCTTCTGCGGCCGCCCCATTCATCAACGCCCATCACGTCTCCTCGCTCATTGTTTGTGAGTTTTATTCAAGAAAATAAAGGCGAACCTGAGATTACTTTTTCTCGTGGCGTGGAGGCCCCAACTCCATCCTAACCCAGGGTGGCCCGCTGTCAGGTCCGATAACGGTTTCGGAGTAATCGGTGAAGAAACGGAGACATCTCGCTGTTATCAGAACAGTCGCGTTTGGGAAACTCCGGATTTGGCAGCGTTCGCGAACAGGCCCCGGAGAACGCTTTCCAGATGTGGGACCGGACACCCAGAAACACAGCTCTTCGCGTGTTTCCAGTGATAAAGAGGTGAACAGGGACGGGAAAGCAACACCGGCCGCCTGGTTCGGACGTGCGGCCGGGCGTGAGAACGTGCGTGCAGATGTGCGCGCGTGCGTGCGCGCGTGTGTGCGTGCAGATGTGCCCGCGTGCGTGCGTGCAGATGTGCCCGCGTGCGTGCGTGCAGGCCGCCGCGGCTCGAACGTCCACTTCTCTCTCCTGCTTACTTTGGCCAGTCTTCAATACAGAGACCAATCCCTTTTTTTTTTTTCCCTTCTTTTTTGCTAAACACGCCAAATAGAAAGAAGATGCAAACACGTGTGGGGCCGGCTCCTGCCCGCGGTTCCGCCGACAGCTTGCGCGGTGGGCGCGCTTAACAAGCCCTGCAGCTGGCAGAGCCGCGCACGTAATTGCCCGTGAGTGGCGGGGGAGCGAGACGCAGGGAAGAAATAAAGCAGATAACAAGCGAGGGGGGAGCCGCGCTGCAAACGAGCCGGTCCCTCCCTCCGCCGAGCGGGGCTGCGGGGCCGGAGGCGCTGTCTGTGCAGCTTGACTCCTAATCCGCGTCGCAAACGGCTTCCAGATGCTTCCACTCCCAACCTTCGCGGGAACCCCTGCCCTTCGCAGATGCCTCTCCGTGAGGGGGTCTGTCTCGAAGCAGAGCGGGCGGATTTTTCTAATCACTCACTTCCAATCTCCCTGACGGGCCTTTTATTAATAAACGCGTTTCATCTGCCTCTCGGGGTGGGTGGGAAGGACGCGATGGCTCCGCCAGGGGCTGGGGGCGGGGCGGGGCGGCTGGCGGTCCCCGTTCGTGGGTGGCTGCGGCTGCGCTCTGCGCACTCTCGCTGTTGCTGGGTGCCGGCCTGGAGGAGCGCGCGTGGCACGCAGCAGCGTGGCACAGAACCTTCCGGGGTGTGTGTGGTGCGGCAGGGAACCGCAGGGCTTGGGGACCGAAGCTGCGCGGTGTGGGAACCAGACCGCGGCGCTCACTTCCGGCTGCCCACATCCGGCGGGGGTGCGGGGACAGCGCCCCAGGGGTGACCCGGGCGCATCCTCCCCCTCCACCAGGCCACCAGGCTGGATCTGCGATAGGCTCTGCCGAGGCCCCATGCTACAGTGAGAAACACGAAGGGAGCCCCGGAAATCACGGGGTTCTCCCCCTTTGAGGTCCGGCCCCCTTTGTTTATGCCGACACGCTGCTCTAAGCCCGCAGGGATAATAGCTTAGAACGGAGGACGCGGTGGCACAGTGACGTCCCCTGCAGACGGAGGGGCTCCCAGGGTGAGCTCCACGCACCCCCCCCCCGCCACGCCCCAGGCGAGACGTCCTCTCCTCTCTGTGCCCCGCGCTCCCGGTCCCCGGGCTCCCGCTCCACCCGCTCTCAGACCCGCCTGTGCCTCTACTGTGCGTGGGCTCCGAGGGGCGGGTGTGACTAGAACCCACGCCTCTGCCGCCCCGGGCCGGAGCGCGGCCCGCCTGATCCCCGGCCTCTCCAGCCGCGGGGCCACGTCCCCCCTCTGCCTGTCCTTCCCTGTGTGCAGACAACGAGATCCCCGCACTTCGCAGCTCATCTCCGGTGGGGACCCCGTCCACCTCCGACCTCGGTCGCCCCGCTGGCCAGGGCCCCGCCCTCTCAGCACGGGGTGCAGAAGCGGCGCTGACTCTCAGTCCGGCCTCTGCTGGGCGAGGCCTTTCCGTGCCCGGCGGGACCCGCGCCGCCGGGAGGCGAGCTGCTCTGTGTCGTCACTTCACACGGCCCGTGTCACCTGAAGGGTCAGAGGGCCCCTGAGTCGTCAGCGCCTTGGTGCATGCAGCTCCCGACAAGCAGGGTCCCTTCCCATAGGCCGCCCGTGTCCCTGGGGGCTACGCGTGTCGCTCCAGCCCCTGGAGCGGAGAGCGCGCCCTCCCGCTGCCCCGAGACTCTGCGTCTGCGCGCAAGTCACCGCAACGCCCCGTCTCACCTAGACTCGCCCGCCTCTTTCTCCAGCGTCCCGTCCCTGTCCACCTGGGGAAGTCCCCCCAGCAGCCTCCGTCCCCTCCAGGCCGCCGCTCGGGGCCCTCTGTGTCCTCCATGAGCGCAGACCTCCTGCCTCCCTCCACGCCCTCGGCCACTCCCGCCCAGAACGCCGCGGCCTCAGGGAGCGCGGCCTGTGTGCCTGCTCCGGGCCGCTGGCCTCGCTGGCCCCAGGTGCCACCTGTGCCCTCTGCTCGAGCTCACCCCACTGCTGACAGGGGCGTCACATCACCTCTCTCCTCCAGAGGTCCAGCAACTTGTCACCGTCTCACGGTTGTTCCCTGCTGCGACGGTGGCCCAACCCTCGGAGACAGGAGAAAGCGTTTGCCACGTCTCCGTTGTCCGTCATGGCTTCTGCGCATTCTCTTGTCACGCCGAACTGGCATCGAGCCAGCGTCTTTCACGTTGCCACCTCGTCCTGAGTGATGCTCCAAACCCAAACCGGAGCGTGGAGGCGACACTGTGTGCGGGGTCAGAGGCCGGCCCAGGGGGAGGCGGGGGTCACCGGCCTTACTCACGGCGGGGAGATTGCGGTTCGCCCCCTGGAGCAGAGAAGGACACGCGCTGTCCAGACATTTCAACTAGAGCCAGCGAGCCCCAGAGTCCCCGCAGTCGGCGTCAGTGGCTGGGTTAGCGACGTGTGGCGTGGGCTGTTGGAGTCCTGTGTGACACGGTCTCCGTCCGCCCAGGACGGGCTCCTGGGAGCCGCAGCCACCCGGTCCCCGGGCGCGGTTCTGGGAAGCTCAGCTTAATCATTTCCCTCGCGTCACAGGAGACACTGAAGTGGCGCGGGTCCTTCGCGGCGGCTGTTACGCTGCCCCCGGCTGGGCCCACAGGCTGCTCTCCAGCTCACAGCCGCCCCTGCCGTTCCAAGTCCTCTTCCTGCGCCCGTGGCCAGTGACAGTGGCACAATGAAACCCTGCAGGGGCGAGCGTGGTTCTGACAGGTGCGGGAGCGCGTGCGTAAACACGTGTCACGGCTCGCGGGCCTGGGGCGCCGGGAGTCTGGGGCGGGAGCGCACCGCCAGCCTGGGGGCAGGAACGTCCCGCTGGGCCTGGGGGGGGCAGCGGGGTGCAGAGGTGAGAGGAGCCTGCTGGGCCGGACTCTGACACCAGACCCTGGAGAAGCACGGGGTCAAGGGCACGGGGTCAAGGGCAGACACCTCTGTGTTAGCTGGCAGCTTCTCCGGGACTGTGAGGGACCCGCTCCGTGTCAGCACAGGGCTCGTGACATGCAGCCTCCCTGCATCGCCCAGGGCCGGCCTCCGGATCCTGAGCTGTCACTGCTCATTCCCCACGGAAAAGTTATAGGCGAGAGAGAAACAAACAAGGTAAAATATGCCAGGAAAAATGACTCAATAAAAGACAAAGATAAAGCAGTAAAAATAAGCAGCTACGGTGGAAACAGAAATGCCCAACTGGACAAAACCATCACCGAAGGCCAGACAGGGTCCTTCGTCTGGATGAGAAACAAATGAAGCAATAAAGCATGTCTGCGGTGTCAGGCCCCAGGTCCCGGTCCCGGCCCGCGGCGGGGGAGGCCACGGGCAGAGGTCCTGGAAGTGGCCGTCCCTTAGCCACGGTCCAAGGGCACCGGCCCTGACCACTGTTTAATGGCGGGCCGGACGCCAGCTCCGAGGCGACACACGGCCTCCTCCAGCTTCCGGAACTGGGCGCCGGGGGAGGGGCGGGGGGCAGGTGCCCACTGGGCTTTGCCTCCGAGCTCCGGCGGACCCAGCGCCTCGCTCCCGGCCCCGGGGCGGGGGTGCCCGCACGTGGCCCCGCGGGAGGGAACCCCAGCGACTTCCCGGGGTGGTTCGTTTGTTTCGCTTTGTTTTCCCAGCACATTGGACGGACAGACCCGCCTCTCAAGGTTTCTGAGAAGATAAAATTCCGACACTTAGCACAGCTCCGACTGTGCACGAAAATGCGGCGCAGCTCATGACACGTGGACATGAACTTGGCGCTGTCGCAGAGCGGGAGGACGAGGCCCTGGGACAGAAGGGTCCCTTTGCGTCCTGGCCGCGTCCCCCACGTGCTGCTGAGTGCGTTACGAAGCCCGTTCGAGCCTCACTTTCCCCGGGAGTGAAAGCACCTACGAGGACATCTCGCCGGGCCGCATCCGCTGAGCTGGCAGAACCACCGGCCCGCAGGCCCCGTCCACCCTGCTTCCGGCGGCCCCCGGAGCGGCCCCGCCGGCCAGCACAAGCGCGTCTGCCCCGGCAGAGGTCGGCGGGCACCACGTTTCATCATCGGCCTTGCTTGTCACACCCCGAAAGGCCACGTCCGCCTAGGGAGGCCGCACATCCATGTTCCGGATGTTTCTGTGCCTGCAAACTCGTATCTGTTTGTATTAATGTGTGTATTTAGTAGAAAAAGGAAAAGACCTCAGTTGACCTGAAATGGTTCTCGTTTTGAGAGATTCCGGAGACAGGATTTGTAAAAGATCAGCTTGAAACGAGTTTATAAGAACTCGGAGGGGTGTCCCCACTGCCCCACCCTGCCTGCGTATTCTGTCCTGACCGTGCCTTCCTGTCCACAATACGGGTGGCCCGTCAGGACACAGGGGTAGCACCAAACCCTGCACATACACACCTGTGGTCAAGTTAGACTTACAGTGTGGGCGTAGTAAGAGCTTAGCAACAGTAAGTGATCACAAAATAAAACTGTCATGACAGTACACTATAATAAAGTCACAGGAGTTTGCGCTCGCTTTCTCTCTCTCTCTCTCTCTCTCTCTCTCTCTCTCTCTCTCTCTCTCTCTCTCTCTCTCTCTCTCAGACCAGATCTGATAAGCAACAAGGCTCCCCAGTGACAGGCGGGGAGCCCACACAGGCGGGCGCCCTGCACAAAGGGACGTCTCTGTCGCCAACAGGATAGCATGAGATTTCATCACACTGCTCAGAATGGCACACAATTTAAAACTTACCAACTGTTTGTTTCCAGAATTTTCCATCTGATACTCGTGGGCCTCAGCTATCCACAGGTGACGGAAACCGTGGACAGGGAAACTGCCGAGCCCGCCACAAACCCCTCAGCCACCCCTGAGCTCGTGCTGGGAGGCGGCTTTCGGAAGGAGCCTCAGGATGGCGGCCGGTTGCCAGGGCGACGACTGGGCGACCTGAGGGCTGGAACTCGGGCCCACCTCCCCTCCAGGCGGGTGGCAGGCCTGGGAGCTTGGGCGCCGGGCCCCCTCCCACGTCTCCGGTCCCTCTGTGACAGGAAACCCTGAGCTACTCTGGCAAATCTGCAGAGCTGAGGCAGGTCGTGGGGACCCCCGATTTAGAGCTGGAGGGCCGGAGGCGCCGGCGACGACCGGGAACTGGCCATCGATCCCTGGAGCGCGGCAGCCTCGCGGGCGCTGACGCTGTCTGCGCGGGTCGTGTCAGGGCGGCTCCCCGCCTGGTGGTACAGGAAAGAGAGCCGAGGAGAGGCGAGGCCGGGTCCAGCTGGCCTCTCCCCAACCCGCGGGCGAGGTCGCGCTCCTGCTCGTCCCCACGTCCATGGCCGCCTCGGACGTCGAAACGGGTTACGCCTTCTGCCTCTGCGCCTCAGTCCCCGTCCCAGGGGCCTTCCCCTGCGACAAAGCTGCTGCGCCCCACGTGCTCGGCTAGGCGGCCGTGTCACCCCCGGTCCCTCCGGCACTTCAGGGCCTCGGGCTTCTCAGACCCTCAACACTGCACGTCCTCTCCTCTCAGAAGACGCCCTAGCCCGGCACGGGACAAATGGTCACTGTCGCAGGGGACAAACTCTGCAGGAAGTCACGGTCGACACACACAATTCTCGTGAGTTCCCACTGTAAAATTTTGTCCTCGCGCCTTTCAGAAAAAATCTGGATAAAAATGAATTTATTTCAAAAAAGAACTACAAACATAATTACAAACTTCAACTCTTCCCCTTAAAAATCCATGAATAAAATAGCGGGCAGAATTAAAAACCGCCTTCTCCAAATTCCTAGCCTGTTCTCTTCCAGCCCCAGCTGTGAACCGTGTCAGCTCCTGCTTCGGAGCCACTTGCACTTGTATCGAGAGACGTTTTGTTGTCATTGCTTTTCTCTGTGGCCACATGAGGCCGGGGGTGGGAAGTTTATTATTATCTAATTTGAAAGACAAAGCCGATGGCACCCAGTCACCTGCGGATGGGCCCTTAACGGGACCTCAGCTCAGAAGAGACGCTCGACTGCCTGAGAGTTAAAGCACATACGAAAAGCCACGAGCGGAGGGCGGGCCATGTGCAGCAGGCGGCCCCGGGACGCAGAGCCACCGCGAAAGGCTGTTCGAAGCAATTAGCCCTGATTCGTGCTGGGCGCAAACAAACGCTCACCCATTCGAGTGGGAATTCGTTCCGCTCTCTGCCTCCAGGTCGCTGAAACAAAGTTCTCCACGCTGGGGTGTCTCGGGACACACCTAGGGGACAGCGCTGCCGAGGAGCTGTTTGTCTTGTCCGTCGCCCGAGCTGAGACGACGTGACATTCGTGTCGCTAATTGCTCTCTCTGCACTTGCGTTGGCTCTGACTAGACCTCCGAGTGGCTCTCGGACGTGAGCGGGGTCCCTCGCCGCCTGCCGAGCGGCGGCCTGTCTGGGAGTCGCTGCTGTGTGCGTGCTCGGGGGACAGGAAGTCCCCGAGACGCGGACGGAGGGGACGTCTGACCGCCGAAGGGCCCCACCGCCCACCCACCTCCAGTTGTCCGCTTGGGGCCGGCTCCCCTCGGTGTGACGTGGGGCAGGGGCTGTGGCCCCCGGGGAGACACCGGCCTGCATTCCCACCGGGAACCCACATCTTCCCGTGGTGCCCACCAGACGCCCAGGAGGGCAGGGACAAGCCGGGCGTCCGATGGCAATCACACAGGAAGCGCGCTTCCAGCCACGGCTGTGGGACACTGTGTCCCTCCCTGCACTCACAAAGAGGGCCGACCCCATCTCCTGCTGTCCCAGGAGGAAACCTGGATTGCATTTAGCATCGTCTGCGAAGTCGTCCCCCGAAGGCCCAGCCTCGAAGTCACACCTTTATGCTCCAGCGTCACACGTCTACTGCAGCCCAGATATTTGTCCTGGCCTGGGCTGAACTAGAAGTGGCCTGGCCATCCGGCTATTTGTCCCTGTCACAACTAAAGTTGAAGCTCCCGTAAGATGACCTCTGCATTTATTAGGCGCCCGAGGAGAGCTTGCCTCCTGCTGGGCGCCAGAAAATCTGTGATGCTGTTTCCATCTTCTGTATCTTACAGATGAGGCAACAATTGCCCACCTCGCGGACTGTGAAATTTCCAGGAGTATATCACTCCAAAACATGCTTTCCAAATGCTTAGGCTCTAAAAGATTTACTGTGTAAAACAACTTAACAAATAAATATCTAATAAGTATACTTGCAAATCACTTAAAAACCTTCTCGATCATCTGCCGAAGTGAAAAGTGCTAAGCGGCAGTGGCTCCGGCGTATTTGTGTATTCACGATGTTTCACAGAGTGGAAAGACTTGTTTTAATTCTGGTACAAAGGAGATTCGCGTTCTCAGTCAGACTCGTCCTAATGAAATCAGCCTGGATGTAACAGTTTCCTCTGCTAGCATCATCATCATTACCTCTGTCAGGGAATGAGATGGAAGTCAAAGGAATTTCTGTTAAAAGATCGAGAAATCGGTCCAATAATTTCAGATATGAAACCGAGGTGGGCGCAGGCGCAAACGACCTGGATCGACATTATCCTCACTGAACGACAGTCCTCGATTTCAGTTTTGGAAAGAGTTCACGGTCTAAGGAAGTTGATTTCCAATTAGATGTGAATTATACTGTTTTCTATGTTATGTTTAATTAAAGAATGAGCAAATAGTTGTGACAACTGGCAAGATGGTTATTTTGTGCCATCTCGGGCTCAGCTAGAGCGACGAAGGGGCCTGCAATCAGCACTTGTCTCTAAAAAGAGCACTTAGTATAAAATGATTAGTTTCATCAATTTAGACCTATTTTCTGAAACAGATAGAATGACTAGAATGGCTCTGCCTGCTCAGACTGGAGGACCTTGTTAGAACCCAAAAGGAGGGACCACCTGTTCTCCTAAGCGGGGGAAACGCCTCTTCTCCCGTGATCGACACTCGTCACACTTCGCACAGCCTTGGGGAAGCCTCTGGTCTGCCAGACACCAGCTCTCCTGATCTTAGCATCTGACTGTAGGAAAACCTTCAATGTTATGCATCTTAATAAAAACGTTATTTTTAACATCCTATTATAATGATAGTACAATACAACATTGTATCATGATGTCCTGTAATAAATGGGATTTCTTATGATTGGATAAATATTTATATTTATGTAAAGAAACGACTCTTAACCTCGAACGAAGGGGAAGGAATTAATTAGGCTGGTGAGCCCATCTCCACCTGCACAAGAATGTACACACGTGCACGCGCACACCCATGCACACGTGCTTCCCTGACGTGTCTGGGCGCACACAAGGGAATGATTCTTCTTAAAACCTCTGGTCTTCGAGGTGAGGGCCAGCACTTTGATAATCGTCATGGAAACTGTGCAGCTCTATAGAGACGTATACTGTGCACAAAGAGTTAACACAGACATAAGCATTCGGATTTAAACTCAGGAGAAAGAAGATGGCTAGAGCCGAGCCAGACAAATTTCCGGGGGTAAGTGTGAGACAGGTGTGCTACGTACTAGGGGATAACAGGTTGCACTTTAACGTCAAGTAACGTATCACCTCAACTCTAAAAACACAAAGTTACGTACAGACTAAAAAAGCTCTCAGTATTCATTTGAAATATAACTGTTGTGATATGTGATTTCTAAAAATTTGAGCCAACCTCACAAAGACAGGGTCATGAAATCGATTGCTAAAATCCTTGCATCGCTCACCCATTATTCAGTTTATTTTAGGCCGCACAGAGGCCCCTGCATCACGCAAATACGCACATCCTACGGTAAGTTCCTTCCTAAGGATGGCTGAAGATGGGAGGCTAGATCAACTGCTGCATCGTCAGCAGGACACCTGCCTGCGGACAGGAGAGCAGAAAGCCGATCCGCCTAGATGCTATTGGGAGCCTCGTAGTAATTACGGTTTCTTGGGTTCAGTGTTTTACTATATGGTGTTTTCTCATAATATTAAAATACTTAAAATGGGTAAAGAAAATCTAATTTGTTGGCTTATTACATTAGCAAGATATTCCTTTCCAGCAATCTGAAATTCATAGAGGCTTTTACATTACACGCTTTTAATCAACAGAGCTCGAACTCTTATCAGCGCATTTTGCATTATGATGGAAGGCTTTGATTAAGTTGTGCTTAATGGATTATCAGATATTATCTGCTGTGCAATTTGTAAAGAATTAGGTTAATAATTTTCCAATCTCAAATCCAGAAAATTTGGTTTCTTTAATAAGGGGTGATTTATTACTTGTACAGTGATTAGTTTGATAGAGTGCATGGGAATTAAATTTATTTTAGGAAGATTGTTTGGCCATCTAGGAAGAGCAGAGACAAGGCGGGCTGAGTATAATCGGAGGGAAATACTTCCCAGTGGGTAGTTTACTAGTTTTTTATATAAAATAAATGCATTTGAAGTGGGACAGCAATCAGCTATCTTTAGGGAAAAAATAACACTGCTAAAAAGCATCAGATGATGTGTACGAACCCACAGGGATTTCTAAGCAACTCATTACACCCACCTAACGGAGGGCTAAGTGTGACGTGAGACAGGCACCGGCTTCTCATTGGGTAGTTTTCTAGAATCGTCTAATCTGGCAGGCTTATAAAAAATCAAACGCTCCCACTAAAGACAAAAATGGTCACACTAGGCTAGGTGGTGTTTCCTTTCAGAAAAGTATGTTCGAAGGCACTTTTTAATTATGTTTAGAGAAACTTAGAGTTTTAAAAATAGGAGCTATAATGAATATCTCAGTCCTTCAAAGATTCCAATCTATTTTTAATATCAGTTATTGCTTTTATCTCAATTATGTTCCCCCTTAATCCTTCCTCATTTCTTCTAAAATTACCTCTGTGTTCATTGCTTTATAAAGAAATGTCTTTGTAAAGGTGCAGCATTTCTATCCCATAATTTTTTAACCAAGTAATTCATTACGTTTATTCTTAGCCCACTATTGAAAACTGTGAACATAACTATTCACATTGAAATATCACTGAATACAAGAAAATGTAACATTGGCCACATTAAATGTAACCAACCTTGTAAAGATTAGTAACGTAAGTTACATACCCCAAAAACATCTAGATAAAATAAAAAGTTTAGACGTTCATTTGACAAGATCGGAATCTCAAGGTACAAATGCGTGGCTTTGAAAAGGAAGGACAGTTAAATTTACTTTCCGTCCTCATGTTTCTTACAGTTAATTGCAATCACAGTGCCAGAAATGGTAAGTAGACTGACTGCTTTGCGTCTATGTTTAATCGGAATAGTGTCATCGGGATTTTTTTTTTTAATCATGGCAGAACACAGAGTGGAATGTGCAGTGAGTGTCCCCGGACACCAGGTAAAGGCCCTTGGTGACCTGTGCACACAACCCTCGTGGAATGGACACTGCGTTTCATCGAAAACCAGGAAGCAGTCGATTACGAGAAGATACTTTCTGGAAGCTGATTTTTTTTTTTGATACTTACATTTCCTGTGACAGTGAAAACTAGTTTTGTTGACGTTCACGTATAAGCGTATAAGCCCTTGGTGTGTTTTCTGGGCTTTTTATGTTTGTATTAGAGCATTTATTTATTTATTTATTTATTTATTTATTTATTTATTTATTTTTAAGGGAAAAGCGAGCTTCCCCTTGAAATTGTGACACCGCAAGCGATTGATTCTGTTCTAAACATCTGAAACCATACACAAAACAACAGCTGTGTTGGGGTAAATACATCAAATATACACAGAAACATATAAAACTTAATCATGTCATTTATGGTGGGGCTGTTAAGCTGCAAATTGCATTGGAAAACATGTTTGAAAAAAACCCGAGTCACCTCAGCAATCCACCCCCACAGCGTTGTGACGTCAAACAGGAAATGAATGGGCTCTGGCTCACGACCGGTGCTCAGACGCCACAGACGCGGGGCTCACGCGGCACTGGGGACCTCTTGGCCACAGGCCACCTGGGGCGGCCTCGACCTGAGGACCAGAACAGGCCCCATCAGTTCAGGAGTAAACCGCCACTGAAGCCCCATGGTACAGCAGGCTGCGGGCGGGGACAGCTGGAGCTGGGGCGCCGAGTGGACCCTGGCAGTGCGGCCACAGGGTCTGGCAGGCGAGGGCAGGACGCCGCCCGCGTGGACCAGCATTTCGCGGTCCACGTGCTGAGACTCCCAGCCTGACCAGGCAGGAGCAGACACGCTCGCCTGCCCACATGCCAACGTCTGGACCGGGGGGCCACAGCCACCACTCCCCTGTGTCGGAACCAGGATGTGTGTGTGATCTTTTCGAATCCTTAGACCTTTTTGAATCTTCTTGTCAAGCCAACACGATCCCCAGGGCCTTGTCTCCACTCCCAGAGCCACCCCCATTTCCGGGATGCTCGCTCAGGGAGGCACGTGGGGTGGGGACGTTTTACCTGGTCCGAAGCTGTGCTTCTGTGTCCAGTTCAGACACCAGGAAGGCCGCCGCCACTTCCGGCTGAGCAGGAAGCCGTTGCCCGCACTGGACGCCCTGACCACGTTTGCTGTTTCTGACAAACTGGGGAAGAGCAAAGAGCTGTCTCTCTTTAGCTGGAAATAAATATGACACAGAACCTTTTGGGACCTAACATGTTGGGCCAGGAGGTTTGGGGCAAACCATGAAACACATCTGAGTCCTACAGCACAGCCCTCAACGAGACACCTCTGTAAAACGACTTCTGAAGACCGTACTCTAGTCAAACACTCTAAGTCCCAAAAGGTCAAGTCGAAGATGTGCTTCTTAGTTAAAGATAGACTTGACGATTCCTTGTTTCCTAATGCAAGGATGCGGTGAACACTCATCCATCTTGATTTTTACTCGCTAGAGCAGGAGCTCGCATTTATTGAGGTCTTATTTCGTGCCAGGCCCTGTTTCCAGTGCTTGGCAGGTAGTAAGTACATCGCCTTCCTCCCGCATCTAACTATGAGGAAATAAGCACCAGGGGGGTTAGGGGACTCACCCAAAGTCACAAACAGTGGTGGACACGCAGCCTCTCCAGATCCAGCCCATCTTCTGTGTTGCACGTCACCACGTTCAGGGAGGTCACTCCTGGAGCACCAGGGTGTCCCTTACAAAGTCTGCATGTCGCAAGGAGCCAGGTGCATGTCCTGGAAAACAAAGACGGTGAAGTTAGGGCGCTGGGATCGCACACGGCCGGAGTACGAAGTGGACGGAAGTGGGTGCACGAGCCAGTCCGCAGGGGCTGCCAGATCCCACGGTGGAAATCCTGGAGCAGCCGCACTTTCCCAAACGCCCAGCCCCCACCCCGTCCACATGCCTGCCCTGGGGGAGCCTTGCCTCAGGTCTACACGAACGACTGTGGCCGTCACCCAGGGAGGGTCTACGGGGGCCTTTCTGTCGTATCTTGGGAATCTCCAGCACTTTCTGGGGTTCTCCTTGGAGGCAACCACTGGACTGGGCCCCTCGCATGCACCACGACTGGAGCAGACAGACACCACGGCTGCGTCTGGGGCAGGATGGGGGACGGAAACCAGCCCCGCCCAGAGCTGCCAACGCAGACAGCGCCCGTCATGCAGAAACTGCCTTGGCGTGCGGGTCACCGGTGGTTTCATTTGTAAGTAATGTTTTGATTGTCACAGATTATATGCCGCCCCCTCCCCTGACATTTGTTGTGCCGCGGGATTGATTTTTGCGCTCCAGTATGAAAAGGTCACTTTGATCAATGCCGTGTAATTGGCACTAAATTAGGATCATATCAGGTTATTTTGCTATTTAATGATGAAATATTAACGAAAAGCGTGGGTAGATTGCAAGCACCGGCCTACACTGTAAACCTGCTGGAATGAAGCCTGATTTTGTATGAAAAACGGAGGCAAAAACGGCGGTCATGCGGTCAACGACCGAGCAGATCCGAAGACGGGCGGACGGAAAGCTCCAGACACAGAGCCCACCCCGTGCTCGTCCTGCCCTGCGGGCCGGGAGGCGCCTGCCCCGTGCCCCGCTGATGCCCGCGCTGGCCCCGGGCGCGGTGGAGCGCGAGCCTTCACGTTCTGCATGTGTAAAGGCAGGTGCGCGCCGGCGGCCGCTCATCAGACCAACCTCTGCTTTCGAAAATCTGCAACTTGGTTGCTGCCTCCAGGTCCGCTCGCTCCTCCGCTTCCGGAGGCTGCTTCGAGGCCCTCGCCCGCTGCGCTTCCAGGTTTGCAGCTCGAGCAATTATCAGCATCGTAAAGAGTGTTAAATACCGTGTGTTATTTTCTCCATTGTAAACAGACGCATTCCCCCATTATTCCGAATTGCGTGGCGCCATAAAGAGCCGCCTAAGATTATACTTTTCAGTGCGAATGCTGCAGGAAATGCGCGCGCAGGGCGCTCTCCGCCCGTGAAGGGCACAATCCAGCTGCAGCGCGGGCTTAAACGGCTGCTAAAGGCTGTTAACCTTTCCAACGGCCAGAGACATGGGCCACGTGTGTTGAGAGGATAATTCGGGGTGTCGTTGGGTAGGGAAGTGGGGGGCTTGGCAGCTCAGTGGCAGGACCAGCAGCTCCTGGCCTTGGTGCTGAGGGCCACCAGCCTCCCCAAGGAGCCTTTCAAACAGGACGTCTGTCTGTCTGTCCGTTCGGGGCTTCCAGGTTGCTGAAGGGTGACGACGTGCAGAGGACATTTCGCTGTGACCGCTGAACTGTTTTAGCTTCTCTTCTCCAGAAATGAAACGGACAGAAACCATCTCGGGCCAGAGACGCACTTTTGTTTGTATTAACGTGTTAATGTGTGTTTGGGGTTGAATCGTGTTCCCCCCAAACAGACATGTTGAGGTCCCAAGTCCATGAACAAGGCCTCACTGGGAGACAGGCCCTTCGCAGGTGTTGCCCAGTCAGGACAGGCTCCCAGTGGAGTGGACAGGCCCTGATCCCACGTCTGGTGTCCTAGTGAGAGAAAGGGGAGGGGCACGTGGACCAGAGACACGGAGGCCACGTGAGGACAAGGACAGAGATTGGAGTGAGGCGTCCACAAGCCCGGGCATGCCCCGGGCATCGGGGAGGCGGGAAGGTCCCGCCCTGGAGCCTGCTGGGGCGCGGCTGTGCGACACCCGCAGAACCCACGGAGGATGGATCCCGCCGCCCGGAGGCCCCCGTGTGCGGCCCCAGGAAACTCATGCAGTGTTACGGGTGCATTGTAGCTGCAAAGGACCACGTCCCCAGGGACCAGTGACCTGAAAGCCACCCCATTGTTTTGCTGTCCTGATGCTGGGTTACTGTTTTCGTTGATAGGGATCTGTTGGAGGGTCTCCTTGAGACGGTGGGCCGAGGACCCCTGAGCCCCAGGGGGGGACAGTGAGGCGTCTCCCCGTGGCGCCATCAGGATTCCGCATGTGTTTATTGAATATCCATCTCTACGTGCCAGGCGTCAGGCCCGTGATGGGACCCGGACGGGAATCGGCCTTGTGCGGGCCAACGGGGAGAAGGGGACCTAAGCGGAGAGCGACATGGGCTCCCAGGGGAGTTCCAGGACGCGCCCGCAGGAGGCTGGCGGAGAAGCGTGTCCGTCTATGCAGGGGTGCGCGCATGCGCACGCAGTAGCTCCCCCAAGCGGAGGGGGTGCCCTGAGCTGGCCGAGTGGGGGGCACGGGAGGGGGCGCCTTGGAGGATGCCCACCCAAGTGGCCCGCAGTGCGCCCGGCGGCGTGGGTGGTGAGTCCGTGGCGAGGGAGCAGGGTGCAGGTCGTGAGGGAGGTGGCCGAAGGCTTTTAAACCCGGCGCAAATATGGCCCCCGGGTTGGGGACGGTGTGGCAGCAGCGGGGCGGGGCAGGTGGTCAGCAGGGGGGTAATGGCCATCCCAAGGAAATGAGGAGGCGCCCGCGGGGACCTGCTTCACGGGCCCGTGTGGCCTCGGGGCCCAGAGGTCCGGCCTCGCGCCCGCGGACGTCGCGGTGACGGCGGCCGCGTCTCGCTCGTGCTTCCCGGGACAACGCCGACCAGGCAGGGGCCGGGGACGCGGGACGGAAAAGCCCACCGAGGAGCCGCACGAAACGGGACCTACTCGCAGGTGGGCGCCGGGCCGACGCCAGGAGCCGCGGGGCGCGGGGCGGGTCTCAGCCCCCGCCGGGGATCAGCGAGGCCGGACTTGGGCTTGACCCCGGGTCGCAGTGGGCAGTTCCTGGCTCTGCAAATCGGCCCAAGGGACCTGGGAGTCGAGCGCGGCCCGAGCACACGCTGAGCTCTGGGACTTCCCCTGACATGGGACCGGGCACTGGGGCACGGAGCGGTGGCCACACCGCCGGAGTCGGAGCCCCAGACGCGCGCGGTCTGCGGCGCCTTCGCTTCTCCAGCGGCCAGCGGCGTGGACGCGGGCTGTGAACCCGATTCCTCTCGCGGGGAGGCCTCGCGCACCCCTGCCTCCAGGGGCCCCGACACAGACACCCAGCCGAAGTAAGGCTGTCACGCCCCACACACGACGCCGTACACCTCTGGAGTAAGAGCCTCGTGTGGCCTTTTTGCGGGGACAAGGTTATGGCGCTGTGACATGGCGTGAGCCGTAACGGGACCCGCCAACCAGGACTGGCGTTTCCAGCTGCTGTGTACAAAGTAGTCCCAGAGGGCTCCGAGCCCCGCGCCTGACACTGACCCGAGTGTCCACGGCCCCCGATGCCCAGGCGCACGCGGCGTGGAGGAAGCCCGCGGAAAAGGGCGTTGCATGCTGGCCTGGCGGGGGGACGACTCGCCCAACCACCCACGGTCACTAGGCTGCCGTCTGGATGACGTCCGCGACCGAGCCGGACTCGCGTTTCGGGCGTGGGCGAGCTAAGCGGCGCCCGGACGCTGCGCCGCTGCCGCCGGAGCTGGCGCAGCCGCGGCCGAGTCTCGAGGCGCTGAACCCGCCGGGCGCGGGTGTGCGTCCAGCCTCCATCCGTCACCAGCGATGCCACCCTGGCTCGTTCCTTAAGCGCTCAGTTTCATTTGCAAAAAATAGAAGTCACAAGTACACCCTCAAAGGGTGGCGGGCACAGCAGCTGGGACATCGAGGGCCCCCGCGCGCATTCGGCCCCTTCTGTCTCCCCCAGGGAAGCTCTCATCTGGGTCAGGTCTTTGCTCTGGCCGCAAGCTCGGTCTGGTGGCGCTGGCGAGAAGCGTTACACAATCCTGGAGCGGTCTAGGCATTCTGGGCGGACGTGGGGCGCCCTCACACCCCGCATTTGTCTTCCGGCTTCTGGGGGCTGCAGACGAGGCCTGCGGGGTACAGCTGGGAGCAGCTGCAGGGGCCTCCGCCCTCCCCGACTGGGCAGCGTGGGGGTGGGAGGTCGGCATGGCCCGTCCACTCCACTCGTTCAGTGCTTGGTCCCTGTCCCTCTACCCATGGGCTGGCCAGCCCAGCGTCCAAGCAGCCAGCTCCCTGTGTGAGGACAGGCAGCCTCCGTGGTCCAGGCTTTCAGACCCCGGGTCACGGGCATTTGCAAATTCTCCTGACACACCCTCGGCTTCGTTTCCCGTCACAGGCAGCCCTTTCGTGACATGTGTTCATGAAACATCCAGGTTTTAAAGACCTTCTGTGTTAACTCCACAAGTCCTTAACCTTGGGGCTAGGAAATCCTGGCAACCTTTGAGATCCGCTTAGGAAATTACACTCAGACATCACTTTGGTGAACCTGGCAAATGAATGAAAATGGTAAGCGGATAAGGAAGTGGCTTTCGGGATTCGATGCCACCGTCAGCTCTCCTCAGCAGAGCGCCTTGTCGTGCGAGGGGACGGTGACCGGCTCCGTTTTACGCTTCCCCGAGGGGCCAGCCTCGTTCTCCGTGGTCCGCGGGTTCCCGGGGTGCGAGGCGTTTGCTCTCTCCGCCCCGTGCTGGCCTGAGAGTCCTCCCGGTACAGCGGCCGGTCCCCCGCAACGTGCCCCGCTGCCCGTGAAGGTGTCCCCATTCCAGAGGCTCGGCCGCGTGGACACTCTGCTGACCCTTCTGTCCTCAGACCCCATATGACGAGAGGGTCTGGGGGCGTTTTGTCGTGGAAAGTGGATTTCCCCCACAGCGGCCGGTGTGTGTCTGGAGAGTCGGAATTCTCTGTGGGGTTTCCAAGGTCTTCCACGCCGAGGCAGAGCTCTTGAGGAAGTCAGCAGTGCCCCTCTGATGTCAGGGGGACACAGTATGTGCGCGTCACAGTCGTGGTTCTGAGACACGGCTTCTGAAGCCTCAGCACCGAGGCCGGCCCCCGGTGTGCTCCAGGCAGACCGAACACAGGCACGCGGTTTGCCGCGCGGAAGTCCGTCTGCTCCCTTCTTCGGGTTTTGGTACGCATCCGACGTGTTTTCAAAAATCAGATGGCGTCACTGATCCAGAGGGCCATAGCACAGAAACTAGAGTCGACTGCCGATGATTTGATATTGGAAAGAAAACGTTTGCGGAAAAAGTTTGAATTCTTTACGTCGAATTGATTTATTTTTATAGAAAAAGTCTAGTTGTATGACGATCGTACTTCACAGACCTTTTTCTGTGCTGGTTTATTATTTAGCTCTGTGGTTGGTACTTAAATACTAAAATGGTATCTAGTGGAGTCACTCAGAAGGCATTTTAATTACACACGGACGTACGAAGAGACACCTTGGTTATGCAGAAACCGGCCACGCAAACGGGTGACTGGACCGTGCTCAGTCTGCAGAGACCATTTGTGACCACTCAAAACTTCTCTGCAAGGAAGATGTTAATGATTCCTGTGTCGCTCCTGCCGGCTTGGGATAAGAAGAGATAATCCGACGGCAACACACTGGGTCATCGCCGGGTGTGGAGCGACCCTCCACGTTCCCAGAACTTTAAAAGATGTATCTCTGCTTTTGCTACAAGATTTATGTGTATTTTTAAACATGAAATTATACTAATTATTTAAAAATTAAATAATATCTAAAAGAGCGAAACATATAAAGCAAGCATATTCCGCAGCTCACTTCTCACATAGAACCACTATTCAGGTTTTGGAGTAAAAATACTCAATACGTTTTTGGCTTATGCCACATATTATTTGGTTCTTTTCATTTTAAAGTGACCTTATTTTTATTAATTAAGATGTGGGCGATTGTAAAATGGCTCCGTGAGGACGGCCTGACCTCGCCCCCTCTCCCAGCCTCCCGCTCCCTGGAGGCACCTCTGGCAACTCTTTTCGTTAACTATGTTACTTCCTGTTGTCCTGACACTGGCTGGTCTCGACTGCCCGGTGTGGGTGGGCACTGCTGGCCCCCAGCCTCGGAGGATGAGGGCCGGCTTCGTCGAACCAGACTCACAGCCTGGCTGTGGGCGGATGCCTTTCCAGTACCTACATTTGTGCAGTAAATTATATTTCATGCAAAGTTTGCTTACAATTGAGCCATGTAATAATATAGTTCTTTTTTGCAAAGCCTTTTTTTTCCCTCCCCACATCACCCAATTAAAAGAACAGAGCAGAAATTCCAACTCTTTTTTTAAATTAACAATCCATAAGGTTAACTGTGTGTGTGCGTGTGTGTGTGCGCAGTTCTTAGTTTCACGTAACCACCAGCACGGTCAAGACACAGAATAGCCCTTTCACCCCCAAATTATCTTCTGTTGCTCCCCCTTGCAGCTAAACCACCTGCCAATTTGTTCCCAGCCCCTACAAACTTCGTTTCTTCCGGAAGGTCATAGAAACGGAATCAGGCCGCGCATCACCTCTGGCCTCTCTCATCCACCGCGGTGCCCTGAGCTCCCTCCACCGTGCCTCCCACATGGACAGCTGCCTTTTTCTGTCTGCGTAGTGCCCCCGTGCAGGGTTCTGAGCCGCACCGGTTTTTAATCGCCATGGTTTAAATGACACCTGTCCCCAGTGATGACCGAGGCCGCCGTGCGTGGCTCCCACCCGCGCTGTCCCCCGATGGCCCTCTGCCGCGAGAGAGGGCGAGACCCGTCCGGGCTTCGTGTTGCCATGTGCGATTTTCCCTGTTTCCAAACACGTGCTGTCTTAATAAGTGTGTAGTGAGACCTCACGGTGGTTTTACCCTGCATTTCCTAAAGGGGGTGTCGGTGAAGATTGTGGCAAACACAGCAACGTGCATCAGGCACGCAGGAAGACTCAGACAGTCACAGACAAAAGCCGACTCCTTAATCGCAAATTATGTCAATGGCAAACTGAGAGAGAATTCGCTAAAGAAGAAATAGGAGTGGCGAAAAAAACATTCAAAAAATGTTCTACTTCGCCAGTAATCGTACAACTCCAAATAAAAATGACTTTGAAATTTCATTTGTGCTATGTCGATCTGAAAAGAAAGCCAAAAAAAATTGGTAACCCCTCCCCTGTGGGTCGGAGGGGGAGGAACACAGCCTCTGATGATCTGGCCGATTGTGTCAAAGCCATCGAATTTAAAATAAGCTCACCTTGAATGGTCGAGTTTGATTCTGAGGTACTATACTCAATGGGAAGAACAGATAAGTCAAAAAAAAAAGTATGAGCACAATCGTGTTCACGACGACATTATTTATATTAGAGGGAATTGGAATCGACCTACATGTTCATCAGAGGAAATCTGTTAAATGAATTAGAGGACATCCACACTACTCAGCTATTAAAAAGAATGATGAAAATCCACATTCGCTGACTTGGAAAAATGTCCACGATCAAACAAAGCCCATGCGGGATGGCCCGCGGGGCACAGCCGCTCGCTCACGCGCTTGCCGCCGAGGGAGAAACGCGGCACACGGACGCGCCCCAGCGTGGCCCACGCTCGCGCCGGCAGCGGGCAGGGCTTTGCGCCCGGCGCGGGTTCCTTCGACGAGCAGGTGCTATCCTCGCTTTCCCGAGCTCATTGCCAGAACCGGGGAATTCTGAGATAAGCGTATCATATTTCCTTGTGTGGCTGATAGTTCTTGCTTTCTCCTATTTGCAAAAGATACAATATTTAATTTCCGTTTAAACAAATGTGAGCGTGATGCAACCTTGAGTGTAGTTCGCCCGAAGTTGGCGTGGGACGTGAAACGCGATCCAACTTCAAGCAAATACAATATTGACACGTCAATTATAATTTCAGTCCTCATCTCGATTACGGACATGGAAATAAATAGTCTCTTTTCGTATCTTCTATTTTTCTGGTAGGATATTAAACCTGCATCATTTAATGACATCATCTGAAAAGAATTAAACGTGCTCCCTGGGACGTGCATATTTTATGCACTAGAGTGAAATGAGGACCCAGACGTCAGACCCTCGTGGCAGAAACAACAGGACGCTGGCAGTCCCGCGTCCCCGCACTCCGTCTGTAAGGGGCAGGCGGTCGTGATGCATATTTATAGATTTGCTTGTGCAAACAGAGAAGCATACCGGTCTCCTCATGCAGCAAATCTTATTTCCGATACAAATTTGAAAGTCTGTGAAGCATGATAATATTAACCCTGGGATCTATGCCCTCCCATAAAACCAAGGGGGCTGAGTGGTGCCTTAAAAGGATTCGAATGATGCCTTGGCCGCGCGCGCTGGGTAATGACCGGGGAAGATTTATACGCTCTCTCAAGGTATAATTAGACACCCACAAACCATCTGACCCTGCTGGGGTGAAGTGCTCTTCTGCTTTTTGTCTCAGCGGATGAATCGATACTCACACGTTTTACCACTGTGGAGTGAAATTGAGGAAATGAAAATCGGATCAGTTTGCTCCCTGGGCCGTCCAGACAGAGGACAGCCGTGTTAGCCTTTGACAGGAAGATCTATTTCCAGTTTCTCAAAAGGCTAGTGTCAATTTTGAAACTTCTCCAATTATTGATTTTCAGTTTTGTTAAAAAGGATGCTTTATTAGGAATATTAGTCTCGGCGACCGTGGAAGCTCATGTCTTGCTCACAAGTAGGCGACGTGTGTTTTCGTCCGGGGCCCGGCGGGTTGGAGCCGCGGTGCCCCTCGGGAGATGGTTGTCTGATCCGCGGGGGCGTGGGGGTGGCCAGCGGCCCCCACTGTGCGGGGCCGGTGGGCACCGCCCTGTGTCTCCGCAGATGGACCCGTGTCCAGCCGACGGTGGATTCGTTGCCCTGTTTCTCTCGGCTTCGTGTTTTAGAAGCCGTCGGCTGGCGTTCTGTGAGTGTCGTTCTGCTTGGCAGGTGGCTGTGACGCTTGAGAGCTTTAAACCTCCGTGACCTCGAAGCAGACGCGTTTTGCTGAACCACACCGCATGCATGAACACGATTGTGCTCATACTTTTTTTTTGACTTATCTGTTCTTCCCATTGAGTATATTTTCAGGGAGCACTGCCAGGGTTCGGCTCCACATTAGCTGGGTAGCAAGCAGCGCCATCCCACGTGCCCCGGAATGACCCATTGTCCCTGATTCCACAACGGCTGGGCGGCCCCTAGTTCTTTGGGCAGCCCAGCCAGCTGCCCGCGCCCTGCTCACCGCCCTGTGCGGCCACGTTCGCCTCGCTCGGCGCCGCCTCCCCCTACACACCAAGCTCCCTGAGAGAAGAGGCATTTTTATTCCCGTCACCCGCCTGGGCCTTGAGGGGCACCTGCGTGGACGGAGAGCTCGGCGTCATCTGCCATGGTAAATGTCCCCTTCGTCGTCCTCCCCATGGCCAGGCACCCAGATTAGACTGGATTTGGGTTAAGAATGAATCTCGTGTGCTTTTCGCTCCTGAGAAATAAAATATCGCAGGATCACGTGAACTCTGAGTAGCCAGCGAGACTGGTCTCATCCTTTTGGGGTTCTGGAAGAAGATTCCCCGGAGGGGGCCCGAGAAGCGGCGGACGGTCCGTTCTCACAG
Organism: Pteropus medius; assembly: GCF_902729225.1. NCBI lineage: Eukaryota > Metazoa > Chordata > Mammalia > Chiroptera > Pteropodidae > Pteropus > Pteropus medius. Next base: position 1,049,912 of record NW_024340849.1, on the reverse strand, counting down.
TCGTGGGGCTGGCAGGTGGGGTCAAGGCACCGGCAGCGGCCCAAACTCCCACGAGTCTGGGAACAAGACAAGAAGGTTCAAAACCAGCTTCTGCGAACTTATAGAGAACAAGCGAGAAAAGGGATAAAAGATGTGATACTGGAAGGGAACAAACAAAATTTTCAGTAGGTACAGACACTATCGTATAAATAGAAAATACCGAAAAATGGCTACAGACAATTGTAAGTTTGCAAGTTTACTGCATGTAAGAGTCATACACAAAAATAGAAATAATGCAACACAATAAGTCACAGATCTCTATACGGAAAACTGTAACATGTTCCCGAGAAATGGAGACCGGTTAAATCCAGGCAGGCGCGTGCCGGGGACGCGGTGCCGACTCGCCCGAGGCGGCCACGGAGCCAGGCTCTCCCCCTCAGATCCCGGCCTGCCGCGGCGGCTCAGACGCGGATTACGAAACTTATGCACATTTATATAAACATGGACGTCCATGAAATGCCAAGGACGTTATAGCGAAGCCGCACTTCAGGACGGTGAAGCCGGAGCACGGACACCGGCAGCCCCCACGTCCCCGCGGAAACGGTGTGGCGTGGACACGGCTGCCGGAGAGCAGACCACAGTCACGGAGCGGAGACCCGGGAGAGCAGCCCACACGTCCACCGCAGCCCAGGTCGGAGCGACGCACTGGACGATGAGGGTCTGCTCTGTTAATGGTGCCGGGTCAACTAGGGATCTGCTTTCTAAAAAATCTTGACACCGGCCTCACACCTGTGCAACATTTAATTGAAAAAACAAAACAAAACAAAACAAAACCAGTAAACCTAAAGGTAAATTTTAATCCGTCAGTCTTCTTGAAGAAAGCAGGAAAATATCTTCTCATTCTTGGGATAGGCAGAGATTACTTAGTCACTATATATATATTTACTTTATTAGATTTTAAAACTTCTGAGCATTAAAGGACACTATGTTGAGAATTAAAAGGCAAGCCACACTCTGGGAGAATATATGTAAAATGCTCTTACTTTCCCAAGACATACCTTTAGAACGTATAAGAGACTCCTACACACTAAGAAGACAAGTTAATTTTGAAAATACGTAAAAGACGTGAGCAGTCAGTTTGCAGAGGGAGCCATCCCAGCCAGCACCGGCACATCCGCTCCTCGTTCGGGAAAGTAAATCCGCAGTGCGACTTTGCTCTCCTGTGGCCGGAGGGGCCAGCGTGAGGCGGGCCAACAAGACTCGGGGCTGGCGAGGGCGCGGATCGGTGGCGGGGTCCCAGGCTGCTGGCGGGAGTTTCAGCTCGGGTAACTGCGTGGGAAGCGTTTCCATAGGCTCCGCCCAATGATCGAACGAGTCTTTATCTGGGCATGACTCAACAGCAGTGCACACCGTGTCCACCAGAACGTGCTCGAATGTTCTTCGCAGCGGTGTTTATCACACCCGCAGTGGAGATAATCCAGTGTACGTTAGCAATAGCGGGTAAATGAATCGCGGCCTCCGTGGACCAAAAATGAAGCAACGGAAAAGAGCGGTGACGACAGACATTGAGTCGCGCCAGAGCAACCCGAAACAGCACAAGCCGGCGAACGATTCCAGCTACGTGACGTTCAGGGACTGGCGAGACAGGTGACAGGTGACAGGTGACAGGGAGGGAACATTTGGGGAGGGCAGTAACTGATTCTGGACGTAGGTCGTGTTGGAATAAAGCTCTCTCCATGGACTTCCTGTGCTTTTGTGCATCTTCCTCGCAGAGAGAGTGACGCCTTTGCCCCGGAGCATCTTCTCGAGGCTGTCTGTGTGGCCACCAGTCCTGGGAAGCAGACACGGGGTCTCCCCTGGAGCAGAGGCGGCGTGATGACCGTCCACCGTAAACGACGCAGACCCACCGAGACCACGCTCTCAGCACGGCCCACGGTGAGTGCGGAGCCATCAGGCCTCCCCGTCACCCGCGGGGATCGGGGCCGGGGAGGGGTGCGCGTGCGGACACTGCCCGCGATGCTCCTGCTGTGTGTGACAAACTGCGCTTCATCCCTGACCCAGGAGCCTCGCGTCTTCTGCCGGCATCCGCGAAACGAGCTCACGCGCAGGGTAGAATTTCAAACACTTCACAGTTCCGGCCAGCGGTGGTTTCTGGCTGCATAAATACATACGATTGATGTGTGCATCCTTTACGGGATGCAAAGCATACTCAATTAAGTGCAACTTCTTAAAATGTTGACAACAGACACAGAGCTTAACTATACTCCTTTCTCCTAGAAAACATGGGCTCCTCACCCAAACATAAATGAGGCCCCCCCTAAGTGACTGCGTGGCACCCCACATCCGTCACTGCTGTGTCTGGGAATGGGTGCCACTGCTCTCCGTAGAGAATAGGCTGCAATTAACGCACGCGTGTATACACAATGTAGCAAGTGTCTATTATAACTTATATGTTAATATTTGCATGAATTGAGCCAACGCCAATGTCTACAAAATTCTTTTCTTTTTTAGAGGAAATGATACAATAGCTAACATAGTATTATTACTCTACCGCTGGGGAAAACGTGCGACCTTTACATAAATAGGCAAGAAAGCGATAGTATTATTTTCTCTTATCATCCACAATGTTATTCAGGGAATTAAAATCACAGCAACATTTTCCTTTATTAAACTAATAATTTGAGAAGCTAAGCAAAAGAAAAAATTGCTGTGGAATTATAATGGAAATAATGGTGCCTTTCTTTTTTGACCAGATTAAGGCAGCTTGCAATGAAAAAAAAAATGAGATTGTTCGCCAGGGAATACAGCATTAGGGTTCCAATTTCATAATTTGAAAGCTCGGTTTAAACAGATCAATGATTTTAAAGCTTTTTGGCTGTGTTCAGTTTGTCGTCTAAACTACGAAATTCTCGCTCATATGTTTGGGAAATTCACACGGGCACAGCTCTGCTTCGTCTTGCGTTTCGTAAGCCACAAACAGTTCCTCGCCGTGAAAATATGGATCGAATGTCTGCATGTCCTCCTTGGTTTGCAAATGCACACTCAGGAGTCGCTCGGAATAAATTACGAGGCGCTCACAAGCCCTGCGGCAAGCCTTACACACCGTGCCCAGCAACGTGTGATTTGCTTTTCAAACGTCATGAATACCAAGGTTTTCCCAAGCAACATCATTGTGTCTGGAACTCCCTGCTCGACGCAACAAAATGTTTCTACTTCGACATTCTGGTAAAGAGACATTTTAAGATTCCGAAACATAGGAATAGAGGCGAAAGAAACAATTTTATCCTTTCTTCAATTACGCAGAATATTAACCCCAATTACGGCGGGTGAACTGTGAGGCGAACCTCACTTTTAAAAGCTCGCATCCCGCCATCTCCGTTTCATTCACGAGCTCCCGTTACAGCTAAGTGAAGAGGAGGGAGGGGACCGTCGCGGGTTCACACACGGGTGCGCTGAGTCTCAGGAACCGCAGCGACGTGCCCCCGGCCAGGCCTGGCCCCCGTGATCCACTCAGAGGCTCCTGCCTGCAATGACCGTGGCTGCTCTGAGGCGTTTTCTGTGCCTCTTGCTCTGCTCCCCACCCTCTAGGTCCCTCCAGGTTGGATGTGCATCCTACCGACGGTCTACGCGCCCCAGCGCCCCGCGGTTCCCTCTTGCTGCAGTTAACTGGAGTTGATTCAACCCAGGGCCCGGGGCAGGGTCTTCAGGGGCAGGAGGGTCTGGGGGCAGAAGAGGTCTTTGGGGGCAGGGTCTTCGGGGGCAGGGTCTTCCGGGACATGGACCTGTGCAGTTTCTGCTCAGTGCCCCGTGTCCTCTGTCCTCACTGTCAACATCCCTTCACCTCGAACCTGGACGTCACCTATTCACACAGAGATCGTGCTACGTGTCACCTAGAAATTAAAGAGAAAAGAGCGGAGGTCCCTGTCTCGTGCACAGAGCTGCCCTGTCATCGGCTTAGGTCGAGAAACATCACGGAAAGAAAAGACCATCATGGGAAATGTGTCACTGTTTTTATCTGGGGGATGCTGTCACCTGCATTCTGGATGTCCCCTTGATAGAAGGAGAAGCTTCGTCCTGGCTTCGCGCTGGAAAATGCTGCCAGCGCCTGGCGAGCTTCGAGCCTGCTGACCTCGGGGCGGTCCCGAGCCCGCTGCCCTCCTGCAGACCCCTCCTGTCCCGGTCCCCACAGCGCTGGCCGCCCTGCCCGCCCCCAGGCTGCTGACCCAGCGTCCCCTCAGCAGGACCGAGCAGCCCTCCCTCTCACGTCTCTGTCACCCTGTCCCCTCGCGTCTGTCACCCTGTCCCCTCGACCCGCTGTGCTCGTCGCCCTGGCCCTCTCTGTCCACCCAGGCGGGGACAGTGGGCTCCGAGCTTCCTCTTGGCCGCTGGTTTGTTGTGTGTGCACCTTGCCAGCCTGGTGATGGACCGTCCGCCGGGCACTGAGTGGCACACGTGGCCCTGCGTCCCCAAGTCCCTGCCTGTTTCCGACCTACCAAGCACAGTGGCCGTGTCCCCAGGTGTGGCCTGTGTGGCCCACGGAGAGGCAGGCTTACTTCCCACCTCGGCCGTGGTGGCCGTGGGGGGCTCGGCCGTGGGACGCACTGCGAACGCCGCCTCCGCCTCCGCCTGCCCTCAGTGGGAGCAGTCCTTGTGATCGGTCACTTTGTCGTGGTCACAGCAGTCACGGTGCTGCCGAGAGGGGGCCCCCTTCTCTGGCTGGGCCGCAGGGTGCCCACATCTCGGGAGACTCGGGGGCAGACGGCGACAGCTCTTTTTATTATAAAAAACACAAATACATCCATTTCTAGAGCTAATAAAGGCAAAAGAAAAATGGCCTTCATATTGCGCCTTTAGGCCCTGGAAAACAAGCGTTCAGGGTAGTGTGAGCTTGGGAACTTCCTTCCAGCTCGTGCCAGCGCCAAGTTTATCCAGTAACGAAGTCGCCAGCGTCGCCTTGGCCCCGAGGAGCTCCGTGTCGGCAGCTCTGCCCCAAGCACGGACTCCCCTGGACGCCGACGCAATGTCAGCTACGAATCTTCTCCAGCCTTCGGAGGAAGCGGACGAAGATAAAATGAAACGCCGCTCAGCTCCAGGTAGCACGACGCGTGTTTTAAAAATCAAGAAGTGTGTCTGCGGCCAGGCCGCCCCGAACACGGCCGACCCCGTCTGAGCGTGGAAGCTCAGCAGGGCGGGGCCTGGTTACTCCTGGGATGGGAGACCACCTGGGAAGACCAGGGGCTGTAGGCGTAACAAATAAAAAGTAAGGGATCGTGAGCTGACGAGGTCCTTGCAATCTGTGAGGTCGACCAAGGGTCGCCTCGCCTAAAAATAAATAAATAAATAAGTAAATAGATAAATAAATAAATAGATATTAAAACAGAATAAAAGGTAAGCAGTGCATGCATGTTAAGCCCGGGGGCTGCTCACCATCGTCTGATCGTAACTAACTGTGTGGCACTGGAGAAGGCCCCATGTGCCACCTCCTCTTTGTTTAGAAAGAGGTTATTTCTATTGTGTCGAAGACAGAATGCCACGTTGCCCCAGAGGAAAATGACAAGATGTAACTCCGGCCGCTCGTCCCTGGAGACGGACACACGGCGTGACTTTCGGCCTGACTTACGAGGTTAGCACCTGAAGTCTCGAACATCCTGACATCACCCCGTTTACCAAGTGCCGTATTTGAGTTTCAATAAAAAATCTTCAAGGCGATTTGAATCCACTTTGATGTGTTGGGGATCGTGCGGTTTCGTCGCTACCCCCCATCCCGAGTGGGCGAAGGAAGTCACGCGTGGGCACAGACACGGACCGACGGCCACGCGCTGTCGGAGGGGGACCCGAGCCGCGTGCCGCCTGGGCGCCGGCTCCCGGGCCCGCTCCCTTCCGCCAGTCGCAGCCCGTCCGCGACGGCGCGAATTCCGGCGTGTTCACAGTCTCCTCAGCGCCATGCGCCATCCCGGATGAGCGAGTCCGGACGCTGACGCGGACGCCGGTCCCGTAGCCGTCTCCTGCCGCCCGCAGACCTTGTTTCATGATTACGGAAACCGGACGCAATGAGGAAAGCCGGAGGCCAACTAAAATGACCCCCACGACGACCAGGGCACCCGCCGAGCGGGAGAGCCGGCCACCGCGCCGGGGTGGTCACGCCCGGGACGTGCCCAGGTGCTGCCCGGGTCAAGGCAGCGCTCGCGCACCACGTGGTAGGATTTGGGTGATCCCTTTTTTTATTTTCTGTGACATTAGCCTCTGACCAAAATGGTTTTTGGTTTTTTTTTAAATCATAGTCTAAGGAGCTTTTCTAATACGATCGTTATGTCCCCCGCAGCCTTGCAGAAAGTCGCCCCTTCTCTCCTGGCCGCCCTGTTCCAGCAGTGACCCAACCGAGGGGACTGAGAGAGAGAGAAAAGGGTGCAATTTTCTTGGAGGTAAGCAGCCCGGCCGTTTATTTAATAAATTTATATGAGATTTTTCTCCCAAAGAACTAAAAGCAGGAGAACCAGCAGTAATCAAGATGTCTTAATTCCTTGACATAAACATACACGCAGATTAATGAAGCTTGCACGGATTCTTTATAAAGGAAAGATTGCTTATCGATCCATATCAAAATTTTCATGCTAATCCCACTGAAGAGACAGAGTATCTGGTATCACAGTTAATAATCTGATTGCTGAGCTGTCCCAGACAATTCCTCCCAGAGTGAACTCTAATCAGCCCACGTCGTCTCATTCCAGGGCTGCTGGCGTCTGCGGCCCCGTGTCCCCACACCCTGCCACCACCTCGACAGTGATGGAAGATATGATGTAAACAGGTTGACAAATTAAATTTTTACATTTCAGAGGCGATTTGCCGAGGACGCTTGTATCTGGAACACGGGTCTGATTATGGGATTCCATAGGTGCCCGGGATCAATCTCTTTGTTGGATTTTGTCTTTTCTTTGACCTCGGACTTTGAGCTGCTGCTAATGGCAATTCACTTGGTGACTTCGGATGGTGGGAGAGGAAAAGGGAGAGGAGGTTCACGGGGCGGGGAGCCAGCTCCGGAGCGGGGAGAGGAGGTTCATGGAGCGGGGAGCCAGCTCCACTCCCCGCTCGGACGCTTTCGCCACGCACGAAGCACCGCGACCCAAAGGAAAGACCAGATGTCGCACGCGCTCATGAACAGCTCGAGGATTATTGCTAAAAGTTAAGTGACACAGGAGCATCTTTCCGCTCCGTTGTTTCAATACGTGATTTTTTATTTCCTGCGGGGAGTAAGTAGTCTTTAACCGAGCCCAGCTCTTGGTCTTCTGTGCGTAGAGGGGTTTCCAAAGTTCGATTTGATGTTGTTTATCCCACTTAAGCGAACCGTTAGTGGGAGACCAATTCCGAATTTGTTCTGGGCGGTACGATGATTAAATCACGTCAGTTCAAAACCACGAGCATGGCCGATGAGGTGTTTCCAATGTGCTCGTGATTATCTGCAGTTTTTAATGGTCTCAGTTCTATTTTTAAAATCAAAGGAATAAAGAAAAAAATCTTTTTTGGGGTAAAGAATAAAAATACAAATACAAAGAAAGACAGCATAAATCCTGTGCAGAAAGTATTTATACCTCCAGCTCAAAGAGCTTCGTTGCCCCCAAAGACTTGCTGACGTAAATAGATTACCTCAGTTTCTCAGGAGCATCAGCAGAGTCTGACCTTAGGGCTCCACGTTGCTGAAGGTCATGCTAACGGTCGCCCTGTGCTTTTCCCACTGGGTCGTCCAATCTCCACCCACCGGCTGCGCTTCCGATGACCTGTCTGGAAATCAACAATCTTTTTGGTAAAATAATATTAAAATGCCTATTTTTATAAGGATACTTAAATGCACGTTTTTTAGCTCTAAATCCACCTTAGTAACACTTCGGAAAGAGATTGTTTTTAACGACTCCATTTGTCCACACGGCGGGACACCGAAAGGTCATTCCTGGGCACCTAAACTGGGAGGAAAAAATCAAATCAGAGAAGAATTTGGTGATTGAGCAGCCTCTGGCGATCTCAGCTGCAGAAACGGAGCTCTGCGTTCTGGCGCCCGGCGTGTGGCTCGGCCGCGTGAGTGACAGCCGAGGCATGACACACGTGAGGAGGAGGCACGGGGAAGGCGCAGACACACGGAGCCGGCACGTCCCTGCGGGTCGTGTGCACAAGGCCACGTGCGTTTCCCGGAGCTGCAGGGGCAAAGCCCAGCCAAGGGCCGCCGGACACCCCGGGGCAGTGGCCCACCGGGATGTGATCTCTGGCTCCGCCGCGGCGGGCGGCCCCCTTCCCGCCCTGCCCGCCTCCGCCGTGGCCGCGGCCCGGGGGGCCTGTGACTGGTGGCCAGTCACCGCGGTCGCTGCTGTGCTGTCACACGGTGTCCTTCCCTTTCAGGGTCTCTGCCTCTCTGCACCCAACTGTCCCCCTTGTCCTAAGGACCCCAGCGGCTGGGGCACGGCCCCCTGCACCCGGTGTAGCCGCATCTTACTAGGTCACACCTGCACAGACACTATTTCCATGTAAGGTCCCGGGCCCGGTCCCGGGAGTCAGGACAAGGACACGTGTCCAGGGCATGCACCTCGACCCACAGCGGCGGCAGCGAGGCGCCTGTCCTTGGGCTGACCGCTCCCGGACTGTCACGTGGACGCTTGCTGCATGACTCAGTGGGCCGAGGGCTTTTCCTGCTTTTTATCTGTTTTGTACATACTTGCGAGTGTCGGCACGTTTCGAAAGATCGCAGACGCCCCCGGGGAGCCGCGGAAAGGGTCGAGCGATATCCCACATGCGCGTCGCGGAGCAACGTGCACCTCCATTCTCTCCTTCACCCCGGGTGGGGGGGACACAGGTGTCCGCCTGCTTCTTACCGAGCGTCGTCATCGCCACCCTGCGAAGCCCGTTTCAACAGCCGATCCTGCAGGGAACGCGCTGTCTACGTGAGCCTGGGGCACAGGCTTTGTTCTGCCCGGTGCTGGTATCATGGGACCCATTTCCAAAAGGTCGGACGTGGTTTGGGGATTTTTCTGAACACGTCCCACGAGAAGACCTAGGAGTAGCCGTCCATCGGACAAAGAGTACGAAGGCACGGGGCAGTGTCCCCACGTCCCGCCTGCGGTCACAGACCACACACAGCCGGCCGCGCCGCTCCATCCTGGGCCTGGCGGCTGAGTCCAGGGCCCAGCTGGCCAGGCTCTGACTTCTCATTGTGTCCTTGATGGTGGAGGAGCGGGGGGAGCGGGGGTGCTCCGTGGGGTCCTTAAAAGGACACTTCTCCGATTCGCGGGGCTGGGCCCTCATGAGCTAGCCCCACGACCTCTGTCCCAGCCTCCACTCCCCACACCGCCAGGCACGCGGCCTGGGAAGGCGCTAGGCAGAACGGTGACCTGGACACTGCATTTGGCCCCAAGCCCACACGGGCCGAGAGTCCTGAACCGCGGGCCCCGGGGGCCAGGCGGGGGTCACGGCCACCGTGGGCGGACCCGCCGGTGACACCGCCGCCGCAGCCTCTCCCGACAGAGGGTTGTTCTAAGCAAGGCCGCCGGGGACTCTCACGCACGTGGGCTTACTTGGCCTCTTCCCTGGGTGGAAACCTGGGGTGTGAACGGACCGGGCCGCAGCGGGGCGCTCTGTGCCTGGCCCCACCCTGGGATCTTCCTGGAAAGCTGGCCCGGCCACCTCCACCGCATGTCCCCTCTGGAGCCCCCCGAGACCCTCCGCTGCTCGGCCCGCGTGTGGCTCCCAGCCTTAGCGCCGCAGCCTCAGACACGAGTGTCACCTCAGTCCGTCCTCGTCATTTCTCTTCTGCATTTCGGATCCGTCCGCCCCCATCGACTTGCAAACCACTCAGGCAAACAGAGAGCTAGGCCCGTCCCGGGAGACAGGAGCTGTTTGTCTTCATAAACCGTCCACCCTTAACGCGGCCCGGAGGGGAAGTTCTCACACCTGCCGCGGCGTCCGTGGGGCTGAGGACGTTCGCTCGGTGAGACGGGCCAGGCACAGGACGGATGCCGCGTTGCTCCACCTGCAGCCAGGCTCCAGACGGGTCGGATTCGGAGGCGGGAAGCGGGCGGCGGTGCCAGGGCTGCGGGTGGCAGGGGCGGGGGTGGGGGCGGGGCGCTCATCAGCGCAGCTCCGGTTTTGCAAGACAGAAGGTCGTTGAGAGCGGTGGCAGTGACGTCACACAGCGCTGTAAACGCATTCGGCATGACTGGACCGCACCCTGAACACTGGTCGAGACGGCGAATTTTATGTGATGTGTATTTTACAATTACAAATGTTTTAATTCTTCGTAAAATGCAGAACTAACTATTAGGGACAGCAGCCACCCCTTCCAGCCACCTACACATGCGTCCATCCAACACCCTCTCGTCGTCAGCTTCGGCCTCAGGCGTGGTCAGGCCTCAGCGCCACGGGGCAGGTAGGAAGCTCGTCCTTCTGCGCCCGCGACACGTGTGGTCAATACGAGTCACGACGTCCGAAAACCAGGACGTGCTCTCGCCCGAATCCCAGCCACGAAGGAGCCAGCCGCCGGGGGCTTGAGCCCCCTGAACGCGACGTCGGGAGACGCGGCCTCTGCGTGGCCTGGCCCCTGAGCATCGTCCAGGGCCGGGCCGGGTCGCAGAAGAGCCAACAAACACGGCCTCGCACGGACCCTCACACTGTCAAGCGAGGACCTCGCCTTCCAGAACGAGGTAACGGCAGCGTCGACGGGCAATCAGAGGTCACGCGCCAAGGTCAACAGCTGTCAGGCCCCATCGTGACACACTGCGGGGCCCCAAACACTCCATCGTGTCATGCTAGGGACACTTGACTGAGAGGTTTTCGAAACACCTGTGCAGGTAGCTGGTGCGATGCATGTGTCTCCAGGCCCCGCTGATGTTTGTGGTGACCTGTGAGCACCTGTCACTCTTAGATGTAAACACTGACAGGAACAAGTCCAGTCCTGGAGCTGGCTGGGGCCTCCGAGGGGACCCCCACCTATGCCCGCATCTTCCTCACGGATGCAGGGCATGGTGGGGGCGTGTTCTGGGGACTTCCCCATCGGCTCAGGCGGGCTGGCCTCTCCCCGATCCCGCCTCCCCGTCCTGCTCCCCAGCCCCGGGCCCACTCAGGACGGGAGCTCCAGCCTCTGTCCCTGTCCCATGGCCCAGGCTGAGACGGGTGCCGCTGGCATCCCGGTGAGCTCTGCGTCCTCGTGGGGACCGAGTGTCCCTGATCAGAAGGACGTCACCTGGGGAAAGGTGAGAAGCTGAACCCAGACCAGATGTTGTTAAAGAAACAGCAGCTAGGGAGTGAAGGGGACCCGGGTGCGACAGTTTTGCTCACGTCCCCGGAAGGACAGCGTGCAAGCCGGGGCCGGCCCGTCACAGAGGCCACTGCCCCGTCCTGAGCAAACAGAGCCTCCGTTTACGGAAAGTGGCCTGGGAAGTGCAGGAGCCGGAGCACCCTTCCCCACCCCCGACCTCTAATTTTTAACCTTTTGCCATTTATTGATCCAATTTTATCTTTTCGCAATCAATGTTTTGGCCCCTCGAGTTCACCGCTTGGACCTAACTAATTTCGCATGACAAACGAGACCGTGATGTCGACTTGTCACCGCTCAGAGGCGGAGGACCGTTCCTCCTCGTGGGGGGACCGGGAGCCTCCATGTGGTGGGCAAGGGTGGGGGGGAGGGGCTGAGCTGAGGCTGTGGGAGTGGGGAGCAGCGTCCTCGTGCAGCGAATGAGCAGCACCGGCCGGGCGCGGTCCACCTTTGCGGTGCAAATGGACATGCTCCCCGCGCACCTGCCTGCCGTTGGGGGGAGGGCCCTGGCTCGTTCCCAGCCGCGCAGACTCATCTCCTCCGTGTCTCCGATCGGCTCCCTTTCTCTCCTTCAGTCTGCAGCACAAGCGCAGACATTAGGAGGTGGGTTAAACAGCAGCGACCGGTCCAGCACACAGGCCCCTCGCTCCGTTGTTGGGTCCTCGTCCTCCACGGTGCTGCTGGCGAGAGACGGAGGCGTGTAAAGGAGCGAACGATGGCGGCGGCTCCTGGTTCGCGCCCCCCGCCCCCAGGAGCCAGGGCCTTCCATCCCGCCCAGCCGGGGTCCAGGCGCAGCCGGCCCGGAAGTCGGCAGAGCCGGCCCTGATGCTGAGGAGCATCCTCGCCCTGTCAGCGACCAAGGCCGGCGCCGCCTGCAACCTCGGAAGCAGCTCGCGGCCCCCGAAACACAGGCGGCTTTGATGGAAGGCCCGGCAGAGGAAGCCGGGGACAGCCCGCCGGCCCCTCCCGCCGCTCTCACGGGCCGCGCTGCGGGTCCCTCCCTGAGGCTGACTCGGCCCCAGGACGCCACTCAGGACCCGGCCTGCTCAAGTCCCGCTAAGGGTCACCGTGAAAAGGCAGCTCCGCCAGCTGCGCGCCTCCCATAACCGCGTCTCCAAGTGGCGGACGAGGCCCCGTCTGCCCCCCGTCTCCAGCGTCCCCGCCTGTGGACTGCCCCGAGGGACGCTGGCCGGGGCTTCCTGCCCTGGCCTCCCCTGTGGCGCTGGCGGGGGCGCGGGTCCCGCTGGCGTTCCCCGTGGCCAGAGGGCACGCTCGCGCCCGTGGACTCTGCCCTGTGGACTCAGCGAGGACCCGTTTCCTCTTTCGTGTCCTTTAAGGCCAAAACCCAAGTCTCCTTTCTCGTGAGGCCGTCCTGATTCCAGACTCCCGGAGGAGGACCCTTGCAGCCGTCCTGACTGCCCAGGCCCCCGTGCCCCTGGGCCCCGGCGTCCTGCAGGGCGTGGCCTCGCCGCCCCCCAGGGCGCCACGTGCCGCGGCACGTGCCCTCGCCACCGCCGGCGCATTCCGCGCCGTTCCCGGAGTTTGTCTGCTGTGTGCAAAGCTCCTCTGAGTACCACGCACGGATTTTCCGCGCACGTACATTTTCACTTCCGTGGGATTGGCGCGCAAGCGTGTGCGGGCGTGGGCTACGACCACGTCAGACAGACATTTAGTTTCCCGAGAAACGGCCACACTGTTTTCCGCCGTAGCCGCCTCATTTCCAAGTCCCACCAGCGACTGACAAGTGGTCGAAGGTTGTCGCTATTTTTCATTTCAGTCATTCTGATGGGGATGGAGTGGTATCTCATCGTGGTTTAATTTGCATTTCCTTAATGGCTAATGATAATGAACATCTTTTCATGTGCTATTTTGCCATCTGTATTTCTTCATGGCAAAATGCCCATTTATATCTTTTGGCGTTTTCTAATTGGATTGTTTATTTTATAGTGTTGAGTTTTGGGAGTTCTTTTTATATAGTTTGGATGATTGTCATTTGTCAAATATGTGGTTTGCAAATATTTCCTCTCCGTCGACCTTGCCTCCCGAACCTGTCGCTTACGCTCCCACCATCTCAGTGTCACGTGCAGAGCAAAGTGTCACATTTTGATGACGTCCAGTTCATAATCTTTTCTCTTACGGATCCTGCCTGGCCTGAGACACAGACGTTTGTCTCTTATTTTGTTCGTAATGTTTGATCGTTTTCCTTTTTAACCCATGACCCATTTAGAGTTAATTTTTGCATGAAGTGTAAATTTTAGGTTAAGGTTTGACTACAGACAGCCAGCGGCCGCCGCACGGTTAGCTGAGAAGGCTCTTGTCTCCGTTAGACGCTCCTGCACCTGGTGAGAAGTCACTGTGCGTCTGTGTCCACTGCCGGGTGCCGGGTTCTGCTCGTCCATCCGCGTGTCGCCCCAGCAGCACCCCAACCCCGAGCCCTGTGCACAGACGGTGAGCCCCAAGTAGGGCGACTCCTCCCTCCTTCTCCTTCTCCTTAAGTTATAGCTGTTCCAGAGTCTGTGACTCCAACGCGGTGTTTAGAATAAGGCTGTCTACGCTGGAAACGCTTGCCGGAATTCTGAGACCGCGCGGAGCGTAGGAGGCATTGGGGGGCCGAGTCTTCTCCTGGGGCGGGGGCTCCCGTCCGAGAACCGACCATGTCGACTCGTCGGCTTGGATGCCCTCCTCTCACTCAGGTGTCCTTGGCCGCTTTCGTCATCAGCTTTGGAGTTCCCGGCACACAGGCCCTGCGCACGATTCGCCAGCGCCCGTCTGCTGTGCACGACTGTAGACGGCGCCGTGTCTTCACCTTCGGCTTCCGCACGGTCTTCGTTAGCTGGGTTTGCTGTGCTGTCCCGTGGTCTGCAAACCTGCCGAGCCCCCTCGCTTCTCGGGCAGGGAGTCTGCAGACGCCTGGGGCTTCCACGTGGAAGGCCTCGTCGTCCGCGAGTGGGGACTGCCCACCCCCCGCCCCCCGCCCCGCGTGCTCTCACGATCTTCGTCTGGCCTACCGGGACCCGCACGACACGGAGCAAGACTTCTGGGAGCCGGTACCTTTCCCGGCTCCCGGTCCGAAGGGGAAAGCATTGCTGGTTGACGGTAGCTGGGGGTTTATCTTTCTCGCTTTCGTTTTCTTTATTTTAAAATAAGCTTATGGTTCAGGACGGTTTCAGATTGACAGGTGAGTGGCAAGGACGGCGTGAGCGCTCCCCGACGCCTCTCCCGTGGCCCTCCGGCCGTCAGCATCCCGCGTGGCCCTCCGGCCGTCAGCATCTCCCATGGCCCTCCGGCTGTCAGCATCTCGCATCAATGTGCTTCATTCATTGCAGTCAATTAACACATCTGACACCATCTTATTAACTAAACTCCACGATTTGCTCAGTTTTTCTGACTTTTCTTGGAGGATGTTCCCTCTGTCTCGGCCCTGTCCAGGACACCCCGTCACCTTTGGTCACCGCGTCTCCATAACGTAAGCATCTCTTGGCTGTGATGACGACAGTTTTGAAGAGTACCGATCCCGAATGCCGTCGGATGCCCCTCTGTGGGCTTCGTCTGGTGTCACTGGGGTCGTGGGTTTGGGGCAAGAAGGCTGCAAACGTAAAGCGCCATTCACGTCCCATGGCATCCTGGGTGCTCGCCGTCCACACGGCTCATCACCGCCGACATTCATCTTGATCGGCTGGCAGAGGTGACGTTGGTCGGGTTTCCCTACCGCAAAGCGCCCCTCCTCCCCTGTCCATCCTGCGTTCCTTGGAGGAAGTCAGCAGGCACAGCCTGTGCTCGAGAGGCGGGAGCGATGGCCCATGTGCTCAGGCCAGGTGACCTCCATGAGTCACCTGGAACCCGCGATCTGGCACGCACCTGCGTCCCACCGTGGCTCACGACGCGGTATAATGTGGGTTGTGCTGTCCCAGCTTTGGCCACTGCGGCTGTCTCACTTGTCCCCGGGTCCTTCCATGTATTTTATTTTATTTTATTTTATTTTATTTATTTTATTTATTTATTTATTTATTTATTTATTTTATTATTTTATTTTATTATTTTATTTTATTTTTTTATTTTATTTTATTTTTTTATTTTATCTTTTTATTTTATTTTATTTTATTTTATTTATTTATTTTATTTTATTTATTTTATTTTCTATTTTATTTTCTATTTTTTATTTTATTGAGCGCAAGGTGCTCCCGGTTCACCTTTTGTTTTTCCGGCCCCGGTGCTAGCACCAGTTACTCAACCGACAAGCCCCGCGGGCTCTTCCCGGAGGATGGCGCTGAAACTGGCTGCTGCCACCTGTGTGCGTCAGGAGGCGTCTACAGACACCTGCATCTACCTGAGCAAGCGCGAGGCCACGCCGCCCCCGCCAGCCCCAGCCCCAGCCGCGTCCCCCTCCACTTCCTCGCCACCTGCTCCCGCTCGCGCCCAGGGCGTCTGTCTCGTAATGCGTCCTCGCTGCTGGACTGAGGTGAGGGACCACGTGCAATCACGGTTGCTGTGGACAAGCGGGCGACCTCACCGTCGTGTTGGCGGAGCCCCTCGCGGGCACGCGGGAAGCCTCTTTGCGACCGCGTTTCTTCGGGACGCGGCCGGTGTCTTGTGCGTAGAAACATTCAGGAAGCGTCGCTGCATTTCCGAGACCGTCCGAACTCTGCTGTGCGGCCGGGACAGCGCACTGCCCCAGAGTGGCCGCAGCCCGCGGCCAGGTCTGAAGGGGTGACGGTGGCGTGTGCGCACCCCGCAGACGAACGCCTTCGCGCGAGGGACACGGGACTGTCTCCGCGAGCAGAGCCAGGCTCCCCCGGGCGCGGAGCTCGGCGCCAGAGGCCTGCACGGAGGAGGCGGCATCCGCCGGCGGAGGGGCCGGTCCCAGAAGTCCCCCCCACTTTCTTTTCCTTTCCCTCCATTCCTGCCCCTGCCCCCCACCTCCTTTCCGCTTCTCACTGGGTCATCGCGTGGCCCTGTAACACGCGCTTGGTACTTCGAATCCCCTCGAATCCCCTCGTAGAGAAGCCAAGATCGTAAAAGCCGGTTTTACGAATTCGGGCGGTTCGCATCTTTTGCGTGTCAGCATCAGCCATGCGAAGGCAGCGCAGAACCGAGAGGAGGGGGCTCCCGGGGGAAGGGCCCCCCGTGGGCCCCCATCGCGAGGTCTGTTTAATCACGCAGCTTTGATCCGTGGATCAACGGGAGGCGTAAACGCTCCCTGACGTGCTCCAGCTCCGCCCGGCTTAGACAGCGGATGAACGAAATCGTTCACGTTCTGGACGCGGTTAGAAACGTCCGCCAGGCTATGCGGATTCCCCACCACTGCCGGCGACGTCACTGCGTGCTGCACAGCGGGAAACACGCGGCCCGGCCGAGCCTCCACGCGAATGTGCCCGCGATCGAGGTCTGCATGGTGGAAGCCGCGTGCATTCTGGGCCTGCTCCCTAGGCTGACGCTGTGGGCAGGGTGCCCCAGACTCCCCGTCTGCCCGGGCCTCCCGGAAGCTCTGGCATCGCCCCGGTGTCGGTGGCTGTCACTGTGCCATGTCCCCGGTGACGGGGAAGAAATGCGGCTCTGAGCTTCCAGGAGCTTCCAGGACCTTCCGCTGACAGCTGGAGACCAGCCAGCCCGGCCTACACACAGGGCTGCGACGGGGTAGCGAGGCGCTCAAAGGGGGTGGGGGGTGGAAGGGTGGGGGTGGACCTCTAGGGGGGAAGAGGGGAGACGGACAGAGGCCAGACGCCCAGCAGCGCGGCACGTGCTGCAAACATCTCTGTTGCACGATGAAGACACCGAGAGATCAACTCTGTAAAATGAGGGCGCCCAGCAGAGCCCTGGGCCCTGGGGACACCGGCGCCGAGCCTGGCAGTGCACGGGACCTCGCCGGGACAGACCCCGCGGTGCGTGGCGCCTGGCCGCTGTGGCTGCGATGGCGCTGCCCCCTGCCGACCAAGGTGCTTGCACGTGAAGGCACTTGACACGCCCGCCATGAGGGCGGCGTTACAGGCGGGGCTGACGCTCAGAGAGGTCAGTGCATTCGCCCAAAGTTCCCGCGGCTGGCGTGAGATGCCCGCACACCTGCATCCCCCGCCGCGCTTCCGTGCCGTCCCACACTCAGCGGCGGGTTGGCGGGGCGCACTGGGACTCCGGGCCAAACCCCTGGGGTTCTGGCGAACTCTGTGGCTGGAGGGCTGTGTGCACGTTTGCGGGGGACCCCTGCTGTTCGTGTGGCCGTGGCTCTCCCCTCACTGTCCTAGAAGCGGCCCTCTCCTCCCTTCTTCTGGGGTTCTGCAGCCTCTCAGGAACCCTCCACCTGGTGTTTCTACCCGAACAGAAGAGCAGGCAGCGGGGGACCCTGTCCCCACCAGGCCAGGCATGGGCGCACGGCCAAGGCCTGGGCAGTCACAGTCCCTCAGCTTCACGGCCTGTCCCTGGACGGTTTCGGGCCAGAGCTGGACAGTCGTCCTGGCCTGGGGCTGGATACACGTTCAATACCTCTTCCTCTGAGGTGGCTGTCTGGGGCAAATGTCACAAGGAGCACTGACCTCCCTCCCAGGCTAAGAAGGCCGCCTGTCCTGGGGTGGCCGGGAGGCGGGACGCGAAACACAGCACAGCAGAGACGGCAGCTCTGAGAGACGGGTCATCCTACCTCGGTGTCACTGGCCGGCACGTGTCCTCTGCCGTCCTTTTCCTTCTGCTTGGGCTAAGCTGAGTCGGGAGTTTTTTCAGTAGCGAGAGTTCCCCTGGGCCAGCAGTTTTACTGAAGCAAAGCCAACGGCGGGAGCAGAAACAAAGTCACCAGGGGCGCAGACTCGAGGTCTCGGGCTGGAGGCGAGAAGGCACGGGCACACGGCGGCCGCTCGCGCGGGTGTGTGGGGCGTCGCCGGTCCCCAGACTGTAGCTCGCGTCCTGAGCGCTCGGGTCCAGCCCGACCGGGGCGGCAAAAGGCTTTCGGCTGATAATGTCCTTCTGCCCGTCGGGGGACGTCTGGAGTGTGTGTCCAGGATTGCTTCGTCGGGAGACATCTAGGGGGTCCCTGAAGCCACAGAGGACGGAGGCCGGTGTTGCTTGCTCGCCCTGCCGTGTCGCTGCTCTGAAGTAAAACGCCGCTCCGGCCGGGGCTTCGCCGGAGGCGGTGGGGTGTTGGGAGTCTCTCCCGCGCTTCTGTGGCTCGCTCGCTAAGACGGGCGGAATGTCCTGTCTGTCCCTGGGCACCAGGGCTGCCGGCCGCCGTCCCGGGAGGGGCTTCGGTTCTGCAGGACGCTGCTGAGCGTGGCAGGCATGCCCGGTCCGGCGGGCCAGCCCCCATGTGCTGAGCACATGTGTTTCCCTGAGCGCTTGGCAGGATCCATGTGTCTTTCGGAGAGGGAGAGAAAGAGGCCAGATTCGCGAGACTTTTGATGTTATTGAGGCTGTCATTTGAGTACGTTTTTTCGTATACACATAACATAATAACTGGGTTAATACCAGTATGTTGAAAGATAAACTAATAACCAAATATGTCCCTTAATTTTCTAAAGTGTTTGTAGCACAAACATGGTTGTAATTGAAAACAACCTCACCAAACAGGAAAAAATGATTTTTAATGCCCCAAGCGAAACACACACAGACACACAAAAAATAAAAGGCCCGCACACATCTGGTCCACAGCCTCCGCGAGCGGATCTGGGCTGACCTGGAAATTGAGTGTGTCGTGTGTGAGCCGTTGATTAAAACACATTAAAATCTATGGGCCTCATGGAAAGGTAGAGCATTCTTCACGACATAAGGGATTTTATAAGAATATGAGGAAAGTGGAAAAAACTGTTTCTCTGAATTCTGTGATCCGCGATGAGAATAATCCTGAGTTCAGGGTCGGCGGCCCACCCGTGTCCGCCCACCGTCGCAGAGCTGCGCGGCGCTGGAGCTGGCCGCCTCGTGGCAAGCCTTCGGGGTGGGAGGTCATTCCCCAGCGAGCTGTTTCTCCCTGCGTGTCTGTGCAGGACCCCGGCTGTGTCCAGTCCTACACTCTTCATTCTCTGCCACTATCTGAATCCTGGGTCGCAGTCCCCACGAAGCTGGCCCCAGGCTTTGACTCAGCTCCTTCTCCCCAAGCAGACCGGCCTCAGCTCCAGGAACCACGGCTCAGTCCAAGAGCTGACAGCACAGACCAAAGAAATCCAAGTTCCCACCGTCTGGACCGCCACATGGAGACACAGCCCCCCGGAGGAGGCCGGTGGCAGCCTCCGCCCCAGGCGGGTGCCCTCGCACACACGTACGGAGGGACCTGAAGACCAGAGACACACGGGGGAGAGGGAGGTGTCTGAAGCAGCAACAGGAATGGCTCTGGAAGATGCCTTTCTCTGCTGACCTCGTTGATGGATACCCAACGGGGCCGCGGTCCCAGGAGACCAGCCGGGAGGGCGTGGAAACGCGCCAGCGTCCTTCGGGACGGCCTCGTCCTGTCACGTTCATAACTTTCCAGTTCAAAACCCATAGCCTGGCTCCCTGACACCTCGTCTCTGCCCCCCGCCCCGGGGGAATAAAACCCCAGGGCCGATATCCCGTGGCACGGCGTCCCCACCCCCCCACCCGCTCCCTCGCACCTCAGGACGCACTGTGAGCCACGGGTCTCGTGTCTTAGCCCCCATTTCATCTGTGTGTCTCAGACCATGGAACTTCGGAGGCCGAAAAGTCCAAAGCCTGACGTGACTTCTGGGGCGCGGGCGGGAGGGCTGCAGCACCAGTCCTGTGTGCGGGAAGGGCTTCCGTCTGGGACCGGCCGGCGACATGCGGCCGCCTCCCGTCTGCCTGCCCAGGGCGAGTGCGACGTAATTTTATTTTTAAGTCCAGGAAATTCGTTCGATGGTCGCAGATAATCTCTGCAACCACTTTGGCAAGAGGGAAACGTTAAAGTGACCAGAACAGCACCCGGCCGGACTCGCCCGCAGCCGCGAGCCATTCCCAGTCCTTTCCCCCGCTGACATCCGGAGATGATTCTAATTAAAGGCCCTTGACAAGGTACCACAGTCATTCAAAATTACTGGCTCGGGAAAATCTCCATAAAGACGCTTTAAAGAGTTCAGAAATCCCAGTCGTTCTGGGCGTCGAGAGGGTGAGCCGTAAAACCGTGAGCGAGAGCGAGGCTGTAAAGTGCCCTTGCTTTTCTGGCTTGACATTTCACGGATTCTGAGTGGGCCCAGCTCAGCGGCGAAGCATAAATCACAGGACGGATCCGAATACCGTAAAACGCGACAGTGGGGGCCTTTGAGGCTACGGAGTTAAATTAATAGTAACCCGTGAGTGTTCGAATAGTATGAGTTACTGCTAACGTGATAATTATAGTGTAAAATAGTAATTTTTAGAGCAGAAGAGCAGCAAAAACTAATTGCCAGATTGAATATAATAGCTGTGAATTAATAGATCCATTGAACTCGTGATGACTATTTTAACAGGGAGACAGAAGCATCTTTTGTGTTAAAACAATGGTCCAAAGGCATAAAACAACACTCTTCTACGATGATGAAGGGTAACTCCTTGTGACTCGAAGCTGACTGACAATCTCCCACCCCGGGCGGCTCCGTCCTTCCTCCGACCCGAAGTCGCCTCCTCGTCCTCTCTGCTCCCGCGGCCTCGACCGTGCTGTGCGCATTTTGGGTAAACGTCTCTCTCGTACCAGGATCTAGGCACTGGGAAGGTGAGAGCTTTGTTTCATGAAGTCTCGGCACCCTCAGTTTCCCCAAATGCACTGAAGGTCAACGATTGTGACTTGAGTTGACCTGAACTCAGTGAGCTGAATGATTGAACCTGCATCAGAGTGAATCTGCAGATGTCGCCGAGATGCACGAAAGGCTGACGTGGCCGCAGCCAGGACCTCGGACGGAGTGTAGAATAGAAACTAAGAAACTAGAGTTTATGAAATGAACGTGCGAGAGTCATTGACCTCCTTACTGTACAGGGCTCACGCTCACTCAATTCAACTTCATATGATAAAACTCACGGATTTAGAAGTTAACTGTATATCAGTGGCCTGACTGTTATTCTTGTAGAGTTTTCTCTGAAAATAAGCTGGCTTGCCCATGGGGCTGTGTGCCAGCCTCCTGCATATCAGTCACCCAGTCCACGCCCATTCACGGGGACTTTCTGAGACCACCCACTGCATGAGCATGCATGGCCATGCACAGCCTTGGCCTGCGTTGGGGACCAAGGTCAGGGAAGCTCTGAGAAAACAGTGTATTTTCACTCTTCCAAAAAATCCATCTGTAAGTAATTTTTTTATTGCATTTACTTTTAAGTTGCGATTTAAGAAATTATCGAGTGACTTTTTTTTTTTTTTTTTTGAGGAAAAGCACTCTCCGTTAAGTCAATTATAAATTTGGAAACTTGCTTTCCGAAAACAGTCATTGTCGTTAACCTTAGTAAGTATGGCCTGGAAGCGGACATACCAAGGTGCTTGGTAACAGGGACACTGGTGACTTCGCCGAGCCGAGAGGACGGGGCCGGAGCTCATTGGTAGCGAGTCCCCAGCTCCGCCTCTGGGTTTGGACCTGGAGATGAGAGACACTGACGGCCAGAGGGGAAGTGGGGACGTGGGGATGCTGTCACCTGTCGTCCGAGCGTGGGCGTGCCACGTGACGGCATCTGCACACAGCCCCAGCCCCTCCTGGTCTGTCCGCATGCTGTCCTGTCTGTACCCAAACCATTAGGTCGGAGCAGAGATGAGCCACGTTTCATCTTTAGATCAAAACTGTTTATGTTATGCAAGTGTAAACACACAGGCAGGTCACGCCCCTCCGATGTGACACGCAAGGGCTCATTGCCACTGCTGTTAACACTGGCACCTCAGGAGCCCAAACCACAGAAGGAGCACATGAGAAACGGTGTGTTTAGGAGGAGAAGGAACTAAACAGTGAGGCGCGTGGCTCGGCCCCGCCCCAGAGCCACTTTCCTGAGGGACTGTGAAGCCGGCCGCTCGACTGCCTTCCTGTCGAAGGGACCCCTTCACGTTTCTTCCCGAGGCCTGCCACCCTTCCGTGCTTCTTCGCAAGCCTGCAGTGGCACAGCGACATATTCTGAGGGCACCGACTGCGCGCGTCACATCAGAACCTGTGGCTTCCGTCCTGTTGGAGGCGAGCCTTTGTTCCACTCGCGGTCTGGGAGACGTTCCACTGCTCGAGGAGAGACAGTGTTTCCCCCGCCACAGGAAACCTGCGTCCCGCCACCCAGCCCTCGCTTCCCCCAGGCTGCTTAGGGGACAGCGAGGACCCAGGCCCTTCCCTGCATGCCGCCCTCCCTGCCCGGGGCACAGAGCCTGACCGTGGCGCCCACTGAGGCACGGACTAAACTCACCTGCCGTGGAGACTGGAGCAGGTGCGTGACGCCCCGTCCCTGTCCCCTTAGCGAAAGGCGTGGAAAATCAAGGTGTCCAGGACCAGAAGCCCCTTACAGACTCGGAAGCAAACAAATGAAGACAGGTGCTTGACGCTGAGAGCCGCGTCCTGTCTTGGGGTTCACTATCTTGGGGGTTTCTCTATCTTGGGGTTCGCTGTCTGGGGGTTCGCTGTCTTGAGGTTTCTATCTTGGGGTTCGCTGTCTCGAGCGCTGTCTTGGAGGCTTTCATCTGGGGTTCGTCTCGTCGCTGTCTCGTTCGCTGTCCAGGGGTTCGCTGTCTCAGGGTTCGCTGTCTCGGGGTTCACTGTCTTGGAGGTTTCTCTATCTAGGGGTTCGCAGTCCGGGGTGTTCGCTGTCTCGGGGTTCGCCCGCTCACCGTTGGGCAAAGAGCTGCTCAGGCTGTCGCTCCCCCCTCACAGACACTCTCCGTCCTGCCGGGGGCGACGCTCCGGTTTTCCTCCTGGCGACGAATTTCTCCAAATGTGGTTTAGCATCAAAGACAATTCTTTGTTTTGTTTGTTTGCTTTGTTTGTTTTGTTGAGAGAAATGGAAAAGGCATGAACGTCTCGGGACGAAGGCCCCTCAGCTCGTTGACCTACGTGCGTCCGCGGTCACTCCATCTCTTCCCAGCTTTCCGCTGATGTTAGGGAAAGCGAGCGTCACGCGTGGCAGCCGGACGCCCAGGCCCCCGCGTCGTCTGCCCTTGATCTGACGTCACCCTGGAAAGAGGCGTGGACAGCCCTACTGTGCGATTCTACCATGAGCCAGTTGTTCAAAACACGCGTTTTTATTTTTATTATTTCAAAACAGGTATTTTTACTCTGTACCTTGGTTGCGTTTCTGTTGTCCTGCTCTTGACACGTTTGGGGTAAAAGTTGAAAGTCTCGCCCGGGCGACCAAAAGTTGAACCAACCAGTCCACGCAGTGAAAACCCCATGAGCAGCAGGCGATTGTAAAACCCATAAGATGCAGTTACCTGAAGGTAAAAATATTAAAGATGCAAAAGCACTTAGCTAAGTGCACAGTCGCAGAGTGCCATCTCAGTATCTTTTGATCCCAAACGTACTGCTCAGAATATGAAACCTCGTATTTCTGCCCGAGCGAGACACCTGAAGGACCACCTAGCAACGTATTACAGGTCGTCGATGACATAACCCTGATCGATCAGTGCAGATTATCACAGAGCACGATGGACCTCATAAGCATCCCTCATCCTCGCATTTAGAAAGGATTAACAGCTTATTTAGAAAAATAAAATATTCCGTGGTAACTAAGGACGTTACACACTGCACGTGTAACAAGGCCACTTGTCACTCGCTGGCATTGCACGTAGATGGGATGAAACAGAGGCCAGCTGCCTCCATGAGGCGCCCGCAGGTTTGCGATAAATTCAGACGGTTTTCCAAATGCGTTCGCGGGTTTTCATTTCCCCTCGCCGGAGTAAGCCAGACTCGACTTCCGCCCCACAGGTCCTCTCCCACGCCACAGATAAAAGCAAGGAACATGGTGCTCGGGCGCCGTGAGAACATTCCGGAAACCAGGCGATGTCTCGTCTTTGAAGCGTGTCTCTGCATTTTCAGTCGTGACCCGTGGGGGGCACGTTAGCAGGGACTCGGGGCACCTCCTCAGCCGTCTTGTTTTATGGTGAGAAGCGGATGAACATGGGTGAAGCCAGCCTGCAGAGTGGGGGGCACCCAAGGGGGCCTGATTTTGAGGTCCCTGTTCGTTCCCTTCACCACGTGGCCTTGATTGTTACAGGCCAGAGAAAAAGAGTTTTTTCTCTGATGGCATTTTTTTAAAAAAGTACAAGAGTTGTACACTATTAAGCCAGACGCAATGGGATAGACGTTTGAAAAATATGCGGCAGGTTCAAATGATTGGCAGTTTCCCAGCTTCATCTGTCAGATGGTTTCCTGGGCAACGACTGGTCCAGGTTTTCGGGGGCGCTATAAACACCATCATAAAATCAGCCCACGTATCGCCAGCATCGGTCCGTCAGCATCGTTTTCTCGGTGGCGCTTTTGATGGGGCTTCTGCGCCCCGGGATGATTTGCTGTGGTGTTTACGGGCTCAATGAAGGGAAGGTTCTGAAAAGATTATAGGCCCTGAAAAAGGAAATATGGCCTGTTCACCGGGAGAATGGAGAGCCCGGATGAAGCGTTTTTGGAATTTCTTGCCTGCCATGGAGAGGTGATGGCTCCCCATAGACATGCTCAGTTGTTTTATGTCCTCCACAAAAGTCCTCGAGGGGTGGAATAAAGCTCCAGGTACGCAGCCAGCCGCCTTTCCCCCCGCCAGGCCCCCGGGACCGGCCGTGGGGACACGGTCCACGGAGAAGGCCCCCAGTGCGCAGGCGCGGCGTCTCAGACGGACACCTGGACTTGACACGGTCTCTCGGCCAAGCAGCCACTTCCTCTTCGTGTTAAAACCATTTTCTGGAGCCGTGAACATCACCAGGAGAATTAAACTCTGGCGTTATTCAGACCTGGGTCTGTCCTGATCATCCCTACCGTCGGAGCTGTTCATCGTGTCACCGTTTGGCATGGGGTAGCATCGCTGGTTTTCAAAGGGGCCTGTGGCTGAACCGCGTCCTGGTTTTCCACGATCGGTGACGCTCCTCCCCCAGTATCGATGGGATCAAAGGTCACCGGTGATGGAGTTTTCGGACCTTGCCATAGACTCTAAATTTGCATAACTCTTCTCCAAATATCTTTCACCTGCTCTGCTCCAGACAGGCATTTGGTTTATCTCGTTTTCGTACACCCCATGCTCCCGATTTCGGCGAAGCTCATTCCGCAGTGGGTGCTGAGTGAACATGTGGCTGGGGCTGGTTATTATTCGCTGTTTTAGGCCAAATCATCGTAACCATTTCCTTTTAGCCTGATTTTCCTTTCTATGTAATGTACAATAGTGCAATATGAAAGGTGGGTGTTTCCGTAAGACCAAAACAGCTCTTTCAATAAGTCAAATATAATAATTTTAAGTGATAGGTTATTGTGTCACAGCTTAATTAGCATTCTTTATTAATGATGCACAAGATAATGTTATGTCTTACAATTCATAGTTATATTTGATAAATATAATCTGTCTCCTGGATTAAAATTTTTAATAATGAATATATATGTGATATTATTCTATAAATTATTCTCTATAGTCGGAATTTTTCTTTTTCTTTTTCTAACATTTTAACTTTGTGCATTTTACATGTCGCAGAATGATAAGCCAAAAATTATTTCGCTTCGTATTTACACTCGTGAGCTTGCTCACGAACCCGCGTCCTGCGAGGTTGGACAGGAAAAGAACGGAGATTCTTCGTAACCAGCAGCGCGGTGGGCACACCCAGCAAGGCTGCGGGCGCTGGGACCCGCGAGGAAGGTGCGTGTATGACGTTTGTGTCCCTGGCCCGTCCGTCCGCATGATCCGTGCTTCCTGCTGTTCTTTGGCGGGTTGGGGCCGACCCCTCCCCGCTGGGCTGTGACTTCCGGGGGGCGGGGCACTGGGGCAGCAGAGCTGGAAAGGGGGCGGGGGCAGAGGACACCAGCGCAGGGAGCTGAGACCCGTTCAATGCGTGAATAAAGGCGGGAAGAAGGGAATGGCAGGGGACACGCGGGAGTGTAGGAAAGCCCTGCTTTCACCGGTTCAAAACGCCGGGGAGGCCCTCGTCTTGCTCAGCAAGGCTTTGTCCCCTGCCCTGCGTGCCCCCGCCCTCCTCCGTCTCTCTGTCCCCCTCCCGCGCCCACGCGACTCCCACAGGACCCTCCAGGCTGTGCTGTGTCGGTGTCACTTAGTCCCGCCCTGACGCCAGGTGAGAGCGTGCAAGGCCCTCAAGGCCCCCGCGGCCGCCTGGACTCGGGAAAGGCGCTCGGGGGCGCGGGCGGGGAGCTTCGCCCGCGACGGCAGCGAAGGAGACAGTTTCCCGCCGTTTAGCCTCCGTTTCACTGTGCTGTGAATAAAGCGGCGTTGAAGAACGTGTCTGTCCCCAAACATGCCTGACGATAAAGCCCGCAGGACCGTGGCAGGTGGCCGCATGCCAGAATCACGCTCCTGCTGGGAGCCCTCCCTTGACACTTTTGCCCAGGGTCTGGCTCTGTCCCCTTCCCCAAGACCCTCACATTCTAGTCCCAGCGATGTATTCACGCGTCTCTCTTCCATCGCACGGCGCCCGCCCCGCTCCTGTCCGCGCGGGAACGAGCCAGCTGTCCCCCGGGGCCATGAAGAGTCCCCCCGGCGGGCGAGGGTGTGTCACGCGCCCGCCCCTTCACAAGAGGCGCGGTCCTTCCTCCGCCCAGGCCGTGGGGCGCGGGTCTGTGCCTCTCCTGCACACGCCCTCGACCACCGCGTGTCCCACAAGAGCCACCTGTAGCTGGGGTTCTGTTCAGACCCCTTATCTGCTGTCACACCATATAATCTCCAAGAACGCCCTAATTTCTATCATGCGCTAAGCCTGTCCTCGCGGCTGAGACAGGCTTATCCCTCTGAACAGATGAGATTAGTCGATCATATTAAAGTCAAAAGGGGGATTATAATGCTTGTAATACACTGAGTCAAATTAAATGCGTTTTGTTTGCACATCAGAAGACTATGCTGCTGGGCTCGCGCATCCTCCACTGGGTATAAAGCGTCTCCAGTAAAACATAAACGCGGTGGAGGAAAACCCTCAAGCAGAGAATGACAGCAAAGCAAAGACGGTCTTTTTTTCCCCTCTGGTCTGTTCAACCTGGCAAACGGATTCGAATCCTGGCGCCTCCCCGCGTCCGTCTGGGGCACTGCGCCCACAGAGCTGCGCCCAGCTGCGGGTGGTCAGCCAGCCCCGCCCCGCTCCGCATGCGGCGCTCTGCTCGCGCCGCCACGCAGGCCCCCGGGAGCGCTGGAGCTCCTCGGCCGCGAAGACAGGTCCTCCTGGAACACGTCCCACCCTACTTGCTCTCCTAGCCGGCTCCGCTTCTAAACGCTGCTCCACACGATCTGGGGAAGAGAAAGTGCCTGTCCACGGAAGTTCTCTCAAGAATACACCAGAAAACCCCGACACCCGGATGTGTGTGTGCATGCGTGTGCTTGTCTTGGCATGCACGTGTGTGCGTGTGAATGTGTGCATGTGTGCTTGTCTGTGCATATGTGTGTGCATGTGCATGTGTGCTTGTCTGTGCATGCATGTGTGTGCTGTCTGGGCATGCCTGTATGTGTGTCTGTGTGCATGTGTGTGTGCATGTGCATGTGTGTGTGCATACTTGCCTGTGCATGTGTACGTGTGTGCATGTGTGTGCAGCTTGTCTGTGCATGCTTGTCTGTGCTGTCTGTGCATGTATATCGTGCATGTCGCGTGTGCATGTGCTTGTCTCTGTAGCAGCAGTGCATGTGTGTGTGTGGCCTTGTCTGTGCATGCATTGTGTGCATGTGTGTGTGCATGTGTGCCTGTCTGTGCATGCATGTGTGCATGTGTGTGTGCTTCTAGCTACTGTGTGCATGTGTGTACATGTGTGTGCTTATCTTTGGGCATGCATGGGCACTGCATGTCATGTATTATCGGGCATGCATGTGTATGTGTGTAATGCTTGTCTGGAGCATGCATGTGCGTGTGTGTGTGCTTGTCTCTGCGTGCGTGTGTGTGTGTGCGTGCGCGTGTGTGTGGGAGGTGGGCAGGCAGGTGAATGGAGAAACAGCTACAGTGAGAGGGAAGAGCCGGTGACCAGACTCTGAGCGGCGGCCTCAGTGGATCAGGACTGTTCTCATCAAAGAATGTAGCATGCTGAGGGACTCGGGAGCCAGGCACCGCGACAGGGTGGGAGATGGGTGCTCTCTCGTCGGTCAGCCCGGAGTTGGGGCCTGGGTCAAGCATGCATGTGCGTGTGACCTCTGACATGTCACTTGAAGTGTTCGAGCCTCAGTTTCCTCAAGTCCAACCTGGGGACGTCGATGGCACTTACCTAGCAGAGGACCTTCAGACCCCCAGCGGTCATTCGGAGCTCAGTGAATGCTGGCTGCGGGCTATGGTCCGGGCTATGGTTCAGAGTGGAGTCAGGCACGCTAGGGCCGGGCCGGCGGGGTGAGGGGCGGGGGTTCGTGGGCGCTGGCACAGAGCGCCTGGAAGCCGGGCCCTTGGGACCAGAAGCAGAAGCCGGCCGCAGGGCGAGCTCGGGGGACAGCACGGAGGTAGAAATTAGACAACTCCGTGGCCAACTGGAGACCGAGGTCAGGGAAAGAAGCCTGCGCAACTCGAAGTTCGCAGCTGGGTGACGGGCAGGATGATGGCACCTGCACAGGACAGCGGGAGAAAATGGGTGGGGGGGTGAGACAGGTCTTCGGTGCGTTTCTGATGAGAAGCCCGGGTGGGACCACCCAGCAAGCGGCAGAAATCAAAGTCCAGAAGCCTCAGGAGCAGAGCCGTTTGGATCCAGGTGTCTCCGGTCCTCCGGGCACCACTGCGGGCGTGGGGTGCAGGCTCCGGGTTGGCTACCTGCCCCCACCCCAGGGTCACGGCAGCAGGACTTGCCTCCTGGGTCAGAGCCCGTCACGCCCCAGGGCCTGTGACCGCTTCCCGTGGGCCTCGCCCTGCTCCAGACGTTTGAATACGCAGGGCAGGGAGAAGCCCGTTTCACAGACGGAGAGATGGGAGGGAGCCAGGGGCCCCTGCCGCAGGAAGTTCAGACACCCGCCAAGCTCAGCCACCCCGCGGTGGCGGGGCGAGGCGCGGGCCCGGCCCATCCGCATGCGTGCAGCGTCGACCACCGATGACCCCGGCCCCTCCTGTCCACAGGGACACGAAAGGCGTGGTCGCAAAGCACACGCAGTCGGTGCTGGAGTGTCCAGGGACGTGAGGTGACAGTAGGCTGACCCGGGAAAGGGCAGGGCTGTAACCTTCATCCGTGTCTGTCCCTCAGGAAGCCCGTGCCTATCGAAACTGCGTCCCTTCCGCGACCGCAGCTTCGCAGCACGTTCTCGCGGCCTTCCTCGGAGGGAGGCTTCACGGCGCCGCGTCACACTCTGAGGAACTTGTCAGTGAGACGCGGACAGTGGCGGCCACGCCCGAGAACCCTGTCCCCCGCGTCCCCGGCGGTGGCCTGGTGGAGCAGCCGATGGGGACGTCCTGGAGAGACCTGCCTGTCCTCCGCTTCCGGGCCCCTACCCCGCCCCGCGGTGCCGTTCCGAAAACCTGGGACATCGTGTCGTGCCCTCCGGTTCCGGTTCCGGTTCCGGTTCCGGCCAGCGCAGACCGCTCCCGACTGCCCCTGCATGGGCACCGTGTGGCTGCCGCGGACACCGCCGCTGAGGAAGGGGAGGGCGGGGCCTCACGCTGCACCTGTCAGGGTCTCCCTTCCGCTGGGCGTGGCTCAGGGCACACGGCTCACGCCCTACACGACCAAAAGCAAAACGTGAGGCTCGTGCGACCGTGACAAGGTCAGGTCGTTCCCCTTATACTCTTCACCTCCGTGTGCGAAGTGTGTTTTGAAACGAATTATGTGCAGGAGAAGCAGGTGCCAGGAGCTCGACCTGGGTCTCTTCACACAAGGCGCCTTCCGCGTCTCTGCGTTTCCAGCATCAGACCCAGCTTTACACCGTCTTTGCTCTGCCATAAAAACGAGGCCAGACTCGCACCCGCGTGGACCAGCCAGGCCACCGCCGCAGGGACGCTGGCCTGTCCAGGCGGCTCCCCCCGGCTCACCAATGCCCACACTTCTTTCTGTTCAGACTGCCGCGGCCGTCAGGAAAAGCTGCAGAAGACAAGGTGCTTTTGTCGTTCGCTAAATACACTGTTACTGGGGTGGGCAGACGGGACGAAGAGCACAGCCTGGGACACACGGCATCCAGAGCGGTCCCGGCCGCCCGTTTGACTCAGCCTGGCGGTGGAGCCGCGGGGCGCTGGTGGCTTTCTGCTCAGCCGCGACGGGCGATCCTCAGACGAGCTCACAGCGGCAAGAAGCCCGAGCAGCTCACACAGGCTCGGCGGGGGGCCGCAGCAGCCCTCGGTGACAGAGGAGGTGACAGAGGAGGACCCTGGGTGGGGAGCTTCCCTGCTCCTTCTCCCAAAAGGCCCCCACCCAGGGGGAGTCGTGTTGCTGTCAGAGCCGGCGGCTCTTTCAACACTGTTAGTGGCCTGTGTGTGAACGCCCGTCCTCGGTGGCACTGTCTCCTGTACCTGACCACACAGTGGCCCAATCACTCGCTGCTGGCCAACGAGCGGTCTGAACGCGAGCATCTGCTTTAGTGGAGTAAGTCAGTCGGCACGGCGGGGACCCCCGGCACTCTGAGGACAGTGTCACAGAGCACGGGTGCCACCAAGGTCACGGCACTAACAAACGGCCTTCAGAAAGCGTGCGGCAGATGACCACTCCAGACTGTTCCGCTCACACGCAGCGTGACCGCGGAGCCCGGTTCCCGGGCTTGGCTCGGCGGAAACACGGAGGGTCTGTCCTTCCGGACACCTTCTCCTCCAGCCCCGCGGGGCTGACTGCATCGCAGAACGGCTCCTCAGAACAAGGCGGTGTCAAAACCCGGTCAGTTTAAACACGGCTCCCTGTCTGAATGGCCAGGGCTGTAACTGCTGAGTGATGCTTCCCTGAGCGGCAGCCCCCTCTCGCCGATGCGTTTGCCAGTGTTTCATTTGGCTTGATCTTATTTTGAATAATTTTTTTACTCCTACTCCAAGAATAGTCTGCGTTCTCTCTGAAGAAAAAGAACAAAACACTTGAGTGGCCTCTCTTCGGGGTGCGGTTACTTGGAGGGAGTCGCAGCAGCCCGCGCCCCACGTGCTCGGCCGTGGGGCACTGGGCTGGGCCCCCAGAGGCCAAGGCCGGCTTCTCGCACAGACACGTTTGTGAGGGGGTTAACTCCAGGGATCCAGGCTGCTCAAAGGAACTAAAACGGGGAGTGTCTGGACCATTTTGATGCAGAAATCTAGGAGAACAGTCATCGAATCAGGGACGGAGGTCTGGAACTGCCAGCGGGCGCTGGGAGGGTCGTAAAGACGCCGAAAGCACTCAGAGCAGGTGATTTAGGGCAGGCGAGCGTCCCAGCACAGCTGGTATTTTAAAATCTGACACTATTTTCAGTATTTATTTTAAATTTTTCATGCTTACATTGATTTAGGAAGGTCAAAGAATATGCTCTTTCCTTCCTTTGCCCAGAGAAATAGGGTGACCCCCAAAGTATGGCAGGAAGAAAGTTGTCACCAGCTGGCTCTGAAAGGGGGGGGGAGCGGCCTGCTCCTCCCACGTGGGCGGTGCCCACGCCTGGAGCCGTCCCCAAGGCCCGGGTCCTGCAGGCTTCACTGCAGAGGCGGCTCACGGCTGCGCCCCACTGCGTGCTCGCAGCTCCTCAAACCCCCTGAAATCCCATTTTCCCTTAATAAAGTGGACTTTGTCTTCCAGGCGCACGCGTGAGTAAGATGTCATCCTCTGTCTGGTTCCGGGGTGCCGCCCGCCAGTGCTAGGCGGGCGGCAGGAAAATTGCCTCGCTGGAATGTGCTGCAGGCGGTGGGTGCGGCGGGTGACACTCACGTCAGTGCCACACGCATGACACGCTCAGAGACCTTCGGTGAGACCATGAATACCAAGCGACTGAGAAGATTACTCGGGCTCCGTGTGTCTCGGGGTGTAAAGGCTGTGGTTCTGGGTGACCGTCTTCCAGATCAATATAATTATGTCATAAAAACATGTCACAAAGCAGCTTGCTCTGTGGCCTTTTCTACTTGCCTGCCTCCCGGCCGCCCCAGCTCGCTGTGGACTTGCCGCTGTGGCTGACCACGGCCGGGTGGCCGTGTGTCGGCCTTTCCTCGTCCCCATGCGAGGGCGTTCGTGGTTGTGCGGACAGCCCCGGGGGCCGAAGGAGACCCACCTGTGTGTGTCATGGAAATGGGTGAGTTGTACATTCCAGCGTGCAGTACCGGCTGAGGTGCATGCGTGTGTACACGCACGCACACGCACACACACACGCACAGTGGCGTGAACCCCGAGCCTGCCAGCCCTACAGCGGGAGCCAGTATTGACTGGGAAGGTACTGTGTCCCAGATCACTCAGTCCCAGGTGACTCAGGTACCCGTGTGATGCCGGGTCCCCCTCTGCACCACACAGGCCTCACGGGCCTGGCCGCGTCCCCACCAAGAAACCAGCGTGGTCCCAGGCGTGCCAGCAATCCTGGAGCCCAGAGAGCGTCTTCCGCAGGCAGCGGGGACACGAGGAACCCCACGCCAGCATGGACATCCCTCTCCCTCCCCTGACCCTCCCCCGGCAGGGGCACGTGGGCGCCGAGACGCAGCATCTCACGTCGAAACTCGCTGGGTTTGGCACTCCGCTTCCGAGCGGATGTAGACTGAGTCGGCATGAAAATAGTGCTTGAGTGTGTTTTTCTGTTTCACCAGAGGGAACAGGGGAGTGACGTATCCTCGCCTGGAGACACAACTTGTTTTTTCTTTCGAAAGAGCCCACACGGACTGTCCGACAGAAGCCTCCAGGGCGTGGCCCCCTGAGCGTCATCACTCGTGGCAACTGTTGAACGTGAACGGGCCGCTGCGGCCCTGCTGACGTCCCCAGGCCGGTTCTCAGGAGGGGGGCCGGACAGGACACCTCCCAGGACCCAGCCCTGTTACTCTGAAGAGCTGGTCGCAGCCCCAGATGCGCGTCCTGCCCCCTCCCCTCCGCCATGAGGCATGCGGTCCCTTTCCACCACGCTTCGCTACTACGGCTCTGTCCCTCGGCGTCACTCTAGCCCAGTTCTTTCATTTTTTCGTTATTTTTCGGTCACCGGGACTTGAGCTGTGGCCACTGCAGAGAGCAACGAGCAGTAGGCCGGGAGGGTGCTGTGGCAGAGGCCAGCGGAAGAGGGGACGTGCGTGTCACACCACAGTCACCTCGGGACCCGGCGTTTTACCGAGGAGCAGAGAATGTCCCTTACAGGAACCTTCCAGAGCGTGTTCCTGCCACTTCGCGCACATCCGGGAAACATTGTGGCCCATCACACAAGTCTCCACAGGATGGCGGGGTCCTTCCGGAAGTCTCGCATGTTCTCTTTTGTTCCAGTAGCTGTGATCATCGCGCATGAGGCCAACAGCGCAGGTGGATGACGCACGAGTCCCCAGGGAATGGGCACGCCCTGTGCGCACGAGGTCCAGCAGCCAGCGTGAACCGCCCTGAGACAGATCCCTGTTCCTGGTGTCCGCGCTCGCAGGTCCCGGATAGAAGTCGAGCGGGCAGACGCGGGGACAGACGCGGGGACAGACGCGGGGGCAGACGCGGATACAGCCGCACGGCGCGCTCTCTGCAAAACCGAGTCCCGCGTCCCCAGGGACAGGGACGAAAGGCGCCCTTCTCCGTGTTCGCTGTCTCATAAACAAGTATGTCGCCGCGCGTGGCCCGCGCCGGTGCCCATCGCTCCGTTCTCTCCACTCGGTAGAAACGCGGCCCGTCCCTCGCACCGGCATCGGCGCTTCTGAAAGTCACTCGTTCTGCCCAGGCGCCCGTGGACCCCGGCGCGGCACCAGGTCTGGCTCAGAGTGGCACCGTCGGGCCCGCTCCTCCTTGGCGAGGGCTGGCGCGCAGCCGCGGCACGCACACACGTGGCCACAGCCGCCAGCAGGGACGGGGCCGTGCGCCCCACACGCCCTTCCCTTCCTCGCGCTTTCAGTCCCAACCCCAACGTCCCCGTCCATATAAACGGCCACATCGACAGACACCCGCTGTGTCTCTGCGCTTAAGCGCGCCTACCTTTCCCATGGGTGTCGGAACGGAAGGGCCATATCACAGTTGGCACCAGCCCTCCGCGGTCATGCTGGTGGCGGAGACGGCCAGCCGGGTCCTGCCCCAGCCCCGCACCCCTAGGACCCGCAGCTCGGAGACGGCGCCGGCACCCAGACTCCTGGTCCACTGGCTCTGCGCACCCGACAACACCGCGGGTGTACGTGGGGCTTCCCGCGCTGCTGGGAAGGGGGCCTGAGGCACCGGGAGGTGTCGTTTGTGCCTAAAGCACAGAGGCGCGTGCTCTGAAGGGTGAGGCGGGGTCTGTGGGGGCCAAGTAGGAAGGCAGCCCCCTGTCCCCGGTCTGGGGGGGCACGGGCCGGGGATAACGACAGTCCCTTACAACCCCGGGGCGGCCGCACGGAGTCCCGCTCCCCTGGGCGGTAAGTACAACGCGGAGGGGGCAGAGGCGGGACGCCGAGGGCGCACAGTCTGTCCCCGGGGCTCCGCGGAGCCCGCGCCCCGCCGACCGAGGGCCGCCGCCCTTGTCCCCCGCTCGGAGGTTCAAGCTCCGGGGCTTCGCGGCGGGAGCCTGGTCACGTGTGCCACGTCATGAAATTTTACTGCAAAATATCTGTTTTTTCTTATTTGAAAAGACAAATTATTAGCATTTTTAAACAATTTCAATATGTTTAATGGCTGAAAGTTAAGCTCAAACTGTTCCGCCGGCTGAGTGAAGCGCGGGGTCTGTAAACAGGGGCCTTAAGTTACCCCAAGAGGACACTCATTTTAAATTTTACTTGAAAGCGGGATGTACGTTTATTACAATTTCAAACAAAATGCTAATGCCATTAAACAAATGAGGTTTAGGCAAATTAACTGCATTTTAATATTCTGAAAGCCTATGATATAGGACATTGCGTTACGAGACATTGGCTAGAAGTATCAGTCGCAAGTGGGGTTTTCATTGCTGTGAATCTCAGGAGAATATTTGTAATTAGTATCATTTGCCTAATACTTCAGGTTAATTAGAATATTTAATTGAATAGCTGTAATCTTCAGAGATGACTATATTATGATCAAATTAGCACCATCACGACGCATGCTGATCACAGGGCGGCAGCCTGGCTCACGTCTGCTCGCTATTCGACCCTCTGGAGCGTTCAGCAACATAAGAAAAAATCTGTTTCTTACACTTTTGAATTTTAATGATCCATTTGAACTCTGCCATCAACATTTAATTATTCTAGGAAAAAAAAAGTCCCAGCCATGACTCCCATATGGCACGTTGGCAAATACACTTGCCCACAGAGGCCTGCACCTCTCCCCAGCAGCCCCGCGACGATTTCACACAGACTTTCTCCCCTGAATACGAGGCCTTTTTTCTTTAATAGTGTTTGCAAATACAGACCAGATGAAGCGTCGCCGAAGAGGTTACTAGGATGCTATTGAAACACTGTTGCGAGCAGATGAGCTGAGTGTCAGAACGTTACAATGGGCTCGGTCCTGGGTGTCCCCTCTGGACTCCGTGTCGCGTGCGGGTCTGGGTGGCCAGAAAGGCTTTTTCTGAAGACGTGGGGGGAGGGGACGGGGCTGGGGCGGTGGCTGTACAGAAATCTTCCCGTGACATTGAGATAGGGTCCCCAACACTCAAGTCGTAGGATCGAATACGCGGGTATTCGTACGTGTCCACACGGTGTGCCCGCTGTCTGCGCGTCAAACATTTCAGGCATTAAATGAGGGTCTAGGAATTAAATCACCGTTAGGGAGCGTTTCAAGAGGTACGAAGTAAACGTACTCAGGGAGGCGACCGCGGTTTGTCAAAACGTGGCTCGCAGACGCCACGACTCCCTCCGTAGCCGGGGGACGTGCTGCGAGCGCGCTCGGCGGCGAGGACAGACGGGGACAGACGGGGACAGGCGGGACCAGGCGTCGCCGATTCGCAGGCCTCGGAACCCCAGAAAGTGTGCGGGGTCCCGTGTCTCCCCAAGGCCGAGCGCGTCAGGTCAGCGCCGCGCGGGAAGCCAAAAATAGAGTCGAGAAGGGGGACAATCACGGTGTCAGAACAGCTGCTCCCGGCGTGAGTCGCCCGTAGGCGTGCGCCCCTCGCAGGCGGCTTCCATCGCCAGCACCACACCTCCCCGCCGCCGGGGGCCCGCAGGGAAAACGGGGCGAGCAGGGGTGGAAGGGACTGCCACCCCCCGCGGGAGCCGGCTCTCCTCCACACAATCTTCCCCGTCCTTTTTTGCCAGGACTGGGCATCTTTACAGAATTCCAGAGAAACATCAAAAAAAATAATAAGCACCTGAAGTGAGCATCTAAAATGGCTGTTATATTTTGCTTCGAAACGAATAGATGAACCTATTTTACCTGTGCCAGAAAATAACGAGGAGGAGCAGAGTTAATTACCAGCAAGTGTCATAACAGAGATTTTTGATTTGTTAACGAGAGTTAAAACAACATGCTTAGAATTCATAGCACTGGCAAAAACAAAGTGCCGCTGGCACACGAGCGTTGGCAGGATGATGGATATTAGCGTCGTGTTCACAAGTACGAAGCGATGTGTTTAGCAAAGGTCTCGGAGACGTGCTCGGCTGATCATCGGTGCTGCAGAAAAGGTAACAGTTATAAAACCTGGAAGGTCTTCAAAGAAAGGGAAGAACAGTGCGACGCGATGGAGGAAGTCGTCGGGGAGGTGAACAGTCGGGACCCGGATGGAGGCGCAGGCAGCCGCAGGTGCGGAGCGGAGGCGGGCGGGGGCGGCGGCCCGCGGGGTCTGCGCCTGCGTGGCACGCCGGCCGCGCCCGCTCACCGCCCACCGTGAAAGACGCTCGACTCCCACCAACCTTATTTTTAAATCTCTTCCAAATAGTGATTTAAAATCCATTTTTAAGCAGCAGTTTAAAAGCACCTTGAGAATTCCTTTTAATGGCTAGGTACTGCATAATTGAAGTTTTCTTGTATAAAATCTTGAGAAATGGCTGAGTACAGAGATACCGTGTGTCGTGAGCGCACGGAGCCTTCCGTTATTGTTCTCTATAAATTTGGCTTCAAATTGTTTTGTGCCCGGGCAGCTCTACCTCCGATGAGCTGGTGTTACATTTGTACAGACCTATCGAAGTATTCAGAGGTATCTTTTTAAAAATTGTTTCTACTTGAGTTCCGTGAGCATCTGCCGCAGCCCATTGCAGGCAGCCGCCCATCTCGAGGAGCGGCGTTGTGACACGCTGTCTTCTCGGTGGAGGTGCTCCCCACACATGCGAAACTCTTCCAGAATTAAAAAATCTGCTCCACTAATTGTGGAACAAATTTTCAACAACGCTCTTGGAGAATCCAGCTCTAAGTATTCTCCCATCTATTAAACAGATGGCAGATAAGATTGTAAACATATTTGCTTCATATTGAATAGATAGTTTCTGGCATAATACTAATTAACAAATTAAATGGCTGACTTTGCGCATCACATTAGAGTTAAAACCACTTTGTAAGTTTGTCTTGGGTAGTTATTTACTTTGACAATAGCATGCCGTGAAAAACTGGTAAATGTTCTCCCAGCAACATTATGCACGGAGTAGTTTTCTTCCTTAAAACTCCATATTTTATTATAATTCATTTGACTTTCATTACAGTCACTCATTACAAAATGTATGTGCATTTAATCCATTTCCGAGGCTGCATATCCCCGCATCCTCGTCTGGTCTGTGCGAGCACGCGTGCGCGAGGCGCCGCTGCATCCCACGCCTCACGTTCCAGGGGCTGCTCGGGAAGGAGGACTGAATGCACCGTCGGCGGTGCCGGCGACGCCGTCGGGGACGTTTCTGCTGTGCTTTCTTAAAGAAACACAGCGCCTCGCGCTCCGCTGCTGGAGGTGCCGTGGAGTCAGCCGCCGCCGACGCGGGGGGTGCCCGCCGCCTGCGGGAGGACTTTGCACCCGGGGTCCCACCCCCTGGTCCCCGCCCCAGTGGGCCCGTCGAGGGAACGGGAGCCGGGGACGCCTCCCCTGTCACAGGGGCCCAGACTGTCGAATGGACTCACCGGGCTGGGCGAGTCACAGGTTAGGGCACCACCTGGACGTGATTACTTCGGATGGAGGGGGAACGTTTCGTTTTGGTAAAGAAATGGATAAATTACCTAGGAGGATCCGTGTGCCTCGGAGCCCGTGTATTTTGTGACCTTCACATGGCTTATAAGTCCTTCACCTCGGTTTACACGCTAAGGCGTCGACATCATTTCCCCATCCTTCGCTACCCTCTTATAATAGAAAAGAAAACATTCCCTAAGAGAAAACACTTTGAAAAGGCCACGTCCTAAGACACCCGCCAACTAAGGACACATATGGAGCAGCCGCTCTTTAGGCAAAACCTGCTTTTGTGAAGGAACCGTGCCGAACCACCCAAACCATATCATTTCTGGAGGTTTCTGTGAGCCAGTTACAGCCCTAGGCAATCGACCAGCAGTAGACTGTCCCAAGAAATAAATTGCACACATCGTTCGGCAAAAATAATCCGTCACGTGACGGTGAGATGTGGGCACAGATCGTATTCGAGGAAGCGCTGAGTTACAGCCGCAGCTCTCGCGGAGGAGGGTGGAAAGGCCTCTCCCCGGTGTCGCCACAGCGTCAGCTGTCAGCACGCCGGCGGCGGGTAGCCCTCCCTCCGTCTCCTGAAGGGCGAACCCCAAATCAGCTCCCCGGTTCCACTCGCTCCAAGTTCGTAGAGCAAGCGCCGGGATGCCACCCGCAGGCGTTGGCGGTCACTGCCACCGTCGCTTAGGCCAGAACTCAAATTCAGTACTTGTTTGCGTTTTTACTGTACGTTCCAGGCATGGTTTTACAGTTGGGTCTTTTCACATTCGGGAATGTTCTCAGTCAGAGGTGGTTTTCCTGCCTGCTCTGCGTGTCCCTAGCTTGTGGTACGACGGACCTGCTGACTAGGAGCTTGCTACAGAAGGAACGTGTGTAGACTGGGGAAGAACGTGACAGTGGCCAGCCCCGGTGCATCGCCGGTGCTTCCAGACGGTGTGTGTGAAACAATGTGAAAGCGCCTCCCGATGGGGATCGGGACTGAGTTGTTCGCGGATCGTTACTTTGCCCCCTTTCCGATGCCGAATATTTCAGGAGACTCCGTGTGTGTGACGACCACCATGAGCAGCAGGCCTGGCACACGTGGACGTAAAGGTGGCCTTTCTCGTCTGGTTTCCAGAAAAGCTCCAGAAGTCGGGACACATGGAGGAAGGCGGAGTCGAGCCTGTGTAGCGGGGAAGGAACGACGGTGGGCATCCTGACCTTAGAGAGTGGAGACCGCGTGGCTGTAACCGGGTCGGGGACTCCCAGCCCGCCACGTGGCTTAGATCCGCCGCCGCGCCCGAAATGCCAGGAGCTCTGCGTGCAGTGTGGCAGGGCGTGTGGGTCCTAGTCCCGGAAACGCACCCCACACCCCGCACCCCGC
This sequence comes from Pteropus medius, assembly GCF_902729225.1. NCBI lineage: Eukaryota > Metazoa > Chordata > Mammalia > Chiroptera > Pteropodidae > Pteropus > Pteropus medius. The sequence goes on along the minus strand of NW_024340849.1, from coordinate 1,010,181 downwards.
ATTCACAAACGGGGTGGAGAAGAAGGCAGATTCTCTGGGGCCAGCGCAGCCTTGAAGGTCCCAGTGTTTCCCCATGTCTGTCAGTTGAGAGAGTTTTTCTAATGACATGCAGCTTGAGATTTGTCTTTAAGGGAAGAACCTGGTAAAGGAAATGCATTTGCGAAGGTGGGCAGGGGAATCAGAGAGCTCGTTCCCACCCGTGCCGGTGGCAATGTCTCCAGTCGCTCTCGCAGTCAGAGTATCTTAGGTGGGGTCCCTGCCCGGTGCCCGTGGTTCTGTTTCACGTCTGTGAATGTGCTACTATCTGCGTCAACTCGCTGTCAGTGCTGATTTTTAATAAGCCGCGACCACGTGGCGTGCGGTGGTTGCATAAGAACAGAAGCGATGTTGGAAGAAGCGTGTTTCCTGTCACCTACACACCCCCGTCCCCCGCCCCGCCCCTCCCCGCCCCATCCCCCGTCCCCCTCAATCGGCGGGGGCGTCAGGGCTGTTTCCATGGGGTGCTGAATAGCGCGTCTCCCTGCACCGGGGGCACACCTCTGTCTTCTAGGTCAACGAGGTTTGTCGTGGGGAGGATTTAGCATCCTAAGGGCAAGAAGCACCTTTTTATTCGACGGTGATATGAGAAAAATATTATTTCCTCCAGTGAGTGTAGCTTCTCCCACTCCATTCACTGGCTTCTCCCTTTCGAGGTAATCCCCAGGAAACGTGTCAGTCCCCACTTTCATACCATCAGAAAAAAATGGCAGAATGGTAAATTCTCCATGTAAAAAGCTACTGTACAGAAAAACAGAAATCATGAACATAAATTGTGTTGGCAAAGAAACCCCCATTGATTAAGTCAAACATCTGTCTATCATCTACCTGTCTATCCGTTCATCACCTGTGTATGACACAGCACGATCATGATCACATTTCAGTTATTGCAAATCATCGCTTCGGCTTTACATTAAGCATAGCACGAAATACTACAAAAGGTCTGACAATTGGGAAAATGAAAAAGAAACACAAAGTTAAAAAGAAGAGTTTTGAATTCACAAAAATGTCTTCATTTTATTTTTTTACAAAAATATCTTTAAATATGGACTCTCAGTGGTGCCCCGTATATATTTGTTTCTGAAAAAGCCTGAAAGGAACAATGATATTCAGTAATGAGATTTCCAACATCCATATTTTAAGATAATTTGCTAATGATTTTCAAAGAAAATGATAAAATAAAGATTCATTAATTAGTACAGAATTTAGAATTGTCTTTTAAATAATATCGCTATTTTTAAAGACAAGGTGTTCTTTTTTTTTTTAAAATAAAACAATTTCCCCCAAGATATGGTAGTGTGCTTGTAAGCCCATTAAATGTTCAAACATGATAAAGAGGCAGATAACATATTACCTTGAGGGAAATAATTGACAGCTAATCAAAACTTCAAGAGAAAATTCAAGTTAAATGTGTCTGTCAGCCTAAGAAGGCGTCTGCCTCCTCGCGAGATGCACCGGACTTCCAGGCACCGTCAGTGTGGAAGTGTCGGGTGGCAGCTTCCAGCGGGTTGTTAAAGATAATGGTTAGGAATCCTGGAGGCACGAAAAGGATGTGCGATGCCTTCGAATTTAAGATGTCTCTCCCAGCAATCCGGGACGAAGTCCGCCTGAGTCCAGTGAGCGTGCAGGTGACGATGGGTCGTTTCTTATTTACAAGGAGGGGAGGGAAGAGACATCGTGATGACATAGTCATCGTTTCAAAGATGGAATGACGAGTTCTGGACACCAAGGAGAACAGCAAAACGATTATTTATCAGTTCCAGCGTCCAACATAAAATAAGCTAAACCAAAGTAAAAGAAATTAGATAAACCTTTAATAATATAGAGATCAATAAAAATAATTTGATTAATTTGGTTAGTGTGAGGATGTTTGTTTGTTTAGACTGGAAATAACTATTTTCTTGAGTAAATCTACCAGGTAAACAGACAGATTTCACTTTCTCTTAGACAAGGCTGTTTCTGCCTGGATTAAAGCTCCTTTTGTCCTTAATTATCTTCTACCATTTACTGTAATTCTGGAACCTTTGCATTAAGAAAAATGCAGATAAGTGTTTAAAAAACGAACGGAGATGATTTTCTCTTTAGTAAACAGAATCGGGTCAGCCCCCCAGAGACTCAGATTCAGGGTGCAGTGCGCGACCGCATAGCGCTGGGCGGGACGCGGGGCCCCGGCGGTCACGGGCCACAGGGCTGCCGGATACGAGCATCTGCGGGGCCCGGGGACCAGGGGACAGCAGTGGAGTGCGGTCCTGCAGCGCGCCACGGAGCACCCGCCTCTCCGTTGTCCCTCGGGGCTCCTCGTCCGGGACAGGTGGCCTTCCTGTCGCCTGCCGAAGCCCACGCGCCCATTCCAGCGCAGCCCGTGTGCGTCTCCCCTCCTCCACCGTTACCTGTCGCGCAAGGTCCGCCACTGACGGCGTGTAATTTGTACAAAACTTGTCACGTCGTTTACTGCCTTCTGTGCAGGCCACAGTGACATCGTCAACTTCATACAAACTCGAAGGTATGAATCCGCGGGAAGGGTCTTAACCATCTTTCAGAACGGTTGACAGTGTCGCCGCGAGGAGATGGCCTGGATGGAGATGATGATTTTTCAGACGCAGCTGCATCAGGCTCTGTATATATCCTTCCGTGAAGAATAACTTTTTGTTTGATTAAGTGAGTGTTTTTCTAAATTAATATTGAATATTTTTTATTTCAAGGTTTTTTTCATATATATATATAAAGGCAAAGCAAAAGTTATTGGCTCATTAAAAAAAGATATCTGCAAAGTTAAATAATGCGTTTTATATGTGGCATTAGAGGGTTTAAATGTAAAAAAAAAATCTTTATTTCCAATAATAAATTAATATTTTTAGTCACTTCTTATATCAAACTTTCTTAAGTTTATCCTATAGAAAGTAAAATTTGTGAGGTTATTGTGACTGTTATAAATAAGAAAAAATTTTAATGTTTAATATAAAATAATTTGCTTTAGTGGTAATAATAAAAATGCAAATTTGTGCGGAAAAGCATAAAAATGTTTTTATTGAATTCTGAAACCTTTGAAGCATCACTGTGTCTCGAAGTGACGGCTGTGCGTGTGTAATTCACAACTGCACCAGGGAAGGCGTGGTTTTTTACCAACTGACAGAAGTTTTGCTTCAAAAATTTAATATTTTATCTTACACAAAATAATGAAAGTATAAAATATTGGTGAAGAAACTAACGCTGGGCATAAAGAGGCTTTCAGCACGACGGTAGGCGTTTTCTGTCTTCACTACCCACCATCAGCCAGACATTGCCGCGGTGCCAGCGTCGAAGGCCTCTTTTGGGGATCGATCTTAAGTGTCCTACGATAAAATCAAATACTTTCTAAATAACTCTTCTGTTTTTCTGGTATAAAACTTGCAAAGGGAAAGACATAAAAAAATATTCCCATAAATCAAGGTAGGAACTGAACAAATTAAATGCCAAGAACTCAAAGACCATCTAAGATTTAATTTTGAAATTAAATAATTATGTTTGGAATTTGTCAATTTAAAATTAATACCTTCTAGTGGACCTTCTATCACCAAATAAAATCATTTTTATTCTGAATGCAAGGAATGACATTGAATAAGCCTATATCACCTGAATTTGGAAAAACTTACCAAAAAATTATTAATAGAATACCTTAATTTCAGAGTTTTTGTTATACATTATTATATATATTATGTTATATTATATTTTGTTATATTTACGAAGGTTTTCTCCCTGAATAAAAGAGAAAATATAGTATTCGAGAAAATACAGACTGAAATATGTAAATATCTTAATATAAAACAATAGAATCGAGTGTCTTCCATTTAGTAGAATTTTTTTTTGAGCTTTCCGACTATCTCAGTATTTATACTCTTTCAAAAGCAATTATATGAAAAATTCAAAGAAATAAGAGTTTTTTAAACCTTCAGGATAATATGGAGAGACAGATATGCCTTAGAAATTGATTACATCATGGACATGTCCCAAGAATGTAATTATAATGCTTATGCTTATTTAATGTGTAAATAATTAATATAAAAATAATTTCAAACAGTTTGTTTTAGTGTATACAGACATATGTTATTTACATGTTTCAGAGAAATTTTAGTTTGAAAATAGTCTTAAATGGAACTATTTTATAGATTTTATCAATAAAATTAAACCAAACTGTCAGTCGATAAATAAACACTTTAGTTATATAATTTTAGTTGTTTTTATCATTTCCTTTTACTCTGAAAAATGTTCCTGCTTGGATGATAAATTTCATGGTCATGTTCCTTTATGCTAGACCCTGTCCCAACAATATATTTAAAAGAAAGCACCTGGACCTCTGCTTTCAATTAGGATCTAGGGAGAAACAAGAAACTTGCTTCCACTCTAAGCATGACAATAATTTGTATAAGCTACAAAACCGTAGTTTTTAACATTCATCAGAGCGCCGAAGATGCCTGGAAAACAACAGAGACGAGCATCCAGAAATTAATCAGTCCTTTCTAAGCAAGAGAATCGTGACATCTTTTTTCACTTTTCGTGGAGCAACGAGAAGAAAATCCTCCATATTTAGGGAGTAAGGGGAACTTTTACAGACCTGTTCTTGGCGTTTGCAGCCGGCTGGAGCTTGAAGTCCTAGTAACCCCAAGTTAACTGCTCCCTAAGGCCGGGGGCCTGGCGGAGGGAGACTCCGAAGGCGCGGGAAGGCTGCCCGGCTGCTGCGGACATCAGAAGGCGCTCCCGAGGGTCCGGCAGTGGCCACGGGGCCACGAGGGATGCAGAAGTCCTCAGAGCCTCGGGGAGCAGAAGGGGGTTCCCGACCCTTCCCCCAGAACTTCTTCTGCAGCGGCGTTGACCAAATCCAACTAACGCTGCAACCGAGAACACCGTGGTCCAACGGCAGCGGAGGCCGACCGACGCCTCGCCCGCGGGACATGTTTTATACGCAATGCACATCACGCGCTAAAAAAGTAAACACCGCACGAGGAAGCGGGACAGTGGTACCCACGCTCCGGAGAAGCGACTTTGGACAGGAGAAGACAGAAAAATTCAGGCAGGGGGGTCACAGCACGTGGACTCGAAGCGTCCTGCGGAGGAGTGGGAAAGAGGGCACCTGCGAAAAGGTGAAGGCGATGGACGTCATCCAAAGCGAGACGGAGGAAGGGGCGACATCCTCAACGCGATGGCGAAACCACGGCGGTGATACCAGGAACGAGAGTCTGAGGTCTGTGGGACAGTATCACTTTAACACAGATGGAGCTGGGAGCCCGGAAGGAGAACGGAGTGAATGCGGCAGACGGAGGGATGAAAAAACTAACGGTGATAATTTTTTTAACAATGATGGAAGAAATTAACCGACTGATCCAGAAAAATCAATGAAACTCAATCAAATACAAAAATACGAAATTTAAAAACATCTACATCTAAGCATATAATATTCAAACTGCTGAAACAAAGAAAAACTAATAGTCTGACAACCAAAGTGAAAGATAATAGAAAAAGAAACTAGTTTCCCATTAGAGGAAAACAAAAAAATGAAGGCAAAGAAGATAGCAAGCAAATTTAAGCAGCTAAAAGACTAAACGAAAAACAGAAAAGGAAAATCACAAACCAAGATTCTACATCCGGCAAGTGTTCTTCGACAAATGTTTTGTTTTAAGTGAAAGAAAATTAATAAAAGTCGATGACAGCAGGTGTGGGTCTTAGTACAGGTAACAGCATAGCTTCTTCAGTTCGGCAGGAAGTCACACCAGGTCCATAGGAAGAGCACAAGAACGGTAAATAAAAATATGACTTTCTTTTTTATTTTAATTTCTTTAAAAGCACAATACTCTTCAAAACAAAATGTTACACGTTATAGGAATTGGTACAGTTGCGAATCTAGATAAGTCAGAGAAGTAAAGGATGCATATTGTAACATCGAGAGAATCCCTCTCTGAGGTCAGGAAAGCAAAGGTGTCTGCTCTTGCCCCTTCTGTCTGTAAAGAAAAAGACAGGTGCATTGGAAAGAAAAACATAGAACCCATTTGATGTGTAGATGTCATGCAATCTCAAAACAAAAAAGTCATAAACCTTCCGCTTGAATTAGTATGTGAATAGGGTAGGTCTCAGGATACGAGGTCAATATATAGCGTGATATTGCAACAATTTCTGCATATTGCAATGATGAAAAGAAACTTAATTTTTGAAAATTACAGTTTACAAGAGAATTTTAAAACTCAAGTATCTAGAAATAAATCCACAAAAAGTTTCCTGAAATAAACGGTGAGATGCGCCGTGTTCATGGGTTGGTAGACACAGTATTATTAAGATGTTCATTCTCCCCAAATCGACCTATAGATTTATCAAACCCATAGAAATCACAGCAGACTTTTTTAATAAATTGATAAGCCGATTCTAAAATTTACATGGAAATACAAGTGATCTCGAATAACCTGAACAAATAAAGAACGATGCTAACGTCGAGACTCGGCAGGAAGCTGAACTAATCAGAAAAGTGTAATTGTGGCTATAATCATCAATAAAAGATCGGCAGAATAGACAGTCGTGAACCAGAGCCACCCATGTACAGCCAAATGCGTTTTAATCAACGCGCCAAGATAAATCAAAGGGGAAAGGAAAACCTTTTGGGATAAGTAAACAGACGCATGTTAAAAACAAGCTTAGGCCACATCACTTCATACACACAGAGTAACTTATGAGGGGCCTGAACATGCGAGGCAGACCCATAAACCTCCAGCTTGGGTAGGCAACTATTTCTCAGGAGAAAGCAAGTACTCATTATAAAAGGAGAGCTGGTTTAATCAAAAGACACCAATAAGAAAATGACTAAGCAAACTGCAGACTGAGAAAAATACTTGCAAAATATGTATTTTATTGAATGTACTTTCGTCAGGGATAAATGAAACTGTTCAATCAAAAATAGGTAGAAACCTCAAATTTTTAAAAATGGGTAATAAAAGGTATGTTGCAAAAGGGGGCATGAGAATGTCCATTAGGCTCATGAAATATGGTCAATATTGTTAGTCTTCAGGAAAATGCAAGCGAGACACCATTTCACACCCGCTAGGGTGGCGGACAGGCCTGATACAACCAGTTTTGGTGAGGAGGTGTGTAATGGGCTGCACCGTGTCCCATAAAATCCGCGTGTGAAGCCCTGAGCCCCATAATCTCGGATGGCGACTGTGTCTGGAAGTAAGGCCATGGGAAGGCACAGCGGGGTTAACACGAGGCCCTCAGGGCGTGTCCTTACCCAGCGAGGCAGGCGTCCTTATGAGGAGGGGGATGGGCTCACTCGGACACCCGCATGTGCGCACACCAAGGAGGCCACGTGGGGACACAGCAGAAGGCGTGTCTGCAAGTGAGGAGAGAGGGCTGGGGGGTGGAGGCAGGGGGACCAACCTGCTGGCACTTTGATCTTGGACATCCAGCCTCCGAAAGTGACAAAAACAACTTCCTGTGACTGAGCCGCCCTAGCAAACTCATACACGGGGCAACACCCGGCCGGCCGTGGCAGTGTGAAGTGGCCGGGCCATGTGGGAGACTCTCACAGATGTTTGTAAAGTTGACATCCAGCCAATGTCCAAGCAACGCTACCCTTAGAAAACGCGCTCGTGGGCGGTGGGCGCACAGCCGTGTCCGGACAGTGACTGGCATCGGAGGCCCAGTGCCAGCTGCGGACCCGGTGGGAAGGCGCGCTTGGCCGCTGCCTGGGAGGCTGGACGGCTGATGGACCGCGGGGCCCAGAGGAAGGGCCGGGGACCAAGCCTCGGATGACAGCCGCTCTGAGCGAGGGGAGCACACGGGGACACGCGCGCGCAGGCCCATGTTTCCGACTGGAGGGGTCGCCAAGCTCCCTACATGCTCTGCAGTGACCTGCGTACCTGTCAGAGGCGCCGACTGCCGGAAACGCTTGCGCTGGTGCAAACCACGATGAACCCCGTGCTTTCTGCAAGGGGCAGGAGTGGCGGTCACGCCGTCGGCACGGGGAGTGGCGGCATCTCGCGGGACTCATCGTTGTCCCCTGGCCTGAGCCTGTGCTCGGTACACATTAGGCCGACGGATGGCCCTGGGTTCCCCGCTGTTGGAGGAAAGAGCGGGGAGTAGGGCCGCTCCCTGGAAAGGGCCCGGAGCCCCCCTTAGACGCTGGTGAGTCATTTCCCCGCTTGCGTCCAGATAGCGAGTTCCCGCGGCCAAGCCTGAGGCGCCGCGGCCAAGCCTGAGGCCGGCCAAGCCTGACGCCGCGCATCGGGGGTGCCTGGCTCCTTGTCTTAAGGAGAAGCGACTTCAAACTGATGGGCGACGGTGTGAATTGACAGGGACGCCCCGCCCAAGCAGCGGCCACAGCGTAGGTTTACGGAGAAGCAGAAGCGCGCTCCGAAGCGCCACCAGGAAGCCCTGAGGCCTGCAGTCGCACCCGACCTCCGGCACAGAGGCCGTGTGACCTCACCTGTTCGCATGTGACTCCAGGATCTCTCATCCTTAAGAGGACTGTGATGGGAAGTCGGCGGCGACCCTCCCCTCCCCCCGCCCCGGCCTCAGAGGCCACGCCGCTCACAGTCTCGAAGGATCCGCGGAGAGACGGCATCGCCCCCCGTGTGCCTGGAGCTGCCGTCCTGTTGTGTGCCTCTCCTGGGAGCCAGGTGGCAGCCCCCCCCCCTCTGCGCGCGCCACATCGACCCCTCCGACAGTTTCCCCGGACCCCAGGTGGCCCCGGACTGTGCTCAGGGCTGAGCCGCAGGGGGCCGGGGCGCGCGCAGTCTGGGGCGTGCCGTCTGGGCGTCTCGGGCAGGCCGGACTGCGGCGCAGATCGATGCAGCAGCGGGAGCCCTCGTCGCATCTGAGATGGTTTTGCAAGTCAGCGGCAGTCAGGGCGGATTAAGGAGGAAGAAACGCACTGCACTCCGCAGCTGCCAGAGAGCAGTGCCTGCAGGGCGGGGCTGGACGGCCTGGCCCTGGCCCCCCTCCCCACCCCCACAGCCATCCCCGCCGCCTCCCAGCGCCTGAGCCGAGGACAGGCTTGCCGAAAGAAAGCCGAGCCGGCATCTTCCAGATCACAAAGGCAGCGCCCAGGAGGTGCGGGGGGCTTTGCTCACGCACGACCTTCTCTGACATGCCCTCTGCTGAAGGACACGGCCAGCTTCCACATCCAGGCGGTGCTGCCTCGACTGCAGAGCGCGGGGCCTCTGAGGGTGCGTGTGCGCGCGTGCGCGCGCGCGCCATCAGCTTCTGCACATCTGTCTTTACACAGTTGGACTCCTTCACGAGAGTCGCCCTAACTACCTTAACATATGTAGAGCCAAATTAAAATTACTTTATCAATCTTGCATTTTCAGCTTTCCCATCTTTGGGGTTATTTTCCACCCATGTGTTTCATTATTTCCGTTAAGTCATCTCATCTCCCTAACTGAGGGAAACAAACCAGCAGAGCCGCCTCAGGTTGAGGTGGGGGTGGCGGCGGGGGAGGGGGCTCTAATTCATCAGCATTTCCATCTTTGGCCACAATCTCATTTGAAGGCTTTGAGACAATTTTAATACTCAACCATTTTTCTCTCTCTTTTGTAAAACAATAAATTTTCCCTGAATTGTTTTCTTTCAATGAATTTCTTATGAATTAAAGTGGGATTTGGGGATATAGTGTAAAAATGAACATTCTCTTTTACATATAACAATCATCTTATCAAAGCAGTTACACTGCAATTGACAAATGCAATTTCTGAAAGTGTAAAATACAAATAACACAAAAATGAAAACAAATGCCCAAATAGACTAAGGATACCAACTCGCCTTGCAAGGCTTCGAACGATTCATTTTACTATTTCTTAAGCAGCTTATATCATTAGTGCTGTGTAAATTCACCGTTATCACTTTTATTATTTTTTCTAATTTTACATGCAAGCCGGAAGTGCGCTTTGCTCCTATTATTCCCGTCATTGTATTAAAAAACTATCTGGATGACAATTAAAATATAGATAAAGCGGATACAGAGGTTGGTCAATATATGGACCCATGAGAGTTGTGACCAAAACCCAGCCACGTGAGCTTCCTTCCTGTGACAGTTGAGGTGCCTGAGCTTTCAGTGCCTGTGCTAAGTGGTTCGGATCACGTGCTGGCTGGGCATAATTAACACCTGCCGGGGACTAAATAAGAACTTTTACGATATTGAATTAAGAAGGAAAAAAAAAAAAAAACAGGACATGAAAAGTAAGAAGGAATATCATCCTTCCTGAGGAATGCATTTTAATTTAGCAGTAAACGACTTCCAGAACGTGTTCTGCAAAGGTGAGCCAACGGCATCAGAAAAAGTTGTCCTTCCTTTGTGTTTCTGTCGTGGCAAGCGGGTCACTCGTCCCCGTTCAGCTGCAGTGATCCGAACACAGGGACACACGCAGGTACATGCAGTAGATGGCCATTGTCACCGCCGTGTCCTGTCTCAAGCGTGAAAATGCCCAGGTTCTTTATCCTCCCTCCGGTGGGTCAACATGTAAGCTTTTTTCTGGTTTGTTACAGCTCAAGCAACGTGACCGGGCAGAGCCCTGTTCCTACCGACCGGTGACCTGGGCGCCTGACGGTGTAGGGCACACGGCCGGAAGTGGGGCTGCGGGGCCATCGAACTGGCTGCATGATGTCAGAACCCACTGCAAAGTGTCTGTTCCAGTCGGCGCTCCTGCTCGGAGGGCCGAGCGTTCCCTGGGATCCATCCTCACCAACAAGTAGTATTGTCAGACTTTTTAACTTTTGCCAATCTGGTGGGTGCAAATGGCATCTCATTATTGTTTTAATTTGCATTTCTCAGATTACTAATGAGGTTTAGCATCTGTTCATGGGTTTATTTGCCATATTTTTTCCTCTGCTGTGAACCTATTAGGTTGTTTGCCTTTTTATTACTGATTTGGAGAAGTTTCTTTATATATGTATTTTGATTATTAATCCTTTGTCAGTGGAATGAGCTGCAGGTCTGCACCCCTAATTTGCGGCTCATCGTCTCACTGTTTTCCTTGTGTCATTTGAGACCCAGGAGTTCAGAATTTAATTTAGTTGATTTTCTCGTTTTGCGTTCCGGTTTTTTTTTTTTTTTTCCTTTGAGTTAGCATTTCTTGTCATCAGTTTCATAAAATGTCCCCCGCCTCAAGCTTGCAAAGTTATTGTACTGATTTTCCTTGTGAGAACTTGGTTTTCTGGCTCGTGTTGATGGTCTCAGTCCCCGAGGACTGATCGAGTTCGTGGCAGGGAGGCCTGGGGTCCGCTCCCTGGCTCCCTGTGGCTCACCCATCTCCCAACAGCAATTATTAAAGAGCCCTCTCCCACTCGCTCCGATGTCGATGTGACACCGCCTGTCTCCTGGCTCAAAGAGCACGTCCCGAAACGTTACGAGCGCTTTTTATAGATGTGCGCAGTGAGCCTTTGGCAAAGACGTGCGAATCTTGCATGAGGGGTCCTGCAGGGTGCGGGGCTCTGTCCCAGGAAGGCACAGGAGTGGATGGGCAAGGACGCTGACACTGGCAGACGATGGCTGTCAGATGCAGAAGTGGCCACCGCCTCTCAGGGTGGCACGACCGTCACCTCGGAGATGCCTTCTCTCTTGGGCAGAAGTCACTGCACCTCTCCTGGTAAAGGCGTTTGCACGGCATCAGTTTTCTGCAAGCACATGTCTCACTCGGCAGGGTCTGAGTCCTCATCAGTGAGAGACAGTCAAACAAAACCCGTGACCCGCATGAGATGCCTGAGGCCTTTGTCACATGATCCCGGGAGCTAGAGCTTCTCAAGCTTGAGCGACCTGGGAACCAGGCTGTGGAATCGGGTTGCTGGCCAGCCAGCACCCCGGAGGTTCCGATCCTGCCCGAGGCCTGGGGATCTGCACTTTAACAAGCGCATCCTGAGAACCAGCCGGCCCGTGGGACTTCCAGGAGTCGGGCAGTCAGCCTTCCTTTTGTCTGAAGTCCAGCATTTGGAATATGTTTCTTAACATACGTGTCAAATCTCTGTGCATGCATAAACCTGTCCCTGCCGCTTTGTATTCTGGTCCGCTGGCCTGTTTGCTGTCACCGCGGCTGTACCGGGGTGCCTGGCTGCTACCGTGCATAGTAAATCCTGACACACAGCCTGAGAAACGCCTTGCACTTTTTTCTGTTTGACTGTTCTAGGAGAGACTTGGCAGCCACCATTACTGAATCATACAGAGTAGTTCCACTGCCTAAAATGCCTTCTGTGCTCTGCGATTGCCC